>NC_136754.1:16780515-17125515 GCF_936440315.1 Barbus barbus
TTATTATTATTATTAATAAACACAGGTATGCTGTACTTGTAGGGCTGCAGGATTTGTTCAACAATGTTGTTTATATATATATATGTATATACTAGAGAACTAATAATGATTATGGTTATTATTTCTAAATAAAAACATTATAGGAATATTACTTTTTTAACACCATTTCACTATAATATACAAAACTGAGTATTTAAGAATAAATATGATAAATATAGCTGCAAGAAAAAATTAAAAATGTAAACTTCTCTACACTGAAGAAAAATGTAAGGATTTGCAAATGTTTACCTCAAAGTTCTTAATAATTTTTTGCTATTTTTCAATAACGAGTTATTTCTTTTCATTCATACTCTTCGCCAGAGGGCGCCCTCGCGCAGAAACTCCACTAGTGAGACTCACTTCCAGGAAATCCCTTATATGGACATCCAGCTTTGGCTCAGTGTTGCCAGATTGGGCGGCATGCCCAATGATATATTCATTCATTCATTTATTTACGTGACTGTGATGGCAAAGTGGCCTAAATATAAGTTACACGAGAAAGAGTCTAAGATACGATGCTGATCTGCATCAGAACATCTTTTAAACCGTCCAGACTCTACTCTGGTATACTTGGCATTGACAGCTGCTGGACTTGAACAGTTTTGACTGCAAAGTTCTGCATTATGTTCTAAAATGTGTATTTCGTGAAATACGTGATGTCTGAAGATAAAGCACAAGACAAAGGTAAGTGCATTATTATTGTTAATTGTTATTATTATTTTATTTTTGCTGTCAGATTATCATAACACATTTTTGGCTGTTGTTGGTGTGTGCATGAACCAGAGTAAATGCCAGCTAATTTGCATTGCTTTCTGATCACTTTATTGTGTACTTCTTTGCACAAAAATGATTTCATTCTTACTGTGGACATTGAAAATGATGCATGTGTTTTTACTAGTATGTAATGGATAAGTACTAGTATCTAATAATAAGTACTAGTATCTAATGAATAAGTACTAGTGTCTATTTAATAGGTACTAGCATCTAATGAATGAGTACTAGTATCTAAAAATATGTACTAGTACCTAATGAATAACTACTAGTACATAAAAATTAAGTACTAGTCACTAGTGGAATACTTACTAGTCAAAACTGAATAGTTGATATCTCAATGATGGATCCCCATAGAAGTCAATGGCAAAAAATTTTAATTTGTTACTAGTAACAATATAATAGTTACTAGTCACTATTTAAATAAGTACTAGTATCTAATCAATAAGTACTAGTACCTAATGAATAAGTACTAGTACCTAATAAATAAGCACTAGTATGTAATGAAAACGTACTAGTGTCTACTGATTAAGTACTAGTATGTACTGAATAAGTACTAGTAACTTTACAAAAGACATTAGTACCTAAAGAATAAGCACTAGTACCTAAAGAATAATAACTAGTAGTTAATGAATAAGTACTAGTACTTAATGGAAAAGATACTAGTATTTAAAAAATAAATACCAGTAACGTTAAATTAGATACTAGTGCGGCTTATAGATTAAATGTTAAAATTGCTTGCCATAGGCAGTGAGTCGTGAATCAGGTTGTTATGGCAAGCCGTTTTAACATTTAAAACTTTGTTTTGACTATCCACAAATATAAATTCAGATAGTCACAATTGTAATTCCAGATATCTATATTGCAATTATGACTCGTCGTAATTGGAATTAAGATATCTACAATGTGATTATGACTAGTCATAATATGCATTGAAGATATCTACAATGTCGATATCTACAATTGACTGGAAAATTCCAGATGTCTACAATGCTATTACGACTAGCCATAATCTTCCATTGACTTCCATTGAAAAATATTTTCAGATATCTTCAAATGAGTTTTGACTAGTCATAATTCCAATTCAAGATATCCTTAAATATGATTTGCCTAGTCAAAATTCTGATTAGAGATATCTCAAATTACAATTTGACTAGTGATAATTTAATTAGAGATATCTTCAAATGAGTTTTGACTAGTAGTAATCCCAATTCAAGATATATTTAAATATGATTTGACTAGTCGAAATACAATTTAAGATATCTTTAATTCAACATTTTTAAAGATATCCAAAATACATTTTTAGAAATCTGCAATTTAATTATAGATGTCCCAATCAGATTTTTGGCTGAAGAACTTTTTTGGAGAATCTGCATTAAGCTTTTTGACTAGGCGAAATTGCAATGTAGATATCTGGAATTAACTATTTGACTAGTCAAAATCATAGGCGTAATTTACGGGTGGGACGGGTGGGACATGTCCCCACCACTTTTTACCAGGCTCGATATTGTCCCCACCACTTTTAAAAAGTAACTGAAAAATAGATTGCGTAAGGTATGTATTAAAGGAAAAGCACCATCTACAAATCGTCACTCTTCGTAATCTAATTCATTCATTTAACAAATTTTTCCGCCGGTCAGAAGCTTTTCAACATCCTCAAAGATGAATATTAAGTCTCGTTGTGAAACTATCGCGAGATACGCGATATGCGCCATGGGATATGTAGTTTCCTTTCCCTATAATTAATTAGTCTACAGATCCTGTACCTCTCTTAAAAATTATTTGTAGTCTACAATGTTAATACTGTATTTTAGTTTTAAGGTCTCTGCACACTGAGTCCGAAATTTTCGCATGCGTTTTTTCGCATTCGCAATCTTAAAAATTCGTCACGCACAGAGACCTTGCACACTGAGTCCAATGCGTTTTAAGTAATCCGTTGCGAAAGAATTCGCAAAACTATACAAAATGTCTTCAAGCAGTGAGGATGATTTTGTTGGCCTCTCTCTTTTAAAAAAAAAGAAAAAGGAAATATTGGGTCCATCCAATCTTTAGATTGCGCAGAGAGGAAGGAGAGTTCCACCTCCTTATCAAAGAGCAGCGGGATTATCCCGAGAGATTCAAAGTTTATTTCAGGATGTCAGTGCCTCAGTTTGATACTTTGCTAGCGATACTGAATCCACATATTAAAAAGAAGACCACTAATTTCCGTGAACCAATTTATCCTGAACAGAGACTGTCTGAGGTATGGATACACCAACAGACACACACACACACACACCCCGAACTGCTGCATCGGAAAGGTGTGCGCCAGGCATAAAAAAATAGGCTACAGCAGTTCTTTATATTCTGTATCTTTGTATTCCGCAATTTGTTTGTCATAAAGTGCTCTGTGCTGCAAGAGGAAGCGTATTAATTTGTCTGACACTTTTGGATTTCGCTTGTACGGTGGCTCTGAATTGTCAAAACACCTTCTCAAAGCATCTCAAAATGCTTTATACGGATGCGAAAAACGCAAAAAATCGAACCCGATCCGAATTTTTTTTTTGACGGACGACAATTTCGGAGGCAGTGTGCAAACGTGATTGACAACGTGAGGTCGTATTTATTTTTCAACGTGCGAAAATTTCGGACGAAAAATTCGGACTCAGTGTGCAATGGCCTTTACTGTGCGTGGCTGCTTCACTAAAAAGCTTCTTATATCACTTCCACACTTTCTTTTGGACATTTTGTTGATGTTTTAACATTTATGCTATAGGTAGCAACATTTACCGTTAACTAGCCTTTACATGCGGGTGGGGGAGGAAAAAATAGAGCTTTTATAAAAACGTAATAAAAAAAAACATTCGTCAAAACAATTTCATTTATTTAATTATTTAATTAATAAAGGTAGTTTAACCATTTTAAACACAAATTAACTCTCATTCATGTTTTACACAAGGTTTTGCGTAGTTCAGGATTGGTTAAATTATTTGATTGGATGAGGAAACATTTTGTGGGCTTGTCTTGACTCTTGACGTAATGTTGATTCTTCGTTCAGCGCGTGCATTGATCACACCTACTTTTAGCAAGTTGTCCGGCTTATGCCAGAACATATGCAAGTAATTTGTCAGAACATATGCAAGTAATTCAAAGTAGAATGAATCGTAATACACACACAATAGTGCAATTAATGAATGCGCTGCAGCTGAGCTGACCATGAAATGGTAAGTTCACCATATTTATCTTGCGTATTTTGATTGATATTAGCTACCCTGGATGTGTTGTGATAAGCAAAACGTAACATTCACATTGTGAATGTTACGTTTTGCTTATTTGGATGTTTATAGACATATTTGTGAATGTGATGCATGTGGAAATTAAGTGCATTTCCAACTCTGAACTCAGTCCCCAAGTAAATTCGGTTATTAAATAAACAAATAGCAAAACGTTTTGTGCGGTGTCCCCACCACTTTTCAAAGCAAAGTTACGCCACTGGTCAAAATCCCTTTCTAGATACACAAAATGTGCATGCAAATACACCTTTGTTGAGCCCCACCTTAAACCTTTTATTTAACCAATCCTAGCTTGGAAACTGTTGTCATCCGCCATTTTGTCTAAGATTTGTATAATAAAGGTCCTGCGTCTTTGGGTGATTTTAAACTGTTTTATACAGAAGTAATTCAAAAGTATGGAAATAAAAATGTTGCTGGAGCATGTGTAAAAGCGGTAGGCTATACAGAGAGGACTTAAATAGGCTTTTGTCCTGTTTATCATAATGTTGAGACGTGTGTTCTGTGAATTAAATTGTGTTAGCCTTTATTTACAACTCATGTGTAAGCCTCATGTCAGCTGTTGCAACATTTGATATAATGTTAAAAGAATCGGCGTGTCTATTTTACACTAAGTGCAAATAGCCCGACTTGTTGGCTGAGGCTATTTAAAATATACGCCTACCAACGTGTGATTCAGATACTCAACAATGAAAAACGATGCTGACTTAAAATCAGATTGAGTGGAGTAGAGGTTAGGGTGCTTGCTTTTTGACGCGATCGAACCGGGTTCGAATCTAGCGTTACCTAACTTTTTTTTCTCCCTTTTCAAATCTCATATTGTTTATTTTCAATAAAAATGAAGGAAATAATTAAAAAGTTGAAAATAAATATTGGGTAGGGTCAAGGTAGATGTAGGGAGGGCTTTATTGTCCCAATAAGGTGGCACCCATTTAAAAATTGGAATTAAAATGATCCCTTTTCAAATCTCATATTGTTTATTTTCAATAAAAATGAAGGAAATAATTAAAAAGTTGAAAATAAATATTGGGTAGGGTCAAGGTAGATGTAGGGAGGGCTTTATTGTCCCAATAAGGTGGCACCCATTTAAAAATTGGAATTAAAATGATAATTTACAATAATTTTACTACTATTATTGTGTACTGTTTTATAATGTACTGCAATACTGAGGTGCAGATAATTGCCACTATTTCAAATAAGTAGTATAAATATGAACAGTTATGAACAATTAAATGCCCCACCCCATTATGCAATAACAATGTGCAATAACCTTATATTTTATTTGCTACCACCTCCATCCTTGTACATCCCTGCATCTCCTTCCATTCTATCCCATTCTATCATTTATTGCACAGCTCTATATACAATCATTTATGTTTATGTTTCAATTATTATTATTATTATTTTCTTTTTCTATTTTTGTTTTTAATTTATATTTATATATGTGTATTTTTTATTCTCATCTTATTTTTATTGTCTGTGTGTCGTTGTCGTCTCTGTGAACTGGAAGCTTATGACACTAAAACAAATTCCTTGTATGTCCAAGCATACTTTGCAATAAAAGCTCTTTCTGATTCTGATTCTTTCTAAATAGCAGACAATCTTGCTATTTTAACATAGTGTAAATAGAATCTATAGCTATTTGCACTTAGTGTAAATAGCATATCGTTAAAAATACTGCTATTTTCACTCAGTGTAAATAGAATCCATTGCTATTTGCAATTAGTGTAAATAGCATCTATCGCTAAGAAAATGTTATTTGAACTTAGTGCTATTTGCACTTAAAGCAGAATATCATCATCATGGATCTCTTGCTAATACAATACAATACTCCCACCTTGTGGGCTATTTCCTATAGGAGCTTGTTTCTGCCACTAAATAAAGAAATAAAGAAAAACTTAATAAATAGCAACTTTTTATCTCACAGTTGTAAAATGTATAACTTGCATTGTTTATATCTCGCAATTCTGAGAAAAATTCAGAGTGAATGGTAAGATAAAAAGCTGCAAATTACCTTTATTTTTCATTCCATGTTGGAAACCAGCTGCCATAATGACACAAGTGAACCTGAATTCATACACAACGTAATGTAACCTAATTATAAATGTCATCAATGTCAGTTAAACTTTCATTAAATTGTAATCATTTTAAAATCAGCCTTCACCTTTTTTGACTGCATCTGATTATGAGGCATTGTTCTTGTCTGTCGTGCATTTATTTGTGCGATTTTTCATGTGTGTGTGTTTTTTTATTTTTTATAATTCCATTCCATTCCATTGTTTTTCATTATGTCTAAATATTTAATAAATAAATTCAGATGAGCAGTTTGCGGTTTTCTGCCTTTATTGAACATTACACAGCATTTGGTCTGTTTTGCAACATGATTCAATTAAAATCACAGCGCTATACATACATGCACGCTGGAGACCTTTTACCACATAAGGCTGCATCCAGATTTATTTAATAATCCATGAAGCACTTCATCCAGTAGCTTTTCTCTCCGTGACAACAAAAGCAGACTTTTATTATGTTGTTAGCAGTAGGCGGGGAGGAGCTCTGGGAGGAGCTGAGTAAATTTATTATCACATCACACAACAGCAATTCGACTAGGAGCAATTGTAATTCAAATATCTTAAACTATAATTGTGATTAGTCGAAATTGAATTAGAGATCTCTCTAATTACATTTGCGGTTGTATGACGCGTCTATTGAAGATATCTATAAAGTAATTACAGATATCTTAAATGGAGTTTAGACTAGTCATAAAGTATTTACAGATATCTCTAATCCGATTTCTTACTAGTGCAATTATAATTGCAGATATCTCTAATTGTCATTGTGACTAGTCAAATTATAATTATGACTCTCTGAATTACAATTGTGACTAGTCAAATTATATTTATGGATAGTCAAAACAAAGTTTTAAATGTTAAAACGGCTTGCCATAGGTTGTTGTGCTGAGGAGGTTCTAGGAGTGCTGCCTTTCATATAAATGTAGGGTATGTAGACAATGTAGTTCTTAAAGAAACCTTAAAACAAAAGTAGACATAGCCTATGTAGCGATTTGACTGAGCACTGTTGTGTCAAATCAGCCATAACTGTGTAACGTGTGTTTATTGGTTGATTTGTTAGGGTTAACTTTAGCTACAGAAGTTCTGAAGATCCATAGAGGTCATTTACAATTTTCTGTCTGGTAGCTATAATTGAAATTGGTGTGACAAAACATTTATGTGTGGTAGCCTATCTCTTCATATCTGTTTTGCAATGCAATTGTTTTGACCTGACATTTGCTAAACTTTTTCATATGTGAAATATATTAATGGTTGTCCCTTTCAATGTCATTGGTGCATACAGCTTCATATTTGTTGCATTTTATCTTTTGATAAATGGAAAAGTTTTGCTAATGAAACATTCCCATTTTCATAATGCTGGAATAATTTGGCCGGTTAGCCTGGCACTGTCGGTCATGAGATATTGTCTGCTGATTGAGTATTGTCGGTCACCAAGTGGCACCACAGTGCTTTGATGTAACAATGCAACATTGATTGAAGCAACATCACAACACAGCATAATTCACTCTTTGTCCCCCTCTGCTCTCCATATATGCACAGAACACAATTTTTAATGGTTTTTCAATGACCATTACAACATGAATTCTTGGTTGTTTTTAATACCCAAATGATTCTGAGTGCACTTTTTTTTTCTTTTCATTTTAAAGTTGTATTTTAATTAACCAAATAGTTTCCCTTAGTCATTTTTTGCACATTATTTAGTTATTTTCTGTGGAGTTATTTGTTGAGGTAAATCAAGGGGAGTGTGGTCTTTACAGTCCACTGCTTATTGTCCTTTCCATTTACTGTGTGTGTCTGATGCACTGTGTTCCTGGAACAAAGACAAGATCGTTTGTGCTTGTTAGAGTTGTTTGAGCATGACAATTATTATATTATATTCGGCTTTTGAGGCTGAGCTTTTTCATGCTTCCTACCCAATTCATAATTCAAGAAATGTATCAATGTTATGAAATTGTTTATGACAAGGTCTAGCAAATGTATTCATTTTTAAGATTGTAGTACATTCATAATAGGTATAAAGATTTAGAGCTGTGACTCTCTGCAGTGATTAAGGGGGTTTGGGAATTTTGCATTATTTATTTATTACCTTCACTATTATTGTCTTTCAAAGCATGTCTTCCTGTACTTAAACAAGTAACTAAAAACAAGTAACATGTTTAAATATTTTGACACTTTCAAAAATAGGCAATGTGTCTAGAGCTTTTTTTTCTGTTTAGTTTTTCCTATTTTCCACAGTAACCACTAGAGGGACTAATTTCTCTATATACATTTTAATAAAGGCCAACGTCTGACACCAAAAACTAGGTGTCACATAAATGGAGAGGCTCTTTCTTTATTAACCCCTCACTTTATTGTGAAGCTGAGATTTGTGTCACTGTTGCTTACACACAGTTTTACTAATGTATGGACTGCAGGGGAACAGGTGGACAAACTTTTTCATTACTTTAGAAATAGCCATATTGCTAGAATGAACTATTATCCCTATAGGGTTCTATATCTATCTATAGGTGGGTGTCCTACAGAGATGGAAATGAATGGGAGTGAGGATGAGATAAACTCACTGACTGTTGCAGTGATGGGAACGTTATTTGCTCACTGTCTGTAATTTATTCAGAGTTTGAATAACAGTTTTGTTTTTCAATCTACTAAAATAACCAATGTGAAGTCCTACAATTTCTAATGTGTAAAAAAAGCAGTGAACTAATTTGATTTTCATCCTGTTTTGTTGCCTACCTTAAATTATCAAACGATTGCTGTGTATTTAATCGACATTATAATAATTATTACAACATTAAGGGCAATAATCTCGACCATGAGGTTTACATGTATGCAGAATTACATTTATGCCGCCTTTAAGCAGCATTTATTAGTCTGTGTAATCAGGGGCGTCATGCACTCATTATTTTTGAGGGGGCACGAGTGGGTGGGGCGTGGGGGGCGTTGTTATTCAAAACACTCCCAAACGCATTAACTATATCATGAAATATCTTGATTTTCACCTAGATTATGATGGTCAAAGTAGCCTAATAATGTAGTCTATTAACTATGCATAAAAACCTGTCTGTTCACTTAAGTAGCTACAGATATGGGTGTCATGTCATATTTTTAATACGATTTTTAATACGACTATTATTGTGAATATTAAAAACATTGTAAGTTAGGCTACTTATCATAACACTTTCATTGTACAGAAAGAGAGCAAAGAACATTTACATTATTAAAGAACATTTTTACTGACATTCTAGAGTTCAAGCACTCTCAAAAACTCCCATTAAAATCACTGAAGCTGTTTATACTGTGAAATGAGTATCTTACTTACAGATTCATACACACATCTGCACTTTGTTGTTTCTCAGAAGAGAATTCGCCAGAAAGAGGTATTAAGTCAGCAAGCAAGTGAAGAAAACACCGCATTTTAGCGATGACTCATCTGAACGCCTCTGATTGGTCATTGCATTCATAAGCTCAACAGAATCGTGTGTGATTGGTTATAATGCGCATTGCTGTAAAAACGCGTTTGTCTCTGGCTCAGCGTCAGCAAATGCAGATTTGAATTTAGTAGCTGAGCTGATGATATAACGCACTGAATGATCTAATCACGCCGGTGTGACTGTATCAAATAGAAAATATGAATCGGCTATTTTTTGTGTTTTGGAAGCTGCATTCAAAATCCACTTGGCTCAAAAATTTGAGGGGCACGTGCCCCCTCACTTTCAATGGGTATGACGCCTCTGTGTGTAATGGCTGATGTCAAGACAGGCTTTAGTAGGCCTACTACTGTCAGTGTAAAGATGGCTTTTGTTGATGCTGATCACATTTTATTGGCAACAGAATGCAGTGTTCTGATTGATTGATTGAAATAATTAATTGATTAAATGTAAATATTTGACATAAATACATTGATAAAAATTGCCCTTTGTATACAAAAAAATGTCCCAAGAAATCACTTCCAGGGTGCAAATATTGCCCTTTAAAGTTTAGTGTCCTGACTTTGGTGTCTTATTATGCAATTCCATTCCACTGTGAAATCATAAATTACAGAGAAGGCTAGTTCATCTGTGATCTAAATGTGGCGATGGCTCTTAGTTTACAGAATTAAGGAATTCAGTGTAAGTGTGTATTTTTGTAATTTAGTTGTAAATTAACCGGACGAGCTGGACAGTGGGGCACGTTCTAAACACTCAAACGTGCCCTTTAACCTGTTGCAGTGGCACTGGTTTGAGTGTTTGGTGTATTTTCAGGATGGGGCTAGGGGGATGATTAAAAATGATACATTTAGGTCATAATTTGTCTGGTGTAACATATGGTGTGTTGTTACAAAATGTTAATTGTGGGTGTGTATTGAGTGCGTGTGACAACCTTCCCTTCATGTTTCAAATAGAGCCGTCTTTTTGTTTGGCTTCAAACGGCCAATTACTCAATGCAGTACTCTTGGCTTTCTGACAGCATGAATGCCGCAGTGTTTGTTTGAAACATACCTAAAAACCTTTCACACACTTTTTACCTCAGAAGAGTCATCTGAGCATGTGATAGGCAACACGTGACGCATAAGCTTTGGCATTTATGCAAATTATTATTTTTTATTTCAGTTTTGTTTAGATATGTCTTGCTTTATTTTACTACTGCATGTGGCTCTTGTTCTGCTGCCGTCTTTCGTTCAATATCTAAACAGATATGTTGTGTCCTACATGAAAACCGAAAGGGATTTTTTAAAAAGGAACATATAAATGTCACTTATTAGATAACAATGCAAGTTTAGGCACGACCACACACCATGGTGGTCCCATAATTACAGATTATTCTTTGTTGTTATGAATTTGACACACAAAGTATATGGTCTTAAGATAATTGTGAATATACACATAATTCAGATCTGCTGAAATGTAGTATGATGAAATATAGAAGCTTAATACAGTAATACAATGAATTTAAATGCTTATCCTTCTTGACCTGTATAGCTTGTTGTTACATCATGATTGTGTATTTCTATATATATTTTCCAGTATTCTTTGAAAATGTTATAGTAAATAATATTGATGCCAAGCGAATGCATTTTGTGTGTGTGTGTGTGTGTGTGTGTGCGCATGTGTTTGTGTGTGTGTGTGTGTGTGTGTGTGTGTGTGTGTGTGCGCATGTGTTTGTGTGTGTGTGTGAGACAAATTTCACTTTGGGGGGACAGTATTATTCTAAAAGTCATATTGACATGATGTCATTGCACAGGGGATGGTTACTTGTACGTGAAGTTTCAGTGTGGGTGTAGATGAGCAATCGTCTCCAGTGGGGCGTGGCCTGTACCTGTATAAATGAAAGCATGTCTGGAATGTCATTCATTGCACTGACCAACACAAAGGTAGCTCAAAGAAAACGAACTTGTCATGCAGAAATCAGTAGCACAGTGCTTTCTCCTTTCTGTTGGGGCTGTTATTTTTAGCTCTTGTCTGAGAGAGTCTAAAGCTCAACAGGAGCATGAGGAAACGTACAAGAGCCTGCAGCTTGAGGCTCTGAAGAGCATTATTCTGGACTACCTCGAGATGGATGCGCCGCCCAGGCCTGGTGGAAGAGCTTCTCATCAGGACCTGGTCAGGATGTACCGTCAGTATAGGAGAATGGGATACTTGCTTAAGGGCAACTCCAGTGAGGAACAGGAGCTACAGCCTGCAAGAAGAGCCTCTACGGTGCTCTTTCCCACAACAGGTAAGCTATAAATACAGTTGTTATGTAAAGTATAGTGAAATTGTGAAGACTAAAAAAATGTATATATTATATTTGATAAAAAAATTAAATATAATTTTTTATACATTTATATTTAGTTTGCGTTGTCTAATTTCATTGTTTAATTTTCTTTATTTTTAACCCAATTTTAATGTTATAGATAGAAAGACACAGATTGATAAATAGACAGATAAATAGATAGAAATGCTCACACGTGGATAGACAGACAGACAGACATACATAGATAGATAGATAGATAGATAGATAGATAGATAGATAGATAGATAGATAGATAGATAGACAGACAGACAGACAGACAGACAGACAGATAGATAGATAGATAGATAGATAGATAGATAGATAGATAGATAGATAGATAGATAGATAGATAGATAGATAGTTAAATAGATAGACAGACAGACAGACAGACAGACAGATAGATAGATAGATAGATAGATAGATAGATAGATAGATAGATAGATAGATAGATAGTTAAATAGATAGATAGACAGACAGACAGACAGACAGACAGACAGACAGACAGACAGATAGATAGATAGATAGATAGATAGATAGACAGACAGACAGACAGACAGACAGACAGACAGACAGACAGACAGACAGACAGATAGATAGATAGATAGATAGATAGATAGACAGACAGACAGACAGACAGACAGATAGACAGACAGACAGACAGAATGTCAATATAAAATATTTATGTGCATGTAATACTTGGTTTGCATTGTCAAATTTCAGTTTTTGTTTATTTTTAACTTCATTTTAATGTTTTTTTCACTGGAATGAATTTTGTAAAATATATATATATGTATAATTATATTTTGTAATATATCATATGATATACTAATTGTCACATATATGTTACATGTCTGGTTTACATTGTCTAATTTTTCATTTTTATTTTTTAACAGTAGAGCTTCTGAATTCTTCCGTGGATTCTCGGCAGCAGTGGTTCAGAGCTGCTTTCTACAAAAATTTGCGCATTAAAACTGGAGTCAACCTTAAACATGCAAGGCTGCAAATTAAGAGACCACACATGGACAAAATTACACCAGGCAAGCCGTGGCTCTCAAAAGACGTTGTGGTTAGAATGCATAAACCTCCTGGTTTTCATACACAAACTGTATTTCACGAGGGAGACTTGAGCTCTCGGGATGTTACATTGGATTTGACAGTTGTGGTTAAGAAGTGGCTTAAGGACACCAGTGCTGAGCTTTTAGTTATTGAAATTTGCCTCCTTAAAAAACAAGAAGTGAGTACACAATCTACGCCTCAGCTTGTTTTACAACTTGACCAAGCAGTGAGGAGAAGAAGCAAGAGAGCTCTGTCTACTAGAGAGGAAAGCGTTGACGATGAAGGTCACTGCAGGCGAAAGTCATTAAATGTTTCCTTCAAAGACATCGGCTGGTCAGACTGGGTTATCGCTCCCTCTGGCTACACTATGCACTACTGTGATGGTTCCTGTCCGCATAATTATAAACCTGCCAGTATGCATACGCAGGTGAAGTCTCGTCTGCATCTCTTGTCCAAGGGAACAACACCCGGGCCTTGCTGCGTACCAGGTGCATATGAGCCAATGGTTCTCATGCACTATGACAGCCGTGGAAAGTTGAAGCTCACGCCTTTCAATGATTTGATAGTTAGTAAATGCCACTGTGCATGAACAACACTGGCACTGACACTGGTTATCCACTAAACATTATATTCTCAAAAGAGAAGATGAAAAGGAGGCAAAATATCTAGCTGACAAAATGCAAATCAATGTTCTCACGCTCATCTGGATACATTCCTTTGGTTTATAAAGTTTGGCTTCTTAAGGAAACCAGATGCCTGCTTTTCTGCATAACGCTGAAATGTGAATGGGTACTGTATTTCCATGCGATTGACTTACTTAAATATCAAGTTATTTATTGTAATTTATTTGAAATGTTTTTGTACTCGTTTGTTGCTGTTGTGAATTAATCAAAAAACCTTTTGTATTTTTGAAAGAATGTTAATAAAGTATATTGCTTATATATTCAGAATGGATGATTAATGGCTGAATCACTGATCACATTTCAAGTCAACATCTTTGAATATAAGATGAAAATCCTCTCATAGAGTATTTTATGAAAGCAAATCAAGGTTGAGCTGCTATAAAAACGCCGGATGTTGTTAAAAACTTAAAACCATGTTTAAATATTATGAAATTGTGGAAAACAGGCCATAAGAATGAATCATCTGTGTATGACTCACTCAGATCATATAACAATGAGCTATAAAATGAATTCACACTTGCATTTTACATACGTAAGTGTAAACGTATAAATTACAGTCTTTTACAATAATATTTTCCAATATCCGTGCAGTTCTAGATAATATTTCAAGGTGAGGTCATGCCATAAATATCCATGAAAGATATTTATCCATGTCAATCAATATCCATATTTATCCTATCTATAAAGATAGGCCAGATCTAACAACTGTAGCCTTGAAAACACACATAGGTGTCACTGGCCTTGACCAGAGAGTGAATGTCCTCTGAAGCAACCACAGCAGAGACATGAGTTCATTTGTGACTCAGTATTTATAGAATACTGTCACTGGTGTCACTGTAGTCCAGAAATATTTGTTGTCTATTGACTCTGCAGGATTTTGCTGATTATATATATTTTTGAAGTGCATTATCTGATGTATTGTTTTGATATAATGTAATAATTCAATTGGTAATGATAACAGTAATAACTGCAATCATCACACAATGAAGCGTAAAGCAATAAACCATTCCTTGTACTTCTGATATCGTTGTACTCACTTCAGAGATTAAGCAATGGCTCATGTCAATAAAACTGTTTTAATAGTTGGTTTATATAGTTGGTTATATTAATAGTTAAAACTGGTTTAAATGTTATGAATCATGCTTGATAAAACATTGTAGTGCTATAAACAAGCATTTGCTCTCTACTTCTTACTTATGAGGGTACAGTAGAATTACAGTAAGGAAATACAGTATATCTGGGTGTGCCAATAGTCTGCTAACAAGATCAGATTAACTGTTAACTGTCACCCGTCCCCTCAGCGGGACACCTAAATTTACTCCACTATTTTACAATTAAATCCTAATCTAATCAAACTATACAAACGATATATCATTGGAAAGGTCTAAGACTCCTAAATAGATATTTTTCCACCTTTTTTGTTAAAGAATTATGTAGGAAACTAATAGATTAATTTATGACAAGAGTGCACCTGAACAATCTACATCATAACAGGAGTTCTGACATTTTTCCTAGTTGCCTTTTTCCCTCTCACGCTTTAGAAATCATAAGAAATTATATAGTTGAAAACTTAAAATCTCAAAATTCATCCTTTGAAACCCATTTTAAAATCAGACATTGCATTACCATGGAAATGGTACATAAAAATCATGTTACAAAATGTTTTCGTTCATGAATTATAAACATTTAAGTTTGAATAGTGCTCTATAATCTCTATGTTCAAAACTGTGAGTGACAGTTAATGGGTTAAATGTGTGTCAGTAGTCTCAAACGACAGAAAGCCCCTAGAAAGTCACTAAACAAACGTTCTGCAGCCAGGATTGTGGTATCTATTTTGAGTATATGAAATAGGCCATTTAATATCTAAATTTTAATCATACTTTTCACATTTATTATTTAATATTATTTAAAATTGTCGAAGCCGATAGCAATGCGCCATTGCACTACGGGCTTCCTGAGTTCAAATCATTTTTTTTTTTTTTGACAAAGACTTTTTTCAAAAGCTCACAGAAAACACAGAGACAGTCATAATTTCATAACCACTTTTACTGAAAAATGATGGCATACATTACATTAATGATTAGTTTGTGCTTTCAAGGCTGCTCTTTCTAAAGCTACACTCTCAGAAAAAAGGTACTAATATGTACACTTCATGTACTATATACTTAACGTACTACATGCTTTTACTAATGTGTACATTTAAAGCACTAATATGTACCAGTTACGGGTAAATAAGATAAAAGACATTTCTGTACCAGGACCATCAGTCATTCTCACTTCGTCTAGGCTATGTCAACAAATTACATGATCTTATCTCGCTGACAAGTTTAAAAAGTCCACAAGCAGAATTCACAAACCAAATGTTTAGGTTTGTAAAAATAAAAATACATGTACACTTTAAAAAATACATATACATACAGCGCAAGTGACTCGAAAACTATTTTTGAGCCCTTATGAAGGCAGTAGTGCTATCCAAAGTAGGTTAATGGGACTGGGTCAACGTAATGTTTCAATTCTGGTAAATGGCCTTCAACTGACTATAACTTTAAAGCATATTTAAATCAGAAATAATCTCATCTGAGATTTGTCAACAGGATATGCAGCAATTTTAAGAAACCACATATTTTATACATTTTCAGAGAGATGTGTATGATTAACAAGAAAAACAAGGGCAAAGAAAGACTGAATTGTATGCCTTTGACTGAGACATTTCTGGCGGTTTCACAGTGCCATATTAAACCGCCCGCTTGTCTAATGATCCACTTGTTTCATTTAGTTGTGGAAGTGGAAAAGACACTCTCAGCTAATTTGTAGCTAATCGCTGAGAGAGGAGATTTTTCAGTAAAAATTTCAGTGAATCACAGTGACAAAAAGATCACAAGACACAGTCAAGATGGATAATTATTACCACCCTCTAATTAATATGAAAGCTTGAAGAACAAGTTTTGCATGTGAAAACATGAGCATAATCCTTATGAAATAAGAGGCATGTGACATTAACGGCACATAAACTACCGTTCAAAAGTTTGTAATGTCTTTGAAAGTCTCTTATGCTCACCAAGCCTGCATTTATGTGATCAAAATACACTAAAACAGCAATATTATAAAACATAATCAAATTTAAAGTAATGTTTTTCAATTTAAATATAATTAATAATATTCCTGTGATTGCAAAGCTGAATTCAGTCACACGATCCTTCAGAAATCAGTCTAATATGCTGATTTGCTGCTCAAAAATGATTTCTTATTACTATCAGTGTTGTGCAAAGAGTTTTGCTGCTTAATATTTTTGTGGAAAATATGACAACATTTTTATTCCGGATTCTTTTTTCAAAAGAACAGCATTTATTTGAAATAGAAATCATGTTGGTGTTACGAGCACTTCCTCTGTCTGATTGCCTCTTCAAGATTAATCGCTTTTTGTATTCCCCAATTGTAAGTCGCTTTGGATAAAAGCATCTGCCAAATGACTAAATGTAAATCTAAATGTAATGTGTAATCACTTTCGATCAATTCAGTGTGTCCTTGCTAAATAAAAGTAAGTATCAATAATTAAAAAAAAAAATCCTTACTGACCACAAACTTTTGAACAATAATGTACAGACATTGACCGATTTAATTAATTCAGGAAGCAAATATTTTTAACATTAAAATGTGAGAATGTCCACCCATCCTTGCTGAAAAGTCCAGCATATGAACCAGCATCTCAACAAGAACTTAAGTTATATTGGTCCACCAAACCAGTACAAAGCAGTCTGTACAGCATGGAATATGCACGCTGGTCTAAACTGGTCTTTTCAGCGGAGATTATTTGCAATCGGCAGAGACATCTGTGATAAATGAGGTCATGATATGTTTTGCTGTCTCACAGTGTGTTCAGTCAATAAACTACATTGGCTCGTGTAATGTTTGTGAGGGCATTTAAATCGCCCTTGATTTCACCCTTTGAAAATAAAGACTTGCTATTATTCTTGCTATCATGCCAGTACAAATTATTCTACTGAACATTTTGGGGATTAATACTGGACAGCAAAACATATCAGACTTTCAAGCATCTGGCATGATGTAAACATCCTCAGAGATTTCAGCCTGATCTGGATGGAAGAGGGCAGGATCATTGCTGTAGATTGCATCATGTGGATCACACTGCAGGTATGCTTGATGGTCTCTAAATGGGGGCAAAAGTGAAATTCAGTTCTTGGAAACCCGATCAAATCCTTATAACAAGTTGAACTGCACCAATATATAACCCAATAAATATTGCTGCAAAATAAAAATTCCTTTAATGTAACTCTCTCTGTCTGTTATTGCCACACATTCAGTATGTCACTGTGATCTTGCAAAACAGATAGCAAATAAAACTTCACAGGAAATTCCATTTCTATTCCAAAAACGTTTCAGCCTCATCTACTTTAGCGCAGTGGCTTACACACGCATACAGATTTGACTTTGTACTTTACCTGTGTGTGTCCTCACTCTGTACAGTCCTCTGAAATTCATGCTGATTGGACTGTCCACTATGAAAGTTCTCATAGATTGGGCTCTGGGGTGCGGGCTGATGTCCTCCGGCGTATCCACTGTACGGAGACTCCCTGGAATGCCCATCGTGGCTCTTATCTTGGCTCTTAAGTTTGTTAGAGGACTCAATATCCACTGATTTTCTGTGTCGAAACCAGAAAAATACTGCTATCCCCACCAGAAGCAAAGCCACAAAGAATATAGGCAAACCAATAGCAAGTTCAATTGGGGACCTGCTTTGAGACGGGCAAATCTCTGTAGAATTATTACATGTGTTATTTACACCCATTGTCTAAAAAAGATAGAAAAATGATATTATTACACCTATAATGGAAGCAAACACTCAAAGAAAACATTCACATCTATGTATTTCACAAGAGAAAGTGATTTTAGCACTGTGATGTACACATCAAAAAATTCATCAAATTAACATTGAAACAATTATTTGTACTTATGTAACTCAAATGAAGGAAATAACCTTACCATATTGTGTAGGTGAAACTGTATCACCTATGTCTGTATCACGGTATGGCGGACAGAAATGGTCAAGCAGCCGTTTGCCGTTTCTTTTTTGCAGAAAGAGTCTGAAAGTTCCTCTTTCTTTGCAATAGTCATGCAACCTGGAGATTCACACCCCCACAAATCATTCTTCCTGTTGACTTCCTATAAAGAGTTATACATCTGCTCTGAACATGCGATTGTGGGTTCATGTTAATAGGCGCTTGTTATACAAATAATAGCCTGATCATAACCTCTCAAATTTGACCAGTAATTCATAAATTATTGCATATATTTTAGCCTATTGTTGTCCACCACTGATCACAAAGCCTTCAAAAATAAAAAGTTTAAATCATGTTAAAAGCAAATGCATGCTACACTGGATAGCTTCACTTATAGAAAGAATGTGACCATTTAGAATACACAGAAATTAAAGCAGATTTACCAGACCGAGACTTCAAACTGAAGCTCAAAAGTAGAAAAAATAAAGAAAGAAAGTAGCTCAGATGTTGTGGGTAGCGCTGGCAGACATTTGAACATCCTCTATGAAAAGGAGGAACTTATGCTAACATTGCAAGACCAGCAAGCACAATAAGGCTTGCTTTTCTCACAGGTTTTTGCTGGGACTAATATACATTGTATACATTGTGGCTTCAAAAAGAGGGCAAAACAATTTTAGAATAAAGATCAAGTTATGGTCAATGTTCTTATCTTTTGAACTTATATCACCCCCTGGTGTTAAAAATAGTGCATTTGCCCTAAAACTCGCATATGTTATGATTCTTCATTTTTGTTAGTGGGGCAAATGGTGAGGATGAAATAGGGTCATTATGTTTGGAAATAACTACATCATACTTGATTTTTTTTAAAACTAAAAAACACTGTTTAATCACTTGGTGTGTCGATTTGAGGCCCGTTCTTGTTCTCGATAATGTTGACTAGCATCAACAGCTGGAAGTTGAACACACCTAACTCCAATCCAATTTACATCCATGATCTTGGGAAAATAATTCCGGATTCATTGGAAATAGCTTTTTAAAAGATGTTGTGTTAGTAGGTCAAACAAAACAGACAGCTTTGTTTGACTACTTTGCCTAAACTAGTAGACAAAACTTTGAAAACAGGATTTTCCAGTGTTAGCTTTGCTCTAGACAGATAAACAGAGGTTAAATGGGTTCTTAACTGTAGCCTATTAGTTAGTCTTAGAAAACAAAAGCTCCATCTTCAGGTCGCAAGGATTTCACTTCTTTGTATCTGTTTTCATTTTCAGGACTGTGATGCAGAAAGATTGCTCATAAAAATATTTAATCAAGAATCGTGAATGGCTGTCTGAGTGAAACACTGCATAGGCCTATTGAAGCACAGTGATGGCTGCAACTGATATTGACATCCACTGCACATATTGCACAACATCAGTGATATCTTGGTGAGGTGTTATCTTGACTATACACAACTTCTCTTTCTCTATTAAAAATTTCCCAGCTGCTGTAAAACACTTCCTTTTTACATGCAACATGCTTGCTGTGGTTCTGTTTAACAGCATTTTACAAGCGAGTTCAAAGAGTTTAATTTCATATGAATCAAATTGACTGCAAGAAAGTGAAACTATTTCTTTTTATTTTTTTAAAAAGCAAAAACAACAAAAACTTTGAACAAGCATGCATAATACATTGATATCATGACATGTCTGAGTGGACTCGACATCTAACAACACCAGTGCACGTAGAAAGTTTGCAATATTTTCTTCATTACATCCTAAAAAGATAGCAGATCATCGTTCTTCGGCTTGCAACTATTGCAGAACCCTTTTTGGTGCTAAATACAACCCTTTTATAATGAACCATGCTTTGAAATTGCTATAGAAAACATTAATAGTATTATAAAGATAATAGTTTTTTTTCCATTAATATTATTTATTAATATTGTTTATAACTCTTCTACCTACAGGTCTTAAATGTTGTAGTGTCTATCAGGGTTGTAATGTCTATTTGGGTTTTACAGTTAGGTACTTTTATTTTAAATAGCAAAAATGATGCATTAACTGAATGCATTAATAAATGATAACCTACACTGAACATTAATAAATACATTAAACCCCCCACCCCCCCACACACACAAAACAGAAGACCAAATTCTAGGGGAATATCCTCACAATCCTCTATAAAGCCTTTAAATTCATTGTTTTGTGTATATTTTGATGTAACTGCTTTGCAGTTTCTCTGATAAGGTTATGGGATATGATAGAAATACACCTGGAAGTTTAGAGTTACGGTGTGTCTCTTTCTTACTTTTAGTTCACCCAAAAATGGTGCTAGCTACGCAGTGTGACCAACATAGTCTTATTGACGAAAACAATTCATATGCCTCAAAATAATCTCATTCCACCATAACACTTGCAACAATTCTCATTCAGAAAACATACATTGCCATTCATTACACACTGATCTAAAAAAACACTAACAACAGGAAGCAATACCTGAACTTTTATCTCTGAAGTGTGAAAGATTTTTCATTATAGGATAAGAGCATCATTTAATTTTACTATCTGAATAAGAAAATAATGAATGAGAAAAGCAAGATTACTAAAGCAACAATTACAAAAAACAAAAAACCCATCAACAGTTTTCCCAGTTTACCTGGGAATAATAATAATAATAAAAATCTGAAAAAACCCTAACATTCCTGAAGCAATAATTAAAAAAAAAAAAAAAAGTACTGGAGTCCCACCTGCACCAGTAGGCCTTTCTGCGTGTTTGTTCTATTCATGTTGACATTGGTTTCCTCTGGGTCTCTCCCACAATCCAAAGATGTACAGGACAGTTGAATTACAGACTGTGAGTGAGTGTGAATATGAATGTTTGTGTGATTGTCATCCCTGTGATGTCCAGGGTGTTTTCCTGCCTGTGACTCAGGCTCCGGCCTCCCCATGACCCTATAGGACAAGCGCTAGGAATAGATGGATGGATGGATGTAGCCTACTACAGTACTGTGAGGTTTCTAGTTCTCCTAGTTTTCCTGATGTTTCCAAAGGAAAAAAAAACATTCTAAATCCATCCATCCCATTTGTTTATAAAAAGATCACAGAGAGAGAAAAAAAGATCCGGCTTGGCTTTCAGTTGAAATTGCAGTTACTGTGTTTGGAATAATTATTATTCAATTTCATAGTAAATATTCTGCTAAGATTTTATATTTCAATATCATTCCTGCAGAAATGTATCGTTCTGATTCGAATGTGCTTTTATCAGTTTTTAGAAATGTGGTCATTGAATGCATTTAAAAGTAATGAAAAATGATTCAGTTTGGCCGCATAAAGAATGTGTGAAGAGTTCTGAACATGTGGCTTCAGTAGTGACAGATGCTTGTTAACAATTAAAAAAAATGGATTGAATAAACTACGCAGCCTGTCTGCTCTGAATCCCGAACAAACGACTCAAATGAACCGGCTCTTTTTTTCCGAATGAACAATAGCCTATATAGCGACCAGTGCTTTAAATATGAATTTATATGATCATATAAGACGGCTTTTAGCGAACCAAAACACTTATAAATTAATCTATAAAGAAATAAATTGAAATATGATAATAAATAAATAAAAACAACGAACAGTAACTGCTTTGTTAATAAAAACTCGACTTTTACATTTTTTTATTTGTTATTTTATATTTTCTATAGTGAAGACTGAAGCATTGTAAAAGTCACGCCTTTACAACATTTTGATTGATTTGTTATTTGGTAAAATAAACCCCATTATTTCACTACAGAAAGAGCAACAACTGTATTTTCCTCTAATATTAATTTCCTAATTTTCCATATTGTTGAATCGAAAGAATCAGAATCGCTAATTCCTTCTCATTTCTAATCTTCATTCGAGCTCATAATCCTCGCGCGCGCCCCAGATGTGCGTGTTCACTACACCCACGCGCACAGACGCGCGCACGCATCAGCGTCTCATTGAAGCGGAGCCCAAGAGGAGCGAAACATGGCGACCTCGAATAATCCGCGAAAATTCAGCGAAAAGATCGCGTTACACACACAGAAGCAAGCGGAAGAGACAGCTGCGTTCGAGGAGGTGATGAAAGACCTGAGCATTACTCGCGCGGCGCGTGTAAGTGTGACTGTTTTCTCTCTTCTGACAGCGTTGATCAGCAGAGCTGCGGGGCAGGATTTGTGTTGATACGACACGCACTGAACCCGCCTGTCTGGACGTAAACAATAACAAACGCCCCTCTCCAGTGCGCCTTTATCTTTAGCGTTGATTTATAGGTCGCCTTCCAATGGACGCCTTTGAGATATTTGATATTAAACAGACGGTCACGACGAGGCCTTATAAAAGTTGCCGTGCTCCCAGCTGCAGTGGAGGAGTGTGAATGGACCGAGCATGTGTGTTTGACAGCCACAGTACAGTCTCTCGCCATTATATCTGACTGCAATCAAGGCCTTATCCAGTGCATTTTAGCATTTTAGTCATTCGTTCCCCTAGGCTTAAATCTGAATGTTACAAGCACTCAGTGAATAATTAAGCCATACGCAACGTGTTTGCTCAGTTCAGCATTATTGCTCAGTGCATTTATGCCCAAAATAAGGACTCCGGCAAACTATGATGACAGGTTCGTGATTATACAGGCAGTGCTCTACTAACATCCCAATCAAGATCCAGGCTAAATACTGCCCATTTCAGAGCTCACAATTTTCTTTTGTTTTCTGTTTAATTTTTTCAGTGTGTTCTTTTACGATGTTGGATCTTGGTATCAATCATTATGCTGTGTTCCTCATTTTTAAGTCCCATTGGACAAAAGTATTTGATACATTAATACATGCATTTTTCAGTGAATTGCATTTCTTAGTTATAACTCTCCATTAACATTCCCCCCCCCCCCCCCCCCCCCCCCACATTGTTTAAATCTTCCGTTTTTAACATTATTTTGTTTTTTTAAATCTGTGGCATATTCATAACACATTCCTGCCTAGTAGGGTTTATTAATGCATCTTTATTATATAAGGCATCAGGTTGTTAAATCCAAATTCCAACTACTGTGATTTGTGGTTATTTTCTTCAATTGTTACTGATTATATAGCCACTTATCTTGTAATGTAACTGGAGAGAGAGCTGTAATAAAAAGTAGCTAAAATATACTGAGCAGCTTGTTTGGGATTTGGGGTTTACACCTATTCCTTCCCGTTCATACCAAGGACGATAACAACAAAGTTTTAATAATACTAGTTCTAATTAGGGATGCATCGATCCGATACTCCGGATCGGTATCGGCTCCGATACGGTCATTTTCTGCATCATTCTGCGCACGAGATGCGCATAAGCGCTTTCTGCTGCTCTATATTGGAGCCTTACATATTATAATAATTTTGCTACATTTCACTGCTGGTTATACTGTTGGTATAATTGTGTATGTGACAAATAAAAAATCTTGAATCTCAATGAAAGATTATTAACAGTCTTTCTTATTCTGTCCTATCTATCATATGTTGCTGCCTTCATTACTGTGCTATAGATTTAAAATAAATGTCTTTTAATTTTATAGTAGCCTATATATTTATATATAAATGTATTTGCTTGTTTTTTCATGAATGTATTTTACAACAATTTAAAGAGCAATGTGTATAATTTCACCAGATTTAGTCCTACACTTATTCACTTTTAATTGTAAATAAAAATGTTTCACTAGGTTTTAGAAAATTATTGTGCACCCATGATTTTTCTAGAGTATATTTTGCTGTATTATAAACCAAGTTTATAGTAGTATTTTTTATTATATATTATGATTATATATTTTTTCATTTGTTATTTTTAATTAAAATGATGTTATCTATATGTAGTAGATTGTGTTTAACACACAAAAGAGTAACACACACAGACACACAGAAGTATAGAAATTGTACATCGATTAAAAAAAAACTGCGCTGGTATCGGATTGGATCGGTATCCGCAGATACTCAGAATTTTCAGGATTGGATCGGTTCTGAAAAAATGGTAGCGTTGCATCCCTAGTTCTAATTCTATGAAATTAGTGAAGTCCATGTGACAGCTATAACGATAACGACACAGAGGAACATATTTTTTGGAATCACATTTTTTTTCCCAGCTGTTGAACAAGATTGACCGCTAATAAGAAGAAACCATATTACTTTATTAAAGCATGATAACATTCTATTTATTATAAGTGTGCACAATTATGCCAGCTTACGCTTTAAATGCTCTAAATCATTAAATTGAGCATTTAAAGATTAAGCTGGCATAATTGCGCACACACTTGTAATAAACAATGTTATCATGCTTTGGTGTGGATGCTGATATAGTTATCGTTACAAGATTTCTTCTTCTTGTGTCCTTACATAATGACACAATGGTGATTTATAATCAGAAGCCCCTTTGGGTAATTTTACTTGTATATTGTCTCACAGTTTTTGGTTGTTTTCTTTCTTGCAGTTACAATTACAGAAGACTCAGTATTTACAGCTCGGTCAGAACCGGGGACAGTACTATGGCGGTTCTTTGCCAAATGTCAATCAGATTGGAAACACCTCCATTGACCTTCCCTTTCAGGTGAAGAGCACTTTGACAGGTGAAATTAAGAATGCATATGTGGAATGTAAGTTGTGTACTGACTTCAAGTTTGTTGGTTTTCATCAGACTCCTTTTCAGAATTCGGGATTGGACACAAGCAGAACAACTCGTCACCATGGGCTGGTGGACAGGGTGTACCGGGACAGGAATCGCATCATGTCACCACACCGCAGACCTCTCTCTGTGGACAAACATGGTCGTCAAATATCCTTGATGAGTCTACTCCTGAATGCAGACAGATGTTTTTGTCTGTGTGTCCTACGAAAGCATATATGTTTCAAAATTATTCTGACATTATTAAGTCCTTAATGTTGAATCTCACATTGATAGCTGTCCGTATGCCTCTGTGTATCTGTCACCCCCACCTGATACCAGCTGGAGGAGGTGAGAGTTTGTAGACTGTGCATATGTGCAGGAGTAGTAGCTGTTGAAATTGCATGTCAGTAATTATTCTTCATAGCCAACGTTTACATAACGTTTTCTAAGATATCTTAAAAAGTTGTAGTTTGAATATTTAAAGTCAGTAATTATCTAAAATATGCTTTTGTGGTACAATTCATACTTTTAATTTTAGTTAGGGGAGACCTTTGTCTTATGTGATTCTTTTAATTCCTTTGTGCTTGTTTTGTAGGACTAACTCAGACTCTGCCCTGCATCAGAGCACTTTGAACCCAAACCCACAAGATGCTTTTGCAGGAGGGTCTCAAGATTTGCAGCCAAAACAAGGTTAATAAAATGTTTATTCTATTTAAAATTTTATTGCTTTATGATCTATTAAATGCTCTAATCAATAAGGTTAAATGTTGCAGTGAACTGTCAGATTCTTCCTACACTTGTTTCAGTGCATGATTTCATCCCTCTCTATGTACTAGTTCTTCTTCTCACTATGCCAGGAACAGGGGAACCTGAAAGTGACATGGACAAAGAAGGTCAAAAGCAGATATGGGATCACAAAAAGGTACATTTAGAAACAGATTTCTTTCATATGAATTTCGTGGAATATTTTATCAATGAAGTATTTATCGTTTTTTCACAGACTATTTCACCAAGGCCCAAGGCAAACAAAATACCTGGAATCAAGTAAGTGTGGATTCATTGGATTTTCTTACTGACACTGATAGTGTAAAGTAGTGTAAAGTAGGTGAATGGAAGGACCATGCAGCACTTATCATTTGGAGATTACAGAGTCAAGGTCGTTTGAGCAAACAATTACCAATTTATTATCCTAACCCAACAGCCATCTAGTCATATCTACTCTTTTATAACAGCCATGTTTTATCACAACATAATCGGTACAATGGCCTCTTTCTGTTGACATATCTATTTATCCCAGTTCCTTCTAACGTCCCTCATGTCATTTCCCCAGCATATTTCCATCTCCAGATCAGGAAATGACAGCATCTCTAATCCCAATGGCACACAACACGGGCGGCTCTCTGCCAGACCTGACCAACATCCAGATTCCCCCTCCTCTCCCCACACCCCTGGACCCTGATGACTCCTCGTCCTCTCTCAGTGCCTCCAACAGCACTGGCAACCTGGCCAATACTCACATGGGCCTCACGTCTGTCAGCCAAGGTGATTCTCACAAGCATATGCATTAGGGCAGTGGGTCTCAGTCCTTTTGACTCCAAGGCCCCCATGTAGGTTAATAGGTTTCCACTGGTACATCTGCTGTAATGACAAGCTTTGAAAACTAACTAAAATAATTATAATTTTAATTTAAAATAATTATAATTTATATGATTCAGAATTCCAGAAATTTTAAAAGCTGAATGTTTTTCAGGGACTTTCTGAAAACAACTTTTTCTAACCTATGAATTTACATGGCTTTTCTACTTTCGAGCTCATATGTATTTCTGTAACACATTTAAAACAACGTAGACCAAAGTGCTGTACATAACACATGAACAGTTAAAATAAGTTAAAAGCAGAATAAAAAAATTAGTTTTTAGCATCAGTTTGAACTCTGTAATATTAATTAACTAAATGTTTTTACGACATGGTTAGGTTTAGGATTAGGGTTTGTCTTAGGGTTACTTTCATGTAATTATGCATAATTTATTGTTATTATAATAGTAAGTACATTTAACGTGTAACAAGGACACCTTAAAATAAAGTTGTATCGGCAATGGGATTATGTAAAGATTATGTTTGAGAGGTATTTGGGGGCTAAATTGTTAAGGTCTTTATAAACAAATAGCAAATTTAGAAAAATCAATGGGGTATTGAACTGGTAGCCTATGCAAACCGTGTAAGATGGGCGTAATATTATTCCGTTTATTGCCCATAAGCAAACGAGCAGCCACATTTTGGACCATTTGAAGATGGGAAATGGAAGAGACGGGCAACCCATAAAGCCATGACAAGATAAAAGCATGGATAACAGTTTCAAAGCCTTTTTTACATAAGAAAGATTTGACTTTGGCTCGGGATGAAGTTGATAAAAGCTCGAGTTAACAATAGCATTAATTCGCTACCTTTAAGATAAAATGTTTGTAATTTTCTGGAGAAAGCTTGTTTTAAAAATGAATATTACTTTTCTGCACAGTAAAATATGTAATGCTTGGCATAACTCGAAAAATGTATGTTGTATAAAATAAAAAGGCCACAGTGTTTTAATATTTTATTACTTTACATGTTATATAGAAATCACAATTTTAAAATTAAGCTACCTCATGTATCCAGGTTTTTCTAGACTGTGGAAATTCTGTTTCTTCAAAGAAAAAATACACTTATTGAGGAGTGAATTAATCTTGATTTATCTCAAATATCTTGTTGCTTTAGCTTAATTTAATGCTTTTGTGTTAATTAAATTTAAGTTATCTTGAGGCCCCCTTTGAAATTTGCTGAGGCCCCGTCCCTCTGTTTGAGAACCACTGTTTTAGGATATGTATTTGTGTGTAAAGATAGCCTGCACTGTTACTGTAATAACACTCTGATTATGAAGGCTAACTTTGGACATTTGTGGGCAACATAAGCCCAAATATTGTATTATATATGTATTAGATGCCACTTTATTCTCTCTCTGGTTAAAACAATCTAATAACTCTTGTCTGCTGGCTTCTAACATTTCATCAAATTTTATATCATCTTATCTAAATGGATTTTCACACTCATTGAAAAATCATTAGCAGCTATTTATTCAACATCTGGGAAGGGTTGCCCCAGCCATTCATAAGTTCTTACATAAATTGGAAAGAACAATCTACACTAGACACTACTAACTACTAGCTGGATGGTAACTAACTCTGTACTGAATTCTGTTGTTAGTAGGTTGTATATTTTTTATGGTTGATTTTATTTGACGTGCAATATGGACCGAAGCACACAGAGATGCTGTTTAGGTCAGGTTTGTGTTGAAGAGCTGCTGACAAAATCATTTAATAACATAATGTTCTTTCTCTTAAATTGTAAATGAGTGTGAATGTCAACATTATCATGTATGTCTAAAGGATGTTTATGTTTAAAGTCTGTCATTACTCTCATCATGTGTTACATCAGCCCAGCCCACAGCGACAGTTAGCGTTCAGCGCCGCCATGAGAATGTAGTTCCCCTGATCCTCAACACAGACTCCCAGCAGCACCCGAGTCTTCAGCAGCTGTCGCCCACCCTCTCTCCTACGCTCTCTCTCGCACAGGTAACACTGCTTTCATTCCTTCAAGTGTTGAGCTGGTCTTACAGAAGGAACATCAGGATAATCAGGATAATCACTCAGATGCTAATAGTGCTTCTCAATCTGGATCTGTGTTGAATAGGTGGTGGCGATAGATGCCATGACGCTGGAGCAGCAGTTGGCTCAGTATGCGTTCTTCAGTCAGCCGTCCACACAGACACAGGGGGTCGGTGGGCTTCCTCAGCTCCAGCAGAACACCCAGCTGCCACCTGTCTCTGGCAGCCAGACGCAAACCTCTGTGGGCATTGATATTAACACGGTAAGATCACATCTTAACATTTACCTCCATGTACGGTCTGTCAGTCAGATCATACCGGGCTCTAAATGGTTTAATTTAATTTAAAATGATAACAAATACTGTACCAGTCAAATATGTGGGCATACCTACTCGTTATACACAAATGCAGAAAATAGCAATAATGATAATGTAGTGGGGAGAAGAAGCTAAATCAAAATTTGAGCTTTTTTTAAGGTAGCTCCCTTTCTCTCTGCACCTTCTGTTTTTCTCACTAGTATTTAAATTATTGGAGTTCAAATGTTTGCCATGTACTTGTTGGCTGACTTTCTTCCACTGTTTTATGGAAGCCCATTTCCATCTCAGAGTAAAGTAATTAAAAAATCATTGTGACACAACATTATCACATTTATTATCACAACATTATTGAAATTTGAAAAAGGTAATTGTAAGATGAAGTGGCAATCTCACAATGTTTTACTTTTTTCTCACAGTGACTTTTTTGATGATGGATAAATTGTATGTGATAGAAGAAATATGCGATATATAAAGTCACAGTTGTGAGATTTGACTTTAAAACTTTCTGGTCCATCTTCAGCAATTAAAAAAAAAAAAACAGAAAATAAAAATACCACTACCATTCAGAAGTTTGGGGAAAGTAATGAGAAATTAATTTATTCAGCAAGAACGCATTAAATTGAACAAAAGTGACTGAAGGATTTATAATGTTCCAAAAGATTTCTTTCCAAATCAAGTTCCTTTGACCTTTGTTTATTAAAGAATTCAGAAAAAATCTATCATGGTTTCCACAAAAATATAAAGTAGCACAACTGGTTTCAACATTGAAAATGGTAAGAATTGTTTTTAACACCTCCACAGTCTTGACAGAATGAAGAAATCTGAATATCATACTACCAAGTAAAGATGAAAAAATATTATACAGTGCCCTCCAAAAGTATTGGAACAGTAAAGACAAAATTGCTCTGTTGGCTGTGGAGTCAAGACATATACAAATATGATTAAAAGATGAATATGACAACAAAACTACAGTTTGTCACATTTTATTATTGGGTGATTCAACACATAGATGTTTTACCAGCTAAGTAGTTCAGCACTTTTAGAGTTTCATGCCTCTATCTGATGTGAGCATAAGTATTGGAACAGTTGCCTCACGGGTCTTTCTAAGTGATCAGCTATGTCCTGTTGCATTAATTCTAATATTAAAAGCAGGGAATGTGTCGTATCAGTTATATCCATTACTTCCCTATTCTGAATCTTGCATTCGATGATGACACACACAAACCAGGATGAAGATGAGGGAGCTGACTCTGAGAGAAAAGCAAGCAATTTCGATGCTAAAAGACAAGAGGAAGTCAATTAGAGCTATAGCAAAAACAAAGGGCATGGATTTTGGAAACCATCAGCGACACCAGCAACAAACAACTACCTGATCGGCTGAGAAAACAACAGTAGTTGATGAAAGACAAATCATAAAAGCTGTGAAAATGAATCCTAAAACACGTGTCTGAAAAATCACCGACAACTTCCAGAAAGCTGAGGTGATGCTCTGACAATCTACTGTCCTCAGGAGACTTTGACACAGAATTACAGATGCTACACAGCAAGATGCAAACCTCTGACCAGCACCAAATATAGAAAGGCAAGATTAGAGTTTGCAAATAGCACAAAGATGATTCAGAAGAGTTTTGGAACTGTGTTTATGGACCGATGAGACAAAGATGAACCTTTATCTAAGTGATGGGAAAGCAAAAATGTGAAGAAAAAAAGGTAACTGCAAATGCATACAGCCTCATCTGTAAACATGGTGGAGGTGGTGTCATGGCATGCATGGCTGCCTCTGGAACAGGCCCTCTCAACTTTACTGATGACTTAATGTATGATGACTGTAGCAGAATGAATTTGGAAGGGTACAAAACCATCTTGCCTACCAATATTTAAAGAAAATGCCACCAGATTCATTGGGAAGTGCTTCATATTGCATCAGGACAATGACCCAAAACACCCTGCCAGTAGGAATTTATAAGGGCAAGGAATTTATAAGGGCAAAGAAATGGAAAGTCTTAGATTGCCCAAGACAATCTCCAGATTTAAATCTGATTGAACATGAATTTCACCAGCTGATGAGGAGAGTAAATGCAGAAACTCCCCAAAACAAACAACAATTGGAATTGGCTGCATTAAAGGCTGGGAAAAGTATTTGAAAGGATGAGACCAAGAGTCTGGTGATGTCTATGGGTCACAGACTCACTGCTGGGATTGTGTGCAAGGGATCTGCAACTAAATAATAGCTTTTAATCTTTTATATCTGCCTTATGTTCAACTGTCCCTATACTTATGCTCACATCAATGAGTGGGATGAACTCTAAAAGTGCTGTTCTTTTTATTTGGTAAAACATGTATGTGTTGAAACGGCTAATAATAAAACGTGACATTCTGTGGTTTTGTCTCATATTCATCTTTTAATCATATTTGCAAATGTCTTGACTCCACAGCCAACAGAGCAATTTTGTCTTTACTGTTCCAATACTTATAGATGGGACTGTATTTCCATTTCTAAAGAATCAGTGGTCTTATAATAACAAGGTCCTAATAAAATGTCCTAGTAAAAATGTCCTGGCTGCAGAGTTTACATGACAAGAGAAATTGCTAAGAGCCACGGGCCACATACCCTGAGTCAGAGGTCCCCTACAGGGGCTCTGCTGGTCTAACTTGGTGTTGTCCCATATAGGCTGCTTCCCTCCAGCAGTACCGCTGTAGGGTGGGGTCTTCGGCCAATCAGTCTCCAACCTCTCCGGTCTCCAATCAAGGCTTCTCTCCAGGGGGCTCGCCTCAAGTAAGGGCGAATCCAGCAGCCGCTGCTTCCTCCTGTAGTTTGTTTTGTTTGGAGTCGATCTGGAGCCTGTCCCTTTAGCCGCTCTGTGTGTCCAAGTCCAGTCGTGTCTCCCAGTCTCTCTGATCCTGGCTGCTTTGCTGTGTGTCTGAGCACCACTTACTCGTTCTGTGTATCATGCTGAGTAGCGATACAGGCCAATTTTAATGTACGCCATACTCAAAGTGCCATTGCTGTTATGCATCCTTTCACCGTATCATGTGCATTTTGAGCAAGATTGATGGCAACGTCAGTATGACACAAATTATTGTCTTTAGTGTTTAGTTATTGTACTGTAAATGCTTTGAACCATGAAATAATTACAGATTTGAGGAGTCCTATTTCAAAATTAGACTTCTGTGTAGAAAAAAACAAATATTCAATACGATCTACCAGCCAGTTCAGGTGCCAAGGCCAAGAAACGTTCACAAAAATAATGAGGGCTTCACTCTGGGAAAAAAAGTATTTCCTAATTATTTTTGAGCAGGAATGTATGTGCATGTATGTATGTACAGTGGGGGAAATAAGTATTCAACACTTGAACACATTTTTTATTAAACACTTTTCCAGTGCAGCAAGTCACATGAAATTTTGACCAGATGTTGGTATTAACTCAAGAAATCTACACAGATAAGGAAATTATAAAATTACAATAATTTATACAGTATGTATCAGAGGATCTCTGCTGTCTTTATCCAATAATGGACCTGAAAAAGGTTAGATATCCTAGTTGATATTATCAGACAGAATTATATAGTCTTATTTTTTTTTGTCATATTTTGCCTTTAGCCAGGAGTGTGCAATCCTGTTCATGGAGGGTCAGTGTCCAACATACTTGGCTGTCTGAAAACATTGATTAGCTGATTCAGATATGTTTCATTAGGTTTGGAGATAAATTTTACAGGACAGTGGCCCTCCAGGAACCGGTTTAGATGCCCCTGCCTTTGGGCAGAGTTCACTGACTGCTGCAATAGATGCCGCAGTCTGTGTGTGGCACATTTTCTTTTAACAAAAATCACAGATTTTTGCTTTGTAAGGATTCTATTAGAATCCAACGTTTTAGAGTGGGAATAATGGTGTGCAACTCCTTCCTCTTGGTCTCTAAAAGCCATTTTGTGTGATTTTTATTTTTATAGATATTTAGACTTAGGTTTTTGTTCATCTGTTGCTTTAACAAGGTGTTATATTTCTGTAGAGCGCACTTGCAACAAATGTTTGTGTTTGAAATGAGCCAAAATGTCTTCATGTCAAACATGGTGATGCAGAATTAATGTTGTCATCATTGCAGAATTTTTAGTGGATTTAGATCCTGGCCTGGCTAAATATGTTGTTCTAGGGCCTTTGTGAGTGATTTGTAGTGATTATCTTGAGCATCTTTGTGGATGGTTATTTGTAATGTGTTCTTGTTTTAGCACTCATCCATTTTTGGAAGTGTCTTTGGTGATGCCTTTTATGACCAGCAGCTGTCCCCTCGGCAGACCAGTGCTTTGTCTCAGCAGGTGAGCTCATTATGCCTGTGGTATAAATGACTAGAATTGTACCTTAACTGCTTTAGCCCATCTGGAAGGTTTCAAGCCTCTGGTCACATAAATATAAAATTTTAGTGCATTTCTATCTGTTCATAAGAAGAATGAACCTGTCTATAAAAAATTAATTCCTTGCTCCTTACATATACAAGCCACTAGAGGGCAGCTGAAAGCTTTGAGATGACAGGCGAAGTGTGTCAATAGTGGCACAGTGGGAAAAGCACATGCTTACAACACAAAAGGGTCGTACAGGGACATAGATCTGAATCCACCCTGAATCCACCCTAATGATGTACATGATTAAAAAAAAAAACAGAATATAAATAAATATATTCAAAGAACCATTGCTGCTGACAAATAGAAAAGGTTATGGATTGCAATACCAGTCTTCAAAGTCAGTCTTGATCCCAAAGGGCTTCTTGCAATATTTAAACTTAGGCCAATAAGCCAAACAGGTTCTGGTAAGATAAATGTGTATTAAAGGTATACGTGGTAAGGTGTGTATGTATACACTACCATTCAAAAAGCTGGGGTGGGTACGATTTTTTTAATGTTCTGAAAGTGTTTTTTTATGCTCAGAAAGGCTGCACTTATATTATATATTATATAATTTTTTTTGTTTGTTTTTTTTTTTACGGGAAAAAACAGTATGATTGTGAAATATTATTACAATTTAAAAGGTTCTAAATTTCTAAAATCTTGTAAATTGTGATTTTATTCCTGTGATGGCAAAACTGGTGATTACTCCAGTCTTTAGTGTCATATGATCCTTCAGAAATCATTTTAATATGCTGATTTGCTACTCAAGAAATGTTTATTATTATTATATTGTCAACGTCATGCTGCTTAATATTTTTGTGGAATTTTTTGACAGGAACAGTATGTTCATTTTTAACTTGATGGAAAAAAAAGTCTTCCATTGATTGTTTCCGTCAACCTTTACTTTACAGTCATTGAATTTGTCTTGATTCTTTAGCTGGAGCAGTTTAACATGATTGAGAATCCCATCAGCTCAAACAGTCTGTACACTGAGGGATCCACTCTAAATTACTCTCAAGCTGCAATGCTAAATCTCACTGGGAGCCACGGCAGCCTGCAGGACGCGCAGCAGCTAGGCTACAGCAGCCATGGGAACATCCCCAACATCATTCTCACAGGTATTGCACTTGCCCGGTTACATATTGCATAATATTGCATGTACCTTTGCTACACGTGTGCTGACGATGCTGCTGTGAAGCCAGGCATCAAAGAGATCCCTCTAAAAGTTTAGCACATTATATTACCCATCTTGTAGTTGCAGGAGAATCTCCCCTGAGCCTATACAAAGAGATGTTCAACTCTCTGACAGGTGACGTGAGCTTTGACGCAGATTCCCAATTCCCTCTGGATGAGCTGAAAATCGATCCGCTGACGCTGGACGGCCTGCACATGCTCAACGATCCAGACATGGTTCTGGCTGACCCTGCAACAGAAGATGCTTTCCGGATGGACAGGCTGTAATCTTTAGGTATACCATGTTCATTTGTCCTTTTTTGAGATTGGTGTGTTTAAATGGGAGGGAAGCAGCATGTCTGGGGGACACTTGTTTCTCAAAGCCCATCCTCTGGGAAGAGATTGCTGAGAATGCTGCCACAGCATGCTAGGGGAAAAATGGGAAAACAGTGCTGCCACATCTAACGAATCAACCTTTTGAGCAAGCAGCCCATCGTTTCTTAGGAAAATACACTCGCACCTCAGCAATTGTGGTCCCTTTAGCTCTATAGAGAGAATGTGACACTACATAAGATCCCTCAACGTTCAAACATGTGTTCTTCCATTTCATTTCCTCCTCCTTATGCCTGCCATACACGCCTGTTACTTTCCTTTTTCTTTAAAAACGAATATTTAGTTATGCACTTTTATACATGCATATGCCACCAAAACATTGTTTATGATCCGTTTTTAATTTATTTTCCTATACAAATATTTCTTGCTTGTAAGAACATTAATGGTTAAAAAGGAGTGTTAATCCTCCCCATTTTAAGGGCAGCTTTCATGCACCTGCAACACGTCAACACTAATGTACTTCAGTGCAGTCTGAACATATGATTGTAATGTTTTATAGATGTCTAGTTTTGTCACGTTGTGCTCAGATAGTGGTACAGTGCTAATAATGTGGCTCAAGAAGATCAAATTCATCTGGCTGAAAAGTGTGCAGCTGGAAATTATAATATCAAAAGACACGTTTACACGTTTAATGGAATTATTCATGCAAAAATGAAAATTCTATTATCATTTGCTCACATTGTTTCAAGCCTGTTGTGGAAAAAAAAATTTAAGAACGGTTTTTGGACGCCATTGACTTTCATTGTTTTGGAAAAAAGATTGTTCCACAAAAAAAGAAACTCATACAGGTTTGGAACGATATGAGAGTAAATAAATTATGACAGAACTTTTCATTTTTGGGTGAACTATCCCTTTAAATGTGCAGAATATGCACACAAACAATGTAAAAGGCAGTAGCTAGTAAACAACTGCCTTGCACTTTGTTATGCATTAGGAAAGCTTTTCATGCCAGTAATATGGTGTTTTAAATCAACAGACTTGTATATTATATGTACAGTATGTAGTGCTACAGTATGGTCTATAATCTCAGCCATGGTAACCAGTACAGTCAAAATGATGCTACAAACTTTACTTGTTAGTTCCTCGGTTTACTCTGAAAGAAACATCAAGACAGTTTGTGGCCATGATGATCGTTTGCATATATGTATCAGAACTATTCACTGTGATAACCAGATTCTGCCTTACACTGAAGATGCAGTTTTTGTCCGTTTTGTTCTCCGTAGCTGAAGGTGTTTTCTGGTACTGTAAAAGTTGCTGTAACTCACAAGGTTGTCGTGGCACACAGTTCTCATTCGTCTACAGGTGGCTTTGTGATATCATATATGCCCAAACGGGGAGGTTTACTACTCTTTTTAAATCCTGTCACTTTCATCTTTTTCTCATATTTCTCAGACTTTTATACTCTTACCACTTTTGTAAGTGTGAGAATTTTGTTTACAATTTGAAAACATTAATACGATCTTAATGTTTAAATGATTGAAATGCTGAATATATATATAGAGAAAAAAAAATATTTTAAGAAATTTTATGTAAAATTTCTCTACGTACAAGGGGATAATCAGATTTGGATTAATATCTATGCAAAGCATAATCAAACATACTAGATCGCAAAAATACTAAAGAAAAGGCTCAAACAGACGTACGGCTTTTACAGCATCTGTGGGTTCTGAGTCTGTGCAGCTGAATTTTGCTTGTTACATGGATTGCTTTGTCTGTTGTCAGCAAAAAGGAAAAAAAGCAAGCAGTTATTGCATGATAACCTTTTCGATTCTCCAAAAGGGATTCTTCTTGTAAGGGATTTGATTGCACCGTGTACATTTCCTGTATAAAAAAAGCATGACCTACATGTGCTTTGTCTCTGACAACTGTTTTCATGAGGATCATGCTTCATGTGTTCAAAATGTAAAATAATTGACGGGAAGGATGTGTCAGGTAATCAGTTACTGTTATATTCTTTTACTTGACTGCCTCATTGAAAAGAACAGCGTTTCTGAAACCAGAATGTATTTCATCACTTTTATGTAGGACCAAACATATTACTGAAACTAGCATTATTTTTGTTATTGTGATGTTTGTGTACCTTTCCACGTGTTTAATAGTTGCCCTCTGCTTTATCTCCATTTCATTTGCAAGAGGCTGCGTTGTACAGAAACTCATAGCTATTGAGCTGTGAGCTGTGTTTTTTTTGTTTTTATTTTGCATGTCTGACCATCACAAGTATTGGTTATTGATAAACTGTGCACTTTTATCTCTTTGATATTTTATTTTACATCTCTATATATGTGTTCTGCATTTGTGAACTTACTACATGAAATCACTTCCTACATTTACTTGGCACTTTAATCGATACCTAATCCATTTTTTTTTTTTTTTCACCCCTCTGAGTGACTGTTAAGTGCACTGGGTCTATTTCCCCCTCTGTTTGGCCGACTTTGCCTTCTAATCTAAGACAAGTATTTTTGAAGTGGAAAAAAGTAGTTGTCTATTTATGATTTTATACTTGGTCAACGCAAAAAACAACAACAAAAAAAACTTTTTTATGTAGTGTTAGGAAAAGTATGAAAGTTCCCCGATATTAATGAAATGCATTTAAGAAGGCAGGTTACCTTTCTGCATCTCAGCTCACCATAGTAGACCATTTTACCTTTTATAAAGCTTCATCTGTGGATCATAGTGTATCGTTACCATGAACTGAACCAATCCAGAACATTTCTGTTCCTGAAAGGAGAGCATGCAGACAAGACAAATCATTGTAACCCATAACTTATTCAGTATCTAATGTATGCACAGTCTACATGTATATAAATGCTACACTTATACATTTCTATATTTCTATATATAAGTAGATCATAAAATATCAGGAGTATGTAAAAAAAAAAAAAAAAAAAAACTATGAAACATTAAATGAACAATATGGAACTGTATGTTTTTACATTTTAAAATGCTTGAAGTGGACGCTATACTGTCCCTCCGTTCAGGGGTTTCCTCAAACTTTCCTCAAACTCATGGTTTAAACACACAGATCTGTGTTCATTATCAAGTGTGCTCACACTTCTAGCCAAATCATAAAAGAATCCGTGCTGCAAATGTACATGCAGTTTTGCTTTTCAGCCTCTATACACTGAACCTTGTTGAAGCTTTGTGAAATAATATCCTCTTATGTCTTTGTTTTGTAGTATTTGCAGTAGAACTATTCGTTTCTGGATGATATTCTTTTATTTTGTGTTTTGTGTGCGTGTGCATTGGGAATTTGATGTTTAAGTACTGTAAAAGTTGTCTTCACATGCTCAAAGTCTGTTTGCTGCAGTGTGTTGTAGTTTTGTGATTTCTTTGCGGTGATTGCTTTATCCAATCGGTTCCTAGATTTCCAAATATCTGACTTGGCCAGTTTTCTTTGCATTCAAAAATATTTTCACAAGTGTCCTAATAATGCAGAAAATAAGAGATCTTTATTTTGCAGGATACAATTTAAAAGCAATGATTTAAAAAAAAAAAAAAAAGTAAAAATTATTTTGATCTGAAATCTGAAGATATCCTCTTTAATAGCTTTGATATGAACAGAAATATTAAATAGGCTGAGTATTCTGTCATTCGCACCAGTGAATACACTTTAAATTTAAAATAGTTTATTTTTGTCCCAAACAAGAATAGGTTTTTAATTGTGCAAATGTTTATTTTTAAGTGTGCCAATAGATTTTTAACCACCTTTAACCTATTCAAAACTTTTTTTTTTATTTTTTTTTTTAAAGATGAGGCCTAAATCATAGAATTTTAAAATAAATTAATTTCAATATCATTAATTTGCCAAAATGCCCAGTCCATAGGGCCAGAAAAATAATAGTTCAGAAAGTTTGCTTGGATGCTACACATGCATTTTTTTCTCTATAATTGACAAGCCATTGAAAAAAAGCCAAAGTTTGTTGTTTGTATTTTTTTACATTGAAGTTATGCTTGGTACTGTTATGTCTTCAATAGAAAGATGCTCTTGTGCAATTGTCAGTTTGCCACAGCGACTACCTAGTGTCTTTGTTGACCAACGGTAAGAATATTCTTTGGTCTTTTAGGACAACTGTATTTAAAAATTAAGCAGTTATGTACTTTGATGTATAATCTCTCCCAGGGCCAACCATTTACATGAGACTCTATATGTCTTCAGCCTTTAACACTGAAAACCTGCTTTATATTGGGTGAACTTTTGCTGCATGGTACTGAATATTAAAATACCCTCAAGTCTCGGTGATGTCCGGCTTTTTCGCAGTTATCAAGCTCCGAGTATATCTGAACTCTGCTAGTGCATTACTAAATCTTTTGCAACTGGAAATATAATTTTTGATGAAGTGGTTTTGTATTATTTTTTCCTTTCTGTACAAAAAACAAACAAAACACATTGTTATAGTGCTAAAGAGATAACTTTATAATGCAACCCAGTGGAACTGAAATGCATACATGACAAAACTTTAAAATACTCTACAGTATGTGCATTTAATGAATGTGAACTGTCTCGGTGGTTCATATCTATACAAAGGCAGCTAATTTCTATTTTTTCAATGTATGATAATTCAGATGTTGCACATACATTTGACTGCAAAGTTCAGACGTTAATCCAATTCTTTGCAACACGATGTAACTCTACTCACCAAATATGCAAACCTAGCTTTCAGGAACATAGCTTTGCAGCTTTGTGGTTTGGTTTGGTTTATCTGACCCTTTAAAACAAAATGAAATGATGTTCCTATTATTATGAAAAATAGAAAAAGAAAAAAAAGAAAGAATATAAAACATTGTGGGCTTTGTAAGTGTGCTACTTATTTAAAACAAAATGTTATCAAGCATAAATTCCATTGTCCTTACTGTATTTTTCTGTGTGGAAGCTTAAGTCTTTGTACCTTTGCATTAATATTTGTTTATTGAATTGAATAAAAATGTTAAAAAGCATATTTGTATGATTTTCCGCTGTGCTCGGAGACATTCAGATAGAGAAGTTAGGCCTGTGCTTAACTATTTTATAATTATAGACTCAATACATAGTGTAGTAATATTGCAAAGATTTGTGTGTTATAGAAAATAGATTCATAAAGAGAAAAGCAAATATATTTGCTAACTGTAAGTGATAGTTTTTTTTCAGTAGCCATAGGATACGACAATAAAAGTTTATTAGTAGTACTAGTATTAGGGAAAGTTCCGTATACATAAAATAAATGGTCATTTGTCAAATTTCAACACATTCGTTAAAAAAAACAGTAATTACTGTGTTGGTTATGTTCTAATGCCTTCACGTGCTATCTGAAATTTCCAATTCCTCTCTTATGAAGTCGTGATTACGAGCTTGTCGTATTCAAGTGCTTTAATGTCAGAAAGAATAAAATGTAGCATCCCATTGGTTGACAATCATATAAACATTCACATTCAATACATGCAGTTTGCTGATAATTCTGGAATTATCACGATTTCACTGCTTATAAAACATACAATATGCTTCGCATGATCGTTCATATCTAGCCTATAAATACACTCCTTTAGCGACCAGACAAAGGGATGTAATTGTTGTGAGAACAGCATTGACAGCAGCAATGGTTGTCCCCTCCACCATGTTTAAAGTTTATGACCCGCCCAACTCGGAAACTCGGGTATTTTCCAGCTGTAAATACGACTTGAGAGGCCGTTCACGTCCATTTTCCGATTAGGAAACTCGTATTTACGATCATTCCGATAGCACGTGAAGGCAGCATAATAATAATAATAATAACAACCGTCTGCATCATTGTTTGTCTGGCTGAATTGATTTGAACCTGCGTGATGGCGTCACGCGGCGTCGCACTCTCCCATAATGCAGCGGGCCTGAGGTTTTGATCCAGCGGAGTTCATGAGATCTGTGAGAGCGCTCGACGCAATGAGGCGGAGAGACACGACAACCGTCGAACCTTCATCTCCCAACTGAACACACACAGACCGTTTCTCAAGCCAACAATCACATCAGAAACATGTGGTTCCGCCACTTCTCAATCCTCCCGAGAGGTCTGTGAGTTCCTGCAGTCCATTAAGCCCTTGAATCCGGAGGATTTTTCCCCCGTCGGCCGATTCGCACCGAGCAGGCAATGACAACGGCCTCCGCAACCCCGCAGCAGATGAGAGACCGGCTGCTGCAGGCCATCGATAGCCAGAGCAATGTGAGTAACCCGCTCACTCTCCTGCCGACCAAAGCTGACTTTCCCCGACACGGCACAGTTAGAGCCTTATTTCGCGCCGCTAAACGCCGCATCGAGCGCCTGAGTGTGTGGCAGAGCAGATGTGGAGCTCACTTTAGCCGTCCGCTAACTGACGGGAGCCACATTTACCCCTCGCCACGCTAACAGAACAACCGGACAGGCGCGAGATAACCCTGCTTTTCAAACACTAGCATACTTTAAGAGCTTTTATAAAAGCAGCCACCTCGATGTAAGGAGCATGTTGCGATCAGACACAGATGGCATGTTGTGGGAAGCCTGTTGTCCGCTAGCTGCTTCATGTCAAGCTATCAGCTATTGAGCTTTGGAGCAGATTTAAAGAATTCTCGGCTCGTTTATCGCGTTTTGTAAGTTTAATAGTATCTCTAATGCCGCCAGTGAACATTGTCTGTTGTTTCCTGCTTATACACGGCATATCTTGGCTAATATGAGCTCGGTATATGTGGTTAGCTGACACAGTGGCATTAGCAATGCGCTAGCATTTGAGTTCATGCTGAGAGCAGCGAGTTAGCGTGATTCTGAATCACCAAGAGAGATTAAAGCTCTGTCAATGGCTTCAAACAGTCATGTATTTGTGGTCTTGGCTGTCCTGGGTGTTTGTGAATGTGGGTGAACTAACCTGAGCACACATCTGACAGCTGTTCCGGCTCCGTTGCTGTGCTAACTGGGCACGCAGACCTAACTAGAGCTAACCTGCTGGCTGACTGGAAAATGTGACAGCCACATTGAATGTTTCACTAGGCTAACAACTCGCCATAAAAATGAGGAGCTTGAGGGGAATAATCAGTTTAAATGGTTTAGGAAATACACAATCCGTGTAATTGCAATCATAATAAATGTTCCCAACTTTAGGGTTTTAGTGAGTTTGCCTTCACTGGAGATTTTATGGTAAGTAAACACCGGTCGGCTTAAAAGATGTTTGATTCTGAGTGCATTTCCTACACACTTTGATTCTATATGTATTCTCTTGGGTGTTGTTTGGCATATATCGTTTATTGCATTGTGTTACTAGTCTCTTGGTGGGTTAAGGTCAGGAGTGTCAGAATGCTGCCCTGGAGTAAATAGAGGGTAAACCTGTTGTCTGTTGATAGAAGTATACATGAACGGTTTCTGCTTCCACAGATTAAAAGTTGTTCAGACTTTTTCCACATTCACTGTAAATGAGAGGTGAGATGTCTGACACACCATATTGTAACCGATAAACTGTAGTGCATCAGTTATGTTTCAATATTTTATGTCTGACACAAGAGTGTGGAAACATAATTTTGGTTGTGTGCCAAGTGTCGGTGTGTTTTTGATTTCTTTATATTAGACACTGAGCAACTTCATGCAATATTCTTTATAGCTAAAGACTGGAATACACTACACTTCTTTACAAAATTGCTGCAGATTTTAAAACCCTAGGTATCATATATTTACTTATCGTTAAAGATTAAATTGAGTAAACTACTCTAAGGCTGCATTTCCACTGCAGTTCTATCAATTTGTTGACTGTATTTGATTTTTTTGATGACCAGTTTACTTTTTTTTTTTTTTTTTTTTTTTTTTTATAAAGTGACCCAAACAACCCAGGGTAGACATACTGACGGGTTGCCAGGTCTGTGAAACAAAACCAGTCCAGTTGCTATTTAAACCTAGCCCAATCATGTTTTTCCGCAGCTGAAATAGCGGGGGGAGAGATTACTTTAACCTGCGGCAACAGTGTAAATCCGTGGTCATGCTAGATTTTGAACATGCAAAATTTCTTCGTTCACTGCAATGGTCGTGTACCTTCATTTTAAAAACTTGGCTTGTTTTGTAGCTTGTTCGTGTTGCTTCTTTTTAAAAACTTAAATTCAACACACATAATAATGTAAAATGTAAAAATATAATCTACTGCGCTTTACTGCAGCATTGCCGTTTTCTTTTAATTCAGTTATGAGGCCATGCTGTGACGAATCAATCTGCTGTTGGTCACACGGTTTCACATGATGCGAATTCGCAGTTCAGAGTTCAGCAAATTTGAACATTGGAACGCAGTGAAATGCAAAATTTTTCGTACGAGCTTGCGTTTCCAGTGTAGTGCCGAATTCTGACCCCCGCCAGATTATTACCCCCCTAGTATTGGTAGGTTTAGGGTTAGGTGTGGGGGAGGGGTTAGGATTAGGGGTGGGGTTAGGATTAGGCAATTAGGTAGCGATTTCAACGAGGGGGGTAATAATTTGGCAAGGAGTCGAAAATAGGCACAACACAGGTCTGGCACATTCACATTTGTATGATGTCAATGGAACGAAAAGTGCATTGTGACCACCCCTTAAAAGTAGCCCGGTTTAGCAGGAAAACCACAGACTTGGCAACGCGGTGTAGTGACCTGGAAAAGCCTTTACCTGAGTTGAAATAATTCGCTACCATCGCTTTTTCAATAATGCATGACTCTCATTGACGGGGAATATCCGATCTGTCCACTTACATGGCAGATGTAAATGCATGTGTCCGATTCATATTTACCTAATGATTCAGATTTATTTCCACATATGAATGAGGCCTGAAACTGATCTGAGAATATTGGAATCTCTGTGCCTTTTTCCTGCTTACGTGTTCATGGGTCATATCTGATCTGTGCCACATGGGAGGAACAATTGGAATTGGGTCACTTGAACCATATGTTGTAAATGCAGTCTGAACAACTGTGGGTCATTTCAAAATTCATGTAGAAATATGCACCTCATTGCGAGGAGATGCGTGACATTAAAATGTGTTCTAAAATCTTCTCAAAATATCTATCGCTTGATATCCTCTGACTGGATGGAATTATAGTCTGATGCTAAAAATTGAGGCTGCACTAATCATAAACTGATTTTGTGAAATCTGTCAAAATCTGGAGGCGGACTGACTTTCTGCAACTAGCATTGACTTTTCCAGACAGCAGACAGTTTAAGATTGGAGAGAAATTCTGTCGAAAGTTATGTAGTGTATTCCAATCGTAAGTTTGAAGACTTCCTGCCTTTAAAACATGATTCCAGCATTCCTCTGTACTTATTATTTTACACAACATTTCATTGTATGTCACATCAGGCTTGTATGTTAAATTGTCTGTCTTCCTTAACAGATCTGTAACATGGTTGCAGTTCTTGATGTTATCACCAATTTGGAGAAATACCCCATCACCAAAGAAGCACTTGAGGTTGGAAAAGATATACACTTATCAATTATATAATATCAATCTGCTTAAGATATTACGTATCAAATACTCTTTCCTGGTCCAAGTCGCTGCAATATTTCAAGCGTGAATACTGTCCTATTAAGCTAAGCTTTCAAAAACTTGTGGTGTACAGTACACTATTTTATAGGGCTCACAATTTCACAGACAACAATATTTTAACGATTCAGAAAAGACAAATCACTGTTTTGTTATGGAGTCAGGTTAGAATAATGATTTTTCGGTAGTATAAATGACACCAGGATTATGTATTAGTACTGTGGTTTGCTCTTGGGATCTGATATAGCATTTGGACCTGGAAATGTTAGACTTATCAACCAGATAATATCTTTTCTCTCATTACTCTTCAATAACACTTCATGGTATTAGTTTGACAAAAAAAAAAGGTTTTATGTAATAAGCAATTTTGAGACTTTTCTCTGTTTATTCCTATTCAATGCAGGAAACCCGCTTGGGAAAGCTGATTAATGATGTGAGGAAGAAAACAAAGGATGAGGACCTTGCCAAACGTGCCAAGAAACTTCTGCGGAACTGGCAGAAGCTGATCGAGCCCGGCCAAAGTGACACTCCAGTGAGAGGAGTGCCAAATGTCCCGGGTTCTGCCAATGGCGGTGCTCACCCCTGCCGGACAGACACGCCTCCAGCGGTTCCCCCTCCGAGCAAGGTCGCTCCCGAGCTCAAAACCAGAAATGACATCCATAACACATACTCCCCAAAGGCGGAGAAATCCAGCAGCCGAAAACGGCGGGGGGAGCAAAGGGATAGTCCGCATCTTCCGGCCAAAATGACAAAGACGTCCCTTTACGAGCCAATGTATTCCTCTTCCCCACCATCAAATGGAATTAGGGGGAGCCCCGAGCCACTCCCGGATAAAGATGATGTACCGTCTGACAAAATCCGCATGGAACACCTTGAGAACGACAGGCACAACAAAATCCCTGTCAACGCTGTGAAGCCTCATCCGAGCTCTCCGGGGCTTACCAAACTACCTAGCACGTCCTCCTTACTCAAAACGTCAGTGTTACAGCAGCACGCAAGAATGGACGGAGGTGGGCAGCATCAGCCCAAAAGCCCTCGGTACTCCTCGAGTCCGCGCAGCGTAACGCATGAAACGATGGCCAAGAGGTCTTCAACATATGCACCAAAAGGGACTCTCTTGAGCCCGGCTCAGAATTCAGCCCAAGTGCCCTCTCCTTTGCCCACGCTGCAGCCTTTAACATCGCCGGCCCAGGTGTGCATCAGCGACGGTCTGTCATCTGTAGGGCTGGAAGGCTCCATGCACTTGCACAGATCGACAGATAGACTCTCCCAGCCCCCACACAGCACTGCAACACTGGAGCCGCTTTCCAAATCCCCGCTCGCCACACACAGCTTAGAGGGCGTGGAGACCAAGGGTGATCAGGAGGGAGCGACCTCCAACTCGGAAGGCAAAAAGCGGAAGAAATACAGACCCAGAGACTACACAGTAAATCTTCAGGGGCAGTCCTCGGAGGACAGGACCAAACCTGTGCGGTTAAAAGAGCGTAGGTTGACATTCGACCCAGTGACCGGACAGATTAAGCCCCTCACTCCGAAAGAATCCCACCAAGACGTAGAGTGCCAAGGCCCGCCGATTGCAGAGCCTTTGGTGAGGACTGAGATGCCGCAGCAAAAGACACCTACGTCAGTTCCCAACCCCTTTCAACAGACGAACTGGAAAGAGCTGTCCAGAAATGAAATCATTCAATCGTACCTTAACCTTCAGAGCAACGTTCTCACATCCTCTGGAGCACAGACCCACGGGGCGCACTTTTTTATGACTGAATATTTGAAGCGAGAGGAACACGATGTCAAAGAGCCCTGGAAAACGCACGCTTTAGTACCGAGCAGCTCCCCGACGGAACTACCCGGGGTGACTCGGGACGTAACGAACGAGGACCTTCTCAGAATACACAACGAACACTGGCCAGGCGTGAATGGTTGTTATGACAGCAAGGGAGCCTGGTTTGATTGGACAGAGTGTATATCGTTGGATCCTCACGGCGATGAGAGTAAATTGAACATCCTGCCATATATTTGCCTAGACTGAGTGAACAGGGTTTGGAGGAGTTTTCAATGTTCCCACTGTGAGTCAAAGGAGATCCAAGCAACTCTCCTCGTCACTCTGTACTAGGTTCATCTTACAGGTGTAAAGAACAAGCCAACAGAAGTTGTTCCGAGTTCAGTTTTCCACAAGAAGGAGCTGAAGTGGCGTCCTGTTTGTAATGTGCTGCTACCAACAAGAATTTGCAAACAAGGGTTGTATATAATGGCTTGCAGGGATTTCACTGGCCCAGTTCTTGCACAATGTGTGAATAGGAGGGTCTGAGCAAGCATTGAGCAGTACAGATATGTTTAAAAGCAAGTCGAGAATTTTTTGGCAGTTACAAAAAGCTTTATGTGACACAGAATAAATTATAAAAGTTTCTTATCATGTATGCATCTATTTATTTGACCATTTTTTTTTTTTAGCAGAAGGTTATCCACTAAGATGTGCAGATACGTTTGAGGCTTTTCTGTTCGCATCATACATTTGTCCCCTTATTTGTGATGTACATGAGGCATATATAAATACATTTTTTCCCACAGCGGCTCTCACGTACGTGTGCTAATTGCAGTAGATCCCGACATTCCATTGTCATTTCTCACTTAACATTTCTTTCTCGATTTATTTAATGTACGTGATTTTCATATGAGAGAAAAGCAATCTATTTTTAGATGTTACATAAACCAATATTTTAAACAAATTTGTTTGCCTAGATAATTGTAAAAAGAAAAATATGGATAAATGTCGAAAAAGAGAAAGTATTCATGTGCTAGAAGAAAACGCAGCGAATGGCCACAGAGGGTGCTACCTTTCATCTCCATACTGTGAGGACAAGAAAGCAGGAAAATGTTAATATGCTGGAAATATACTTGTTACCATTCCTTTAGATATTGTTTGCCTTACTGAAACCATTCAACAATGACTTTCTTATTTAAAGAGCCTTAGTGAATGTATGGCATTCAGACTTTTGTTTAGGTGGTACAGAAGGAGACACCTCTTGGCATCTGCCATATGGTCATTTTTTTCACATATGGACGCATCGTGCTATAAATGTGTCAAATATGCGCGTTATCCTGCTTGTCTGTACATAGTTCTTGCAATCCATGTAAAACCTTTCTAAGTCTTCATATTTTCTTTAAGTGTGAATGTAATTAATTTGGGAGGAAAACAAAGCATTTTGAATGAAAGACCCAATCATTTGTGTTGCTGTTCACAGGCATCTATAGACATAGATTTATAGATTGTGGTCCTATTATTCATTCAATGTTTTCAGTTTTACATTATTGATCTCTTTTTTTCTCCATTCATTATTATTTTAAATGCCTTGTCATTATTTTGAAGACAAACGTCTTGTGAAGGGGGTGAAACAAATTTGGTGCCGACTTGCAAACACTGTGTGCTCTGCTACCTTCGTCCTACCAATGTGCCTTTGATGTAAAAAGTTTGGAAAAGGCTTCCGCTAGCTTCACTTGGTTTCAAAAGTACAGCATATGTTTTCTTAAAACCATGTCAGATATTCCAGGGATATGCAAAGGCCATCTAAGAGCTCAACACTTGGTTAGGGTATTGCAAATATAATTTGCAATTTAAAACTAGAGGAGAGACTTTTTTGATCAGTATATTTGCTCAGTGTTTAACATCACTCATTTGTTCAAAACAATAAAATGATCTAAACTCTTTGCATCATGGTACCCTTTTTTCCATCCAGGTTACTTATCCCAAACCGACATGATTTGCATGTTCATGAGAGGGAAAACTATAATTTAATGTTTTTGGTTTTTTTTTTTTTTTTTTACAGTTTGTAGTGCTAAATGAATCGATAGTAAAAAACAAAATGTGTTGTGTTACTTATGTAATGTGCTATTTGAGTCTAATTGTTGTAATCTATTTGCTTGCATGGTGTGTCGTGGAAACCCCCGTTAACTGAAGCTAACCAAAAGTGGTTGCAGTATACACACATACTCAACCTAGTCTTAAAGGGATAGTTCACCCAAAATGAAAATTCTTTCGTTTACTCACCCTCTTGTCATTCCAAACCTGACTGGTTTACTTACTTCTGCTGAACCCAACAGAAATTTGAGGAATGTTTGTTTATTTTCAGCTTAAGTCAGGGTGGTTCAAAACAACACTAGACCCCATGTAGCAGCTTTAGCTGTTATTCGCACAGAACACTTTTTTTGCTCTGAAAAAATGGATGTTTGACTGTTATGCTTGTGCATTTTACAACATCTTGCGCTTGGTGTAACGCAAAAATGCATTGTTTGAATGGGCCCTTACACATCAAATTTTATACCAAAGATAGCTATAATTATCTTTCTAATTAATTGAGAATAAGGAATTTCGCACCACAGCTTTAACAATAATGTCAATATCATAGTAATAACTTGCAGAACAGTTTTTTCCAGTTGATTGAATCAGAATCCACTGAAGTTTAAAGAGCTTCAGCATTTAAAAAGACAGATGACATCAGCTGCAGCTTGCTTATGACAAAACTATAAATATTACGGATATTCGGAGTGGACACCAGTGTAATTATGATTAGTTATCTTTGTGTGAACAGGCCTTTAGTCAACATTTAAAAGAATAGTTCACACTCAGGCCATTTTAGCTGTAGATGAGTTTGTTTCTTCATCGCAACAGGTACATTTCTGATGAAAAAGGATGAAAATTGGGAATTTAGCATTTCATCACTTGCTCACCAATGCTCATGCCCAGCAATAAGGCATCACAATAATCCACATTAATTACTTAATAATCAGTTCAATTACTGTCTTGTGAAGGGAAAAGCTGCGTGTTTGTAGACGTTTTTAGCTATAGCCAATTTCAGTCCTCCAATCCTAATTTTACTTTCTGTCCTGAAAAGGTTGTATTGACTGAATCGGGAGAGAAATGTGCACAGGCCGAGCACAATTTACAAGCAAAAACAGTCCAGTACAGTTCTAAACATATATGTTGGTTAGATTTGGATGTGAGATGGTAACAGGGGATGGAATTTTTCACTTGGGGTAGCTTTATTAAGGTTAATGGACTGATGTTTTGGCTAGAAGTGATGGTATAAAGTTAAAATGCTTTAATGGTGGATTTGTATTTTTACAAACAGTTATACTGTAAAAGGTCATTTACTGATGGATTGACTTGAGTTGTGGATTATTGTGATGTTTTTATCAGATGTTTGGTCTCTCATTCTGACGGCACCCATTCACTGCACAAGATTCATTGGTGAGCAAGTGATGTAATGCAATATTTCTGTTTTGATGAAGAAACAAACTCATCTACATCTTGGATGGCCAAGTCTTGCATTCCAGTCTTGCATTGCTTCCTCAGCATTTCAGAGAAATATTTTATGAATGCTAGTGACATCATTCAGTAGCCTGCCTTATTCCCAGAGGCGACTCATTCCTCAGCTACCGCGAGTCTGGAATACCAGGATGGACACAGGAATACTCCCATTGTAAAGGAATTTGGTACTTTAGTGCCATATATGGAGTTTTTGATATCAATCAGGGCCAAGAAGGAAAAAAGGAGGCGGAGTCTATATATAGAGCGCGCGTTCTCATTGGTGGCAAGGTAAACGACGGGAAGTTCTGGATCTACTTACGCTAAAATAGTAAAGCAGACTAAACTACCAAACTTTATCCTAAGTCTTTCTTTCGGTTCCCGACAATCTGTTTTGCAACTTTGACTACTCTTGAAGCTGACACAATGTCTTCGCAGTTCAACAGAGGTCCAGCATACGGGTTTTCAGCGGAAGTGAAAAGCAAGGTACGTGGAATAATTAACAAACTAACTTAGTTTAAAACATTCGTTAAAACATAGACATGTTTTGTTTGCTATATTGTAGCTCTTCTGCAATGAAAGTAAAAAATAAATCAGTTGTCTAAAGTGTATCAACAAATGTTTCCTAAACTCCCTGTAGTGTTAACATGTTACACACGTGCTGCGATACAAGGATAAAAATCAATCGTGCTTCATATAATGCATATTGCATTGTTATTTGACGGGAACTAGCTGTCAAGTTAAAGCAAGTAAAACGCAAAAGAAGTCACGGAAACCGCAAAGAAAGTTCTAAAAACTCTTGGGGCGTTGCCTCCAGTGCTCAAATATGTCATTGTAATCTGGCCTGAAAAACACAGCTTGTGCTCACAATAAAGCTGCTGCTGGTTCACATTCCTCCTCTTGATCGTGGTTGATGTGATTTTAGCACTCTAGTATCAGTTAGCAGTCCTGACGTTAACTAGATAGACAGACAGATTTATGGTGTTAGGCCTTTGATTTCCTTATTTTGATGTTTGACTGTATATTAGGTCATAAATGTAACTATATCACTCACCTAAATGTTGCTTCTTTATATATCATGGGGCATTGAAGAAATGATAATGTAGATCTCGTTCTTATTGAAATAATGGGCATAGAGCTGTATTATAGTCTGATAATGGTGTGATTATTAATCAAAGTCATATTTTTCCCCCCACTAGATTGCACAGAAATATGACCCCCAGAAAGAGGAAGAGTTAAGAATTTGGATTGAAGCCATTACTGGGCGCTCAATTGGAGATGACTTTCAGAAAGGGTTAAAAAACGGTGTCATACTCTGCGAGTAAGTTTGTGTTTCAGTGTTTTCAGTGTGGCTTACCATCATGTCTTTTCAAAGGTAATTTCACAACGTAACCTTGATGTTTCCTTAAAGGCTCGTAAACAAACTTCAGCCAGGGTCTGTGAAAAAGATCAACCAATCATCGCAAAACTGGCATCAGGTGAGCTGACCATTTCCACTTCTCTAAAACGTTTATTCCTGAACATTTCGGTAAAGCTAGAGACATTGAACTGTTGATGTTCTGACACTGAACTTTTTTTTTTTTTTTTTTTTTTTTTTTAAACCGTTGTTTGTTGAGTTCACTTAAACTGCTGATAAGATTGTTTCTTGTTGTAGAAGGTTATGTTTTGTCTGTTGCATTCAGCTATTTTATTCTGTTGCAGCTGGAGAACCTGACCAACTTTATTAAAGCGATCACCACCTACGGACTCAAGCCTCACGATAGTTTTGAAGCCAATGATCTGTTTGAGAATGGAAATATGACACAGGTTCAGACCACCCTCCTGGCTCTTGCTGGCATGGTAAACCCTTTCGAATCTCATAATTTCGTGGGAGAACAGCTTAACTCTGATATTTCAGTCTGTAATTATAGATTCTCTCTGTGTTTACAGGCTAAAACCAAGGGCATCCACTCAAGTGTAGACATTGGAGTGAAGTATGCAGAGAGACAGGAGAGGGCATTTGATGAGGAGAAAATGAAAGCCGGACAATGTGTCATTGGATTACAGGTATGAGTAAACTTTATATGGCCGAGACCTAATTATTTGAATCTGAGTACGAGTCGCAGTTATTTACAATTTGTAATCCAGAACTGATTTTGCTCAACCTGGAAAGTACCATGACAATGTTTGTAGCTCAATTGCATATCTTTTAATAGATGGGAACAAATAAATGTGCAAGTCAAGCTGGAATGAATGCCTATGGCACCAGAAGACACCTGTATGATCCCAAGTCACACATTCTACCACCAATGGACCATTCAACCATCAGTCTGCAGATGGGCACCAACAAAGGTGCTAGCCAAGTAAGTACCACCCTCCCTGTGTCCCATGATATTGCTTGCTCATTCTGATCAGTTGTGATATTAACTGAAACTAAAACCACCGAAATAAATATTAGATGAAAAATGTTCAACTTAGAAAAATGAAATGACAATTTGGAAACATTGTCTTGACGTTGTCACTAACTCATGTAAAATTATGTTTGAAGTACCAGAAATACTAAAGCTAAAAATAAATTACAGCTAAATGGATCTTTTTTTCTTTTTTCTTTTTACTTTTAAAAAGCACTTTAAAAAAAATACTGAAATTAGGCAGCTAACTGATGAAAAATGTTTGAAGAACCAAAATTACTAAAGGTAAACTACAGCTAAATGGAAAATAAAGATTTTTAGAAGGGTTTTTTTTTTTTTTTTTTTTTTATTGACATTAGACTGAAATGAAATAATATAAATAGATGAAAAAGTTAAATAGGAAGAAATATAAAATGACAACAGACACAAAGTTTTGGACCTGTTGCTCAAATGTAAGTACTAAAATTACTCAAATCTGAAATAATATAAATTTAAAGCTAAATGGAATATTAAAAAATAATAATGACAAAAACACATCAAATTATAGTTATCTATTGCTCATTTTCTGATCGTTTTCTCATCTCATTTGTATCAGTTTTATTAATTAAAACTATTAAAAAGTGTTTAACTGAAATAAAGATGAAATTAATAAATATGTATATAAATGTTGTACAACACTGGACATGTTGTAAAAAAATATATAAAAGCTCATTCAAAATATCAAACACAATAATGATAATATTAATACTGTATGAATAATATTAAATAACTCCTCTGTTTGGTGCAGTCTGGTATGACGGCTCCAGGAACCCGTCGTGCCATCTACGACCAGAAATTAGGCACTGACAAGTGTGACAACTCCACAATGTCTCTACAAATGGGCTACGCTCAAGGTGCCAACCAGAGCGGGCAGAATTTCGGGCTTGGCCGTCAGATCTATGATGCCAAATACTGCCCCAAAGGTGCACCCAGCGCAAGCGGAGAAGCTGACACTGGGTACACGGATTACCAAGACGAGGGCTACCAGGGTTATCAGGATGGCGGTCAAGATTACTGAATCAACCAATCGCAGGCATTGAGTCTCAATAAGAAGCTAAAGGGAAGTTGATGCTTCCTTGCAAAAAAAAAAAAAGACCCTAAACATTCCATTACGCCACAGAAAGTGTGCCATCTGTCGGATAGAGGTGAACGTGACCAATATGAAATGTATCACTTGCATTTTAAATATAAACGTGCTCTTTTTATAAACATTGTTTTATTAATTTGAATCGAGAGTCCTACAAAACATATCAGTTAAGTGTTATGTTGTATTGATACTTGTATTTTATATGGTTCAAGTGACAGTCAATTAATTGCACAACCACTATAATAATATTTAGTATTTGCTTAATTGTTTAATGTAGTTTTTATTTTTTAATTTGTTGAAAATGCTGTTCTCTACTTAGAAGTTAAACAAGTATGACGGGGGTTATTGTAAATGTATTCACATAATCCTAAATAATTTGCATTTTTATGTTTTAATCTAGCTGTTGTGAAGAAATTTGATATTAAGTACGAGAGAGCGTTACGTGAGCCAGATTCATTATTTGAACGTGCTCAGGGGTTTAAAGTCACTTTTTCTTGTCAGTCAAGCATGTGAAGGTGAATTTTTACTGTTACAGTTGAAAGATGCAAAGTTTAAATAGTGAGGGTTTATATAAGGCGAACCTTTACTGCAGTTATGTAGTCCATTGTGTTAATTTAAGAGCTTTTTTTTTTCGGTAATATTTTGTGTTTTTAGGCTGGAAAGTGAGAACACATTCTTGACATGCACAAAAAGGAAGGGTTCATCTATCATTTCGGCAGCTTTTTTTTTTTTTTTTTTTTTTTTTTTTTTTTTTTTTTTTGACATTTCTGCTTTTTACATTCTAAATATTATACTTCCTCACTTGATTAGAGGAGATGAATGTGGTTTGTTTTATAATACACATTATTGTCACACACGCAATCTGTAATGTGCTTTAAAGAGTTCATCTTTGTATTAGTGTTTCATATTCTCATCGACTATTTTACAGTTCGCCTAGCCAGAACAACTGGAGCTTGTCTGGTTTTCTTTGGATTATAGTATTGTGAAAGGAGTATACCATTGTGAGCCTTGAACATTCCAAATTAGGAACTGGATTCACTACTTTTTCCCACAGTATTTGTTCTCATTCCAAATGACCCTTTGTACTAGACATTGGAAATTTTAGGTCTGCTCAGATAAATTGCATAAATGGATATATCGGTGTATGCTTTACACTTGTGTTTTTTACTTTTCTTATGGAATAAGATTGTTAGTTGGATGTAGTAAAGACTTGGTTCATAATAAAAGATAATGAACAACATTACTGTTGTCATGATTCATTCAATTTACAAACTTTTGCTCTCAAACTTTGAATATGACATAAAGCAAGTATGTTACATTCAGTCCTGTGTAAGAGGAACATTTGCAATTTTTGAAACCATATGCTTATTTCCCAATCCTGGTTCCATAATCAATGATCAACTAATCAAACAGTGCGGAGTCAGCTAAACAGTCATGTATTAGTACATACCGAGGCACTGGAGAAGGGACTCCTAATATTTTTAATGTTATAGCATAATCTTTGGATTTGAGCGAGAGAACGCTCCTCTAAAAGTGTATGTAAAATACATAATACTGCCGCCATCTGGTAATGAGTATGAATGATAGCATGAGAGAGCCTATACTTGATATTGTGTATTATAAAGCACCTGATATTTTTATTTTATAAAAAATATATATTTGAATAATCATTTAATATTTTACTTCTGTTTAATGTTTAACAAATGGTCTGTGAAAGGCCATTCAATTAAAGGCCATTTAATTAAGGCCTAAATTAAACTAACTCAAGGGTTACCTTGTAATATAATACAAATTCTAAATATTATAAAGCTAAATATTACAGTATAAATAAATGAACATTTTACTGCAAACTAGCCTACTCGGTGTCAATATGAGGTTGTTTTCGTCGCTTGCACCAGGTGGCGCTGCTTAACAAGATCTCTTCAGCTTCTCCAGTTCGCTCCAGTTTTTGCTGCCTGAGGTTGCTATTTGTTTTTACAACTTCACTTTGTCTTCACATGTGCAGATTTGTGCTTTTCATGCTTGCTTCTGCCTCTTCTCAGACAGGTCTGCTGTGAGCTTGTCTAAATTAATGTCTTCTTGCTACATTCCATGTTGACAGGCCGCTCAGATCCTCAAGCTCCAGATTGATTTAGCTTCATGACTCCTGTTGAAGCAGGTAGACTGAAGCTCAACCTGCCATATAGACAATATTGTGCAAACACTATACTACACATGCAATCCGTACACTTTCTTACACTTCTGTGGAACGCAAAAGAAGTATTTTGAAGAATGTTTAGAACCAAACAGTTTGGTTACCATTGACATCCATTGTATGGTTAAAAACCCTCAGCCTTTTCTCAAAATATGTTTTGTGGTCCACACAAGAAAGAAACCCCTATGTCTTTTTTTGTTTTGACTTTTTAAATATTGTTGTTTTAAATATTTAAAACCATGTTTTTTTTGTATGTTTTCACCTAAAATGCTTCTTAATCAGATGTTGGGAGCAAATTGTACAATGGCTTGCAAAATGAAATGCAAAACAGCAAAGGGTGGGTACTGACCACTGAGTGGTCATCAGGATTAATGATAATCAAAGGTGTCATATAACTGAATAATATGTCAGTTTTCTTGGTAACGTTCTGCTCCAGTGGTTCTTAATACAGTAACAATACATTAATGGTATTAATAGGCAGGATGACTGTTGAATGAAGCTTTAAGAACCATAATGGCTAAACATAATGGCTGTTATATAATGAAACATGTCTTTATGTTTGTGCAATGGCCTAGTTTTCAGTTGGCTATAATGCACTTACATACATGAAGGAACTGCAGTGACCTTGTTTCATAATATCATTTCCACTTGACATTTGGCAATTCAAATGCCTTTTTTCAATATAAAGTGCATAATCAAGTTGCCTTTATGCCTGTGAAGGTCAAAAGCATCTGTACTTATTATAAAGCAGGATTTCACATGTAGACCCTGAACACATTTCAGTTTGCTTCTATTTGTCTACACAATATCTTGTGACAGCTGAAAAAATAACTCTGATTTAAGAGAAGTTGTTCTTCTCTTAAACCGTAAAAGCGTTTGACTGTTAACTACACTAAACTCATCTGGAGGTAAGTAACTGAAAGCACATTAGTGACGATTTGGCACGTTAAGAATTTCTCTCAGGTGTGAAACATTGAGTGTGACACTCAGATGCCAATGCAACTTCAGTTACTTAGTCAATCAGAAGAATAAGCTGATTTCCGTTAAGTAAGATTCACGTGTGGTTAAGACCATATGGCACCACTCCTTAGGGAACATTCAAGGACATAGTAATTTTTGCTTTAATTCAGACTACAAAAAAAAAAAAAAAAAATCAATTGTTTTTTACTGTTAATAACAGAAGTAACAGCAGTTCAGCTGTATGCATGACTTCTATGTATATTTGCAGCCATCTGCTCGATTATATTAGTTATCATGGTTCTTGTCTCTAGGGCACTGAGCAAGCTTGAGCACCGTCAGGACAGGACACCGCCAGCATCACCTGCCATCATGAGGATGTAGATGCACTTAACCCTTAGGTCTGAAAGCTGCATATGTCTGCTTGACACTTAATACTGATCTAAGCAAGCTCATTCACTTTGCAATACGTTTGTGTTTAATGCAAGGACTTCACTGACAGTTTTTTTTTAAATAAAATCAGTCTTTATTGGTCTCTTCAAGACCAAACATATTTTATAAAAAAAAATAGCAAAATGCTTTACTTTTTGGAAAACATAAATTATAAGCAAAGAGATAAAGAAATACATGATTTTTGTACAATTAAATAATATGGAAATCAGAACATGACCTTTTAAAGTTGGCAAGGATACAGCGGTAACGCTACAAAGATTGTGTATATTTCTGTTATTTACATGAAAGTGACAGCTATAGACATATGAAGGCAGTCAATGTGACTGAGAAAATTAATCTCCACAGGAACTCCTCATTTGATTTCAAAACAGGAAAATACACAAGTAGTCTCAGATCATTTAAGCTTTTGAAAAACAGAATGTGCGTACCAGAAAATAACTTCCACGTTTAGATTCTTGAAATGAATTGACAGGCAATGAACTTTCAATGTTCTGCAGATCTACTAATGCATGTCTGTGGATAATGCCTTAAGATAAACAGTGCCTTTACAATAAGCATTCTCAAAAGTACTGGCTCAAGCTTATAGCTTATTTGGTCCGTATTTTAGTGGCAAGGTTCATCGCTTCCCCAAGCTTTTTTAGCTTTGGAAAGTGCTTTCAATGGTGCTTAACCATAAGGTCTTTTGACGTCACACTGCCAGATTTGTCTAAACATGTAGCAGCTCCTTACAGTGGCCTGCATCATCTAATAAATGCTGCTGCTTGCAGAGCTCCAGGCACATTTAGTTCTAAATAAAATAGCCTATTTTTGTGCAGACTGGGGTTTGAGTGTCCACCACATTCATGATTCAGACTTCGTCTGACACTCAACAAAGACACTCCTAATAGAGCTTTAGACCTTTTCAGCACCAACACGCTATTTTGGCAGGTTACGAATGGTGTTTTCTCCACCCAAATCATTGGTTAAAATCTCAACGGAGGTCCTCTATGACTTGTTCTCGATCTCGGCGGGCGCAATCATCATGGTGGTGGTTTTCAGCGGGTAGTAGCGGCCACGCCAGGTCTTCCAGAACACTCCTTGCTTTCTCTGGTGCCTTTGCTTTGGTGCAGGAGTAACAAAATACCTTCCGTTCAGGTTTGAGCGACCGCAATTGCTAAACCACCAACCACCTGGAAAGCCAAAAATAGAAACCAATTAGAACCACAACATCACCCACATAGAAAAAACTATTTTATGGCACCATGGCATCATGATTTTACCTGATAGCTGTTTGGCACAGTTGAGGTCATTCTTCTGGTCGTTGTCTTTGTCACGGGTGGAGAAAGGCACTCCAGATGTTTCGGTGGACAGAGAGCTCTCCAGATTCCCGGCGGGACTCCCCAGAATGCGCAAGGAATAGTTGCTCTCCTCGCCGTTCAGACGGAAAGGGTAGTTGATGGTCTGAACTTCATCCCGCCAGTCAGAGAACTGCACCTTGAGGATGTAGTTGCTGCCCTTGGACACAGAATGGATCTTCTCCAGGCCGAGCCAGAACTCGCCTGAAAGTGACATTTAAGAGGGATATTTAAGAGACTCTGTGTACTCTGGTCTAGGAATAGGTCAGGAGATTTAGTCACTCTGCAATTAAATCATTTAAGGGCATTAGGAATACAGGCTTTGACAATGTTTCCTCTCCAAGCAGGATTGATCTGATCCTCTATCCTTAATCTCCCACTCTACAACCCTTATTAGTGGGTAAATCTCTACACCTTAATCAAAGTGTACTGACAGATGTGGTTATTTGCTTAGAGTCTGTTGGTCACATGCAAATCGAAGTCAGTTCACATTGGATTCTTACCATTTAGGCTCCCAAAGCCAGTCTGGTATGCCTGCCAAAGCTGATCGAAGTCTACAGATCCATCTTGGCGTCTTTGGATGACTGTCCATCCTCCTTCTGTGGATACACGCACAAAACAAGAGGATTACAAGCTGTTCACAGTGAAGTTTTGGGGGATGGGGAGGCAAATTCCAGTGTTGTTTATGAACAAAGAGGCCAAAGACGCTATTTTAAGAGGGCATGTGAGATAAATGGACAAATAAAAGGGGCAGAAAGTTTGCGCCATTTACCAGGTGTCATTTCACAGAAGACCTCAAAAGACTCAGAGTCAGTTGGCTGGATGGTGTACAGCCCGCTTGTGGTCTCACCCCTCAGGAACAACTCATGACAGTCAGAAGCCATAGCTGAAAGACACCAAAACACCACAAAAATGTTCACATGTCTGCAAATGACCTTTATCCAAGCCTGTATCCAAACAGGGATTTTAAAGTTGGCACTAAATGGAAATTGTTCACACGTCAAGGGTAAAAGTTTATCACGTTGTTTAATGGTGAAGTAAACCTTATCTCAAACACAGAACCTTGAACGGCATGTTACCCAGGAACCCAAAAGCCAACATGGAGTTTGTTTTGAACAAAATCTCACACTGGTCCAAAAGAGCATTCAGTGTAATGCTATACACACTGACATATATTTCTCAGACAAGTGTGGCAAACATCTGCCAAACAAAGGCAGTTTCACATGTGAATTCTGACCTGGCTGAAACAATTGAGGGTGTAAACATGACCTTTCCCCCAGTTCCCAAGCAGAGACTTCCCTCAGTAGAGCTACAAGCATTCTTTCCCCCTGCCCCCTTTAGTCCAGCCCTCCACGCCTGCTTCACGTGCACAGCACCCCTCTGCTGACATCACAATGCATGGGCAGCGAGTGATCCGGGAATGCCGAGGCTGCTGTTACTGCTATTTGAGGAGCAACTGCACAGGCCCTCAAGGGACTATGTGAGATGTGAGTCAGATGCAAAACAAATTAAAAAAAGCTTGGCACTGTCTGTCCTGTTAAAAATTGGATGCCCTACATTAACTGACAATAAAATAATAATAAAAAAAACATTTAAATTTGTTAAACGTATCCATCTATCTATCTATCTATCTATCTATCTATCTATCTATCTATCTATCTATCTATCTATAATCTATATGTGTGTGTGTATACTTAAAACAAAAACAAATAATGCAACAGATTTAAAAGGTTCAAAGGATCAAAGCATATGGTTCTAAGCGAAGTGGTCTTCTTTAGTCTGGCACACTTCTCATTGACTACAATAAAATGGGTGGTCTGTGTAGATGAGTAGAAGTGTGTGTGTGTGGGGGGGGGGGGGGGGGGGGGTCTGAGGGGGATAGTCTGGCTCTGACAGATCTAGGGTAAAGGTTACACGTTTTCTGAGAGAAATGACGTGTTTTTTGGAGTGATCTCCACACGACAGGGAAAATCTGTATAAAGTTAATGGTCCAAAAATATGCACTCTGTACATGGTTTTCAGTGGATTAGGGCCAGGAAATCTAATCTAAGGTACAGGATATACTATATGTGAAAAATAAACCCTCCCTTTGCTCTTGGCCAGATTTGAAACAAATCTCTGCATGCTTGTGACCCTGAGTTAACACAATCCAAGACTGATGAACTCTCACACAATTGGAAGGCATCCTGGGAAACTGTTTTTTTAAAGCATTCTTTGGATCCCACTGATGTCAGAACTGGCCATGAGAGGCTTTATTGTGTTCATTTGGATGACTGCTCTGGCCCATGTGTTTCTGCTAGGTTCACCTTTCACCTACTTAGAAGTAGTCATTGCTTCGAAATGGAGTTTACATTTCCAGTCCTCACACACAGTATTAAAATACTTCTAAAAATCTCATAGTTAAATGTTTGAAATGTTAAGTCTTATTTCCATAAGACATTTCCCATATGTTTTCAAGATCTTTTCCCTAACTGGACATGTTCCATCAACATTATGCAGCACATAACATCACTAAAGGAGCAAAACAAGTGGCACAAGTCTCAGCATGTTTTTGATAAAGAGCAAAACCTCCTCTTGTATGTTTTTAGATGCAATTATATTATTATGTGCGTGTTTGAATCATCAGAGACTGTGTAATAAGGCAGAACCATATATATGTAATGGAACAATTCGACTTATTTTCGCCAGCATATTAGATTTTACACTTTTAGTTACTTTTGTGTTTACTGAAACACATTTTCAGCATATTATATGTTAAAAAACTGTATAAATTTAGGCTTTTAATTATAAAGGTGTAACAGCATAATGATGAACAGACTTACCAACAGGTGAATCTCGCTGCTCAGAGCTCGCGTTCAGATGAACATCCTCCTCCTTCCGTTTGCGAGAAGACCGCTCGCTTTTCATATGAATCTGCATGAATATTATGGGTAAGTTTGAAGTCATAGACTTAATATATTGACACCACACGCTACTTCATAGTTACATTATATTTTATATTGTAGTATTCTTACCTGGTTTTGGAGGGTCCGAATGCGAACGTTTTGTTTATCCAGTTTTTCTTGCTGTTGCTTGATACGCTCGACTAGATCATCAATGCGCTTATTTTGCGCCTCCAGCATCCACTGAAATCACAAATAGTTTGCGGTCAGTCTTTATTCAAACTCAAAACATGGCCTTTTCCAAACCTCAGCAGACCGAAACGAAAATCATGGTGTTGTTGACAATTAAGTTCCAATTTTCCAGTATAACCGGTCTTGTACACAGCTTTTTTTCCCTGTAACGTTACATTGTTATGTAACAGCAACATGAACTCGCGAAGTTGCAGACAACGTAAAAAATATAGCTTACGTCTGCGTATGAAACACTTAAGGTTCTGTTAAGCATGTTTGTTGCTGAGACATGCATCAAGGGGCGAAGGTCAACACACTTCAAACTTTCCTGGAGGTCATGGGGCTATGACATTTTCTTTGTCTGAACAGCTGCTACCTTGCACGTACTACACGGCTCTTGAGTTCATGATATGATGAAGTGGTGTTCACGCCCACGTGAGTGGCTCGTGTGCTTTATTGGAAATGCAGGTTTTTTTTTGTTTTTTTAACCACATTACTCTAAATAATTCTTGATTAGTTAATTGAGCTATTTAGAATATGATTTGAACAAATATCAACATATTTTGAACAAAAATGCATATCAGGCAGATATGTTGGTAGGCTAAGGTTAAATCCTAGACAATATTCTTCATTTTCTTTTAGCCTTGAAATGAGGTTGTTCACCTACCTGAATGGTTCGGGCATCGCTGTAGTTGCCGTTGGCAGCTTCCAAACCCTCCCCTTGCATCAAGCCATCTACTTTTTCTTCCAGCTTATTCATCCTCTCATGGTCCTTCTTCCTGTCTCTGAGCAGCTCTTCTGTCTTCTCCCGCAGATCCATGGACACGTTTAGGACCAGGTTCTCACGTTCCTCCAGACTCTGGGCTTTTGCTTTCAACGCCATGCTGTCTTCTTGAAGCCGTTGTGTCAGCTTGCCAAGCTCGGATATGGTGACATTGAAGACCTTCATCTTGATGGTGATGTCTCTCACCTGGCCTTTGGTCTTGTCCACATGCTCTTTAAGACCCTGACCTAGCTGCAGCAACCCATGTGCTAGCACATTAACATCATCCCATGCTGCATACTGAACTCTCTTCTCTTTTCCAGTAGCAGCTCCTCTCCTTTCCAGCGGGAAGCTCGTCCCGGAGCTCGCCAAGACTGTGATGCACAGCAGATTTGCCAGTGGTACCTTCATCTTGCTTGTTTATTGTCTGTGGTTGTCTGGTTATTCTAACTTGTAGTAGAGACCAGTTAGCCGTGGCAGTATTCTCAAGAGCACAGGCTCATGCTGTTGAAAGGCTAACTTGTTTTTATACCCTTTCTGAGCCGTCTAGCCTGTTCTGATTGGTCGGCCATCTGGAAGGAGTGTGTGAGTCTGCTCAGGTTTCAACCTCCTCCCCCTTAACCATATATTTGGTTCGAATGATGTAAGAATGGACTCAGTTGCAAACAGAAAGTCTGTTCTTTTTTTTTTTTTTTTTTCAAGATTTAATGAAAATTGAGTGTTGGTCTACAACAATAATGAATATTGAGCAATTTATTTGACTTATGTTTGTATGTGGACTTATATTGACTTTTAGTCAGTGCTTTCATTGACTAATTATATTTATATTAACATTTTTTATTACAGTATTCCCCACAAACAGCCCTACTGAGACTATTGAGTTGTAAAGGACATATTGAATCTCACAAATCAAATGTGAATGATTTCAGTTTGGTGCATCCTGCCCTGTTTAATAGTGGACATTTATGAAATATATGTTACATAGAAAACTACATATATAAATGATGTAGCTTAGAGAGAGAATATAGTTGAATTGGTGTGAATGGACACCGGGGTTTTCCCAGTATGAAGTCATTATTGTGGGAGAAGCTTTGTGTGGAGAGACGAGGTGAATGTGCCGCAGCTGAACGCTGTTGTCTGAGATGGTCTGTTCCACTGTGAGCACAGAGCAGTGTGAGAATTAGGGGAAAGTTCACACTCACAGAAAGCCAGCATTCAATGGAGGCTTCTGAAGACTATGCTCAGATATCTCTTTAGGTGATGCCTGAGAGTTTGTCTCTCCCATAGAAAAGCAATACTCCTGTGTTTTTAGCTGTTTTGTCTCATGATAAAAAGGACTAGGTGTTTATTCCGGGGGGTGATATCAAAGTACAAGTGTTACAGAGTTTACCTTTCAGCTTTCGAGAGCTTTTCAGGTTTTCAGAGAGAGATTTGCTTGTTTTTATGGTCAAAACAGGATTTGAAAGGGTAATCAGAAGTGGAGCAGAAGCCAGGACTTGATTGTTTGTGATGTTAGTCACGTCTGGAATTAAATGTTTAATGGAGCTGACGTATATGATTGACTATGTACACTATCCTTTGAATGTTTGGGGTCAGTAAGATATTTTTGAAAGTAATTAATACTTTTATTCATCAATAATGCATTAAATTGAGAAAATGTGACAGTAAATACAGTAAAGAAGTTGTTACAAAAAATATATATTTGAAATAAATGTTGTTCTCTTGAACTTTTTTATTGATCAAAGAATTCTGCAAAAAACAATTACAAAGGTTTCCACAAAAATATTAACATTAACATAAATCAGCATATTAGAATGATTGCTGAAGGATCATGTGACACTGAACTAGAGTAATGACTGCTGAACTTTGCCATTACAAGAATACATTACATTTGAAAATATACTGAAATAGAAAGTGAATTTGAAAGTGTAATAATATCTCACAATTTTACTATTGTCACTGTATTTTTGATCAGATAAATGCAGCCATATTGAGCATAAAATACTTATTTCAGAAATATTAAAAACTTTTACTGGCCCCAAACTTTTGAACAAGATTGTGGATGACTTTGGCTTTACTCAAAACTGAAACAGAAAACGTCATCGTAATAATTAAACGCCTTTAAATGTATAATCTGTAATGTGATGCAGCTAGAAAAACTACTGAAAACTAGGTGTTTCATGATTAATGCTGGATGGACAAAGCATTTTCTTGTTCCAGTCCTTGTAAACCAACTCTCAGGGTGTGTTTGTTTCTTACTGCCTGTGACGTGCAGCAGACAATAAAACAAACACTTATTCAGTTGTTTCAGCTGGTCCCATAATAGCATGAATGCCTTTTGGTGGATCACTTTAATTGAATCACAAAACCCGTCATTGTTTTGACACTGATATTTTGGCTGCATGTTCGGTTAGTACATGCAGAGCTGCTTAACAAAAAAAGCAGAGAATGATATCTTAAAAACAGTAGTTACTGATGAACAAATCACTAATAGCTCTTACGGGTCAGGACATTAGGCATGGGATTTTAATGTTAGCATCATCTGCGAGGCACAGTGCTTATATTCATCTCTCCTACAGCTGAAGTCTTTTCAGATGCTGAGTAGCCCTGAAGAGGAACATTAGCATTTGAATGACAGGGATATTCAGTATCTGCCCTGTCTATGAGTTTCCCAGAAACACTGATGGCAGCAGTTAGTCATCCGCCCGAGTCACGCTGCTGGAACCAAAGGAACAGCAGCATTTTTTTGACTCTAATATGGTATCACTCCCAGCGGGATGACCTTTTACCCACATTCTAAATGCGCAACATCTGCATCACAGAAGGTTTATGAGAAAGAGGCGCTATAGATGTCTGAGGAAATGTTAACAGAGTCACTGTCGAAATGGAAAACAAAGTGCTGAACCTCTCTTGAGGAAGTTATAATACAGTTGTGTTTTAATAACCAGTGGTTAGCAAAAGCATTGCTAAGTTCTTGGTTTTGTAGACAACACTTAAATCATGCTCTTGTTAGCTGTCACATGATGAACATATGACTCTATTGAATTTGATTCTCCTTTTGGATCTTTCATGTTAAAAGTAATTCGCTTTCATTTTCATTCATCCGTATATATCAGAAACATTTTGATTTCCCATAAGCGATGCTGGACTATAAAGTACAGTATTTTTACATCTACATTCCAGCAGTGATTGCATCATAAAACTGGCCGCCCATTTATAAACTGTATCTGTGGCTCAGGTTTAACACAACCTGTTTTGCTTTTTTTATTCAGAGGGTTGTATTACAGGAAATTCTTCTGTGTGTTATTCACAGCTCATATTTACAATGAACACTGGCATATGAGCACGTCACTTATGCTCACCAAGGCTGAACAAAAATACTGTAAAAACAGCAATATTATGAAATATTATGAAGATATTTAAAATAACCGAATATATTTAAAATGTAATTTATTCCTGTGATGCAAAGCTGAATTTTCAGCATCATTACTCCAGTCTTCAGTGTCACATTCTCCTTCAGAAATCATTATAATAATAGCTGCTCAAGAGACATTTCTTAATATTATCAATGTTAAAAACAGCTGCTTAATATATTTTTGGAAACCATGACCTGATTTGTTTCAGGATTTTTTGATGAATAGGATGTTTAACAGGACGGTGGTGTATACTGGAACCACACTGTTGAATGGTAAATGTGACTTTAAATATCCTGAGCATGACTTCAGTCATAAGATTTGTACCGTCATAGTGTGGTTATCCTCTTCTGCATATATAGGGTTTGTGATAGTTATGTGAGTGTGATGTTGAAGACTATGTGAAACTACACCTGTTAAAGTGGCCCTATTTATGTATTTATAACACATAGATAACTACATGTTGCATGCTTGATAAATGAACAGTTAGGAAACAATGAAAAGATAAACCGAAATAAATGAAAATATAACTTCTTTGCTCAGAGCAGAACAGAAGTACTCCAGAACAGTTTGTTCTGGGTGGACACTAAACCACATCTGGGCATGTATTCAGCAGTGTACGTGCTTGAAAGGAGAGCGTTTTGGGACCGTCCAGAGAATATTCTTCTGCCTCCTTGTGGTCAAATATAGAGGTTAACGTCCCTCAGCCCAAATCCTGCAGATCGGCACATGGCCTTCATCATCGCCTCATTCAAACAATTGAGAACCACTGGAAGTAACACATTTCCTGTCTGGTTTGAACACCTATAGAGTTCAAATGGCCTGCAGGGAATATTTTCTCTGACATGCTCTCTGTACGTATCTGTATCTCTTTATGGAGCTATTGTGTTGTTTCCTACTAGTTTTAGTTATATAACAAACTTGGATACACAGTCGGATGTATGCATTTGTAAGTCTTACATATAGTGGAGTCTAAAGGTATAAGACAATTTAATTATTGTAATTATTTCTTTATTGTAATTATTTAGAAAGAATAAAAATTGAATAGAATTTTTTTAATGAAACTTGAGCTGCAATAACAAGTTTGTGTTAAACCTGAGGATCATATTCTAAATCTTAACCATTTCTTATTCACTTAAAAATGTCTAGAATATCATATAATTTTTATTAATTATTTTTTTTTAAATACTAAAACATTTTTTATTTACCATTTACAAATTTTAAATCGATAAATCAAATTAATATTTATCCACAGGCATTTTGCAGCCCCCCCCCCCCAAAAAAAAGTGTAAAAATCTTTTACAACACAATACAACACTTTTGCAAAAATATAGTCATTCAGAAGCCAGCATTCTGAAAATAAAGTAATATCCTTCTCAAGATTCCAAAAGGAGTATAATTTAATATAATCAGTTCACATTAGATTAAATAAAAAATACAGTTCTGATCGTAAGTTTACATACCCCTATTAAAGAGGATCATCTAAACCTTTAAATGGGATATTTTGGATATTTCAGACGATTTTGTCTTGTGGATTATGTAAATGTCTGTTGTGTCAAATAGCTTGGAGTAACTGTGTAATGTTGTGTCTCAATCAACAGCTACAGACTCTGATTAATAAGCAGCAGACAGCAGCTTGGCACCATCAGGTTAGTTTAATATGACACTCCGATATGACAAGATGCAGCAGCTGTCGCTTATCCACGTTCTGAACTCTTGCGGGCATCTGATATTCCCTGTGCCCTTTCAGTTATGCTGTTATTTTGTTGAGGATTCATTCAGATCCTGCAAAGATGAGAGACACACTGGCTTAAAACTCAGTCTTGTATTCTCATTCACACTGAGGCATGCATGGTGCATAGCTGAATCTGTTAGAGACTGGAAAAGCACAGGATGCATACTTTGCATAGCATAAATGTCTTAACAGTTTTCAGCTGTATACACTGATACTGATCCATGCAAGTTTAGGCACAGGACCATATTTTTGATTTTAGACAATACAACACTTAAAATTTTGGAATTTATTTTGAACAACAATATACTGGCACTATGGGCAAAATGGTCATATGCTGACTGACAAAACTGAAAGTGTATCATAATCTAAAGCATTAAGATGCAGTTAATCTTTTTTTTTCTATTAAAGGTGATGCACAGTTGGGTTTTATTGTAGCTGATGTTCATTCGTTCGCCCCAGACATTTAGTATATATACATATGCAAGATGCTTTTTATACACAAGTTTCACTTCTCTCTCATTATAAAATAATAAACCATAGGCCTTTTTAATTTCCTGTGACACATACAAGATTTTCTTTTGAGGGGTTAGGTATTCATAGAACCAGTTTCAACCAGTCATTTCTAGAGAAATGTCTAGTGCAACACTTAATGCTGCTGAGTAAAGGGACACATAATTGTCACATAAATCGTTTGCTTTTTCATCTGCAATGAGCCAATATTTAGCAGTCATGTTGAATAATGCAAGATTAATGAATATATGCTTTATGTATCTGTAAAGAATGCAATTTTCTTGCATATTCACCACTGGATGCCCTTTCAGCCCTAGAATCAGATTGCAGCCCATTGTGTAACATTCCTGTCAGTGAAGTTTGACTGCAGTTCAACATGTTATAAAACACTTTCTAGTCGGGACCTTTTTAACTTTCAGAACATCTGCTATAGGCAACCCCCTGTGACTTTTAAAAATAAGCAACATTAGGGAATTGTTAACCTATCATCCCCTATGAGTCCTAGACAAGAGGCAAAACAAACGGAAAACTGGGAGCGTGCAGACAGTGCATTTTTCCATGATCTGCAAAGATAATATGCCACATGTCTATACATATTCCAGAAGCAGAAAGAGGTTTAACTCTGTGGGAACTGGATGGGATGTACAGAAAATCTTTTTCAGAGAACCAAAGAAGCTTTAGTCCAGTGTGACATCTCATGTCTTCTAGTCCTTCACTGAAGATGTTTCTGTATCTTCTTTATAGCACATACTTTATTTACTTTTGCACCACCAACCAGAATAGTTCCAAACAAATCCAAAGCAGAGCAATAAACCTTCACATCTCTGAGTAGTGGAGTTTTGTTAATGAATAAATCAGTGGATCAGTTAATGAAAAACAGCTAAAAGCTGTGTCCCAATTCAGGGGCTCTATCCTTGAACGCTGCATTCTAAGAGCGAATGCGTCACAGCGTTGCAACAAAGAATGTCCCATTTCCAAGACTCCTTCAAACTGTAAACTTGCTCATAAACTGTAGCTGTCGTACTTGCCAAGCGACAAGAGCAACCAAAGAAAGACTTTCCCATTTAAACAACACTTAGTTCAACCTTCACAGGGGCTAAGGATGCAGCCCTTAAAATGAAGACACAGATACAGATAGAGTTATACACAGAATATGGCAACTAACTGTTGACTGAAACATAATAAAGTACATGTATGATATGGATATTCACGTATGTACATTCCGGCAACTGTTCCATTAGCTACTGTAAGCAAGAACTTTTCCTTTCAAAATCATGTTTGTTGATCCCATTTTCAAGAAACTTCGTCTAATGTGACAGCCAGTTACTGAAATACTGTGGTCTTTGATTCCAGTCATGTTCCTTTTGGTGTCTAGCAACCTGTTCTTGAAAACAAAACAAAGACTGAGTGCAGGAAAGCTCATGTGTCAAATAACAAAAGAGCATGAATGAATGATGCATTTATATAGCGCTTTATTGTGTATTGCTGTACAACCAAAGCGCTTTACAATCAGTGGGGGGGGGGGGTCTCTCCTCAGCCATCACCAGCGTGCAGCATCCACTTGGATGAGCCACAGCACAACGGCGCCAGTGCGCTCACCACACACCAGCTACAGGTGGAGAGGAGAGAGAGTCATGTGATTGACACACAGAGATATATGGCATCCCATTATACATGTGCAGACACTGTTACATAACTGCAACACTTCATTATTATTACCTTGTCACTCATATTTTTAATGCATATAGGGTAGAGCTGTGCCTAAAGTTATAAACTCTGAGTGACCTAAAGCAATAACAGTAAAATCTAGATAGCAGACTTGTTTTCCACAGATAAAACCAGCATTGTTGATTATGCTTTTTCATTTTTATAAGGCCATGTATTGTCTAATCAGGCTTGTTTGTGATTCGTAGTTCTCAACCTTAGCATGCTCACCATAACATCAAGTGCCCTTGAACCTTGCCTTGTTTCACTTCTATTGGCTTAGCTTGGTGAAAAACACTGGTGTTGTTTTGAGACAAAACAAGAACTACAACTAAAGAGCAGTGTATTTGGTTCCTCATTATAGTAAAAACATTACAATAAGATATTGCAAAAATATTAGCAAATATTTTGATGAAGAATGTGCACCACATTTGGTTTGCGTTTGGTGCCATTTTTTTCTTGTTTTTTAATACATCTCTCAACGAAGCTGCATGTATCTGATCTAAAATACAGTAAAACAGTAATATTTTGAAATGTTATTTTAAAAAGTTTTCTACTTTAATATATTTTAAAATGTAATGTAATTTATTCCCATGATGCAAAGCTGAATTTTCAGCATCATTACTCCAGTCTTCAGTGTCACATGACGCTTCAGAAATCATTCTAATATCCTGAATATCAATGTTGAAAATTCAGTTGTGCTGCTTAATATTTTTGTGGACAGTTGGGGCCAGTGTATTTTATTTAGATTAATTAAATGATACAAAGTCTAGGGATTGATGTTTTTGTGGTCTAATTTTTGCCGAGGTTAAAGGATCCTTGTCCTGCAGTAACCTCTGTGCTCTGTGAAAATGATTAAAACTGTCCTCGGGGCCTTCGCTACTCAAAATGAGCATCATAAACAAGGGTCAGCCACAGAGCCGGCAGCAGTAAATCACTGTGGTTTCCTGTAGTACTGCACCGTTAAAATGTGCTTCTTCTCAGCACAAAGGAAATAGAGAAGGGTCAGACCTCTCTGCTCGCTGACCCAAGGGAAACTCAACGCTCTAGTGGCACAGTGATGTTATTTAACGGATGTGGAGGCACAGCTGCCCTACTTACATTGAACAAAGGTTACGTGTCTATGATGTAACAGGTCAGGGCCGATTCTCACATTAACAATCTACGCTCATTTAAAAGAAGCACAGTAATGCAAAAAATGTATTAAAACATAAGCCAATTTAATTGTCAAAAGTAACACACTGCAAACGATTTTGGCCTTCATCTGTCAATATGATAAAAGCACTGAATGATTCAGTATGAGTTGTTTAATTTTCTCCTGTATTATTTCTTCATTGTGCACTATGATGGCGTTTACTGCAGATCACAAACCCTGGTGAGTTTGTCCGACAGTAACCCCTGTTTTTCTTCCCTGAGGGAAAGATGAGACCTCAGGGGCATCAAGATGGGGGGGATTTGTCTCCGGGTAAACATGTATGCTATGCCATGCCATGCACATATTTGCTGTGAGGACACCTTCATATCAGATCACAGTCAATATGTAAATTTACAAGAAAATTATTTCTATCTGTTTCCTCATTTCAGAAGTTGGTGGAAGATTAATGCAAACTTTAATGTCTTTTGTTCGAGTGGTATGACTTTACTCCTTTAGGGCAAGTCATTGGGCAATGAACTAGTTTAGCGGAGTAAGGGTGATTTCAACTTGTTTTATTAAGAGTACAGTTCACGGCTTTAAAAAACACAATCATTTATTGAACAGAGATATTTCAAAGTATCTAATAAGTAGATTCACAAGCTTTATTTGTATTAGATGAGATGAACATTCTTTTAAACTTTTTAATGATTTTGTAACAGTAACAAGTGAACAGGCCTTGTTTTTAAACAGTATGTGAAATGTAAAATATAAATGTCAGCAAGGGCCAAAATAATCTTATAGCGTCTTAAATCTCCAAATTAGGTTAGAATGGCCTAGTACTTAAAACAGCTATTGCCTTTGTGCAATTAGCAAAGGCTTGTATTTGGTTCACCCTTAGTTTGTACATGTCATGGACAAACCCAATACTCGCAATTCAAAGAAAAAAAAAATACAGAGCATGTGTTCCATTTACTAATTACTAAAGAGACTTTTGAAATTAAAACTAATGTTAAATTAACTACAAGACATGAGCTGTTGGGATTTATATTCAAATAGGTTGTGGCATTGAAGGTAAAAGGTGAAGACAGTGAGAACATATGCTCCAGAGAGTCCCACACACAAGTTTTTCATTTTATAAGACACCAGGGGGAGGACAAAAACTGTAATCAAAATAAACCATGAGTCCCTGACCTGAACATCTGCAAATGTGTTCAGAGCCTATAGCAGGATCACAGTTTGACAGCTCGATACTACACACCAACTGTTTTAAGATTATTCAGACAACTGTACAACAGGTCATACTTACAGCCAATAGTGCCCTCTAATGGACATCCAATGAACAGCGACTCAAACATTTCAGTATGCATCAACAGAAACCTTGACAAGTTCATTCTAAAACTTCATACAGCTACAACCAAACTCATCATGCTATTATTTTACCTAGGATGTCAGAAAAAAGGCAGATACATTCTTATTTTTACTCGCAGATCATACTTCTTGGGAAAACAAGCATCATGTTCTCACTTGTATGTAATGCAATCGCATTTTAACACATATGACCACAACTACATATCACTCAGCACAGAGATTTGAATTAGGATTTGTAAAAATTCATTGCGACAACTTAAAACAAAGAAACATCTACCCTTTACTATACAATATTTCTCAGCAAACCAACAATTTTAGAGTATCATCACTATATTATTTGAATAATTTAGAATTTTAGGGTTGGTTTAAAGTCCAATACATTTGATATGTAGTTGGTATTCAGATACATCGTTTGAAATGTCTCTCTCTATATGTAGAGATCTAGCCTTGGATCTAACTGAATCTCACATTAAACATGCTATTAGTACTTCATAGCAATAGTCATAATAGACTCTTCATAATAGAAACAAATTGAGGAGACCAACTTATTCACAAAGACGATTTATTTCAAACTGCGCACAAATGACATTGTACTGCCAACTGTAGAGCTGATGTTGATGCTCTCCACGAGTACTGCTTTGGCCATTGCAGGTCTTTACATGTGCACTGCTGGGAGAGACAGACAAATGATTAGAAATTACATCAAGCACATCCACCCACAATACTGACTGGAAAAGGGTCTTCAAGTCACTGTGGAAATTTGTGACTGATATTGCCTTCATTTACATATGATATAAAGAGTACGATTAGAGTGATCTAGCACACAACATTCATTCATTTAAAATAAGAGATTATTAATAAGAGATAAGCTTAAATATTTAAATGCTTTTCAGTCAAATGTACTGAGTATTAAAACTTGACAACTGCTTCTTATGCATAAAAGCCCTTTTTACATTAAAACCTGTTGCTTTATTTCTAAGCATTATCCTTCCATTCTAAAACATATGACAGGAGAATCTGTGGTGATCAATATATTTTCAGCTGTGAATGATGTTTACTGACCTAGCGAAGCCTCCTGGCCTCTCTTTCAGACTCCAGAAGTGTCAGGACATCTCCTTCTCTTACTGGGCCCTTCACGTTCCTGATGATGGATCTATTGCTGTCATCCATGAACTCAACGCGCACCTATGGAGGTACAATATGTTAAGTCTTAAGAAAAAAAACAAAAAAGTACTACTTTAAAATGAATTCAACTGCATACTAGGGATGCTCCGATCAGGATTTTTGTAGCCGATACCAAGTACCGATTTCTTGTCATGGTGATCGGCCGGTACAGATTCCAGTGCTTCAATCTTTATAACATATGTAATAATATTATATAAATAATCATAAAAATTATTCCTTATACAGTGAACATTTTAATATTCCTTTAAAATGGTGTTTATGCATAACATTATGTATATCAGGGATACTTAATATAAGACAAAAATAAATGCAAACAAAATGTCTGATGCAACCCAAGGCAGAGATGGGCTGGGACTCGAGTCGCATTTTTATAGCCTTCAGACTTGATTTGACCCGAAATGACTCCAGACTTTATTCGAGTCGAGGAAAAGGACTTGTGAATATTTTAAAAGCAACTCAAGTCTTTTATCCTTAAATACTTCTATAAGTGCACCCGCACCCCGGCATCCATCTGGACTCCGAGCCGTAACAGCAGCACCATTTTAAGTGAGCGGTGCATCAAAACAGCGGAGCGGATCACATTACAAGCGCTCGTTTATGGTAAATATCTTTCAGTGCTATATCCTCGTTTTTTTATCTAAAGCTAAACACGCTTTATTCAAGCCTTTCAGCTCCGTGCGCTCTCTCTCTCCGGATGCGCGCCGGTGCCAAGTTCAAGAGCTGCCGTGGTTATTTTAACAACAACAGAAACACGGTGAGAGGCAAAATTATAGATTACTTTCACTAAAATACAGCAGAAAAAAACAATGCTGCAAATACAGTTATTTTTCTTACTATTTATCTATCTATAACTTAAACCAGATGTAACAAGACGTTTCTGATCTACATTTAGCAATATTAATCTGTATGCTAATATATATACACACATATATATATAAAAATTGTTGTTAGATGGCTAGGTTGGAATTTAAACTTTGAAACTGTTATTCTTTTCTACTCAAGATGAGAAAGTTTGATGAGATTATCCAATGTTAGAGAGAGGACAAAACAAATAGAAACATTTAAACTTTAATATGGCGAAGTCTGATGTAACGCATAAGGTTTAATGCTGTCCAATATAAGACTGAAGAGGAAAAAAGAAATTGAAACATTTAAACTACTGAAAGAACACAACGGAGTAGTTTCATGGTTATCCATGGGCGCTGCGGATAATCTGCGGGTCGGGTAATAAAAAAAATGCATTCTGATTATTTGCAGGTGGGTCGCTGGTGGATAAAATAAATCATAAATGATGCAATATTAATTACATTGTTTCATTAGGCAGACGATTTCATTTGTGTGCGTGTTCGCCTGATCGGGAAGTTGCAGTGACAGAAACGGTGACATTCCAGATAAAGTTTAAAAGGAGTAAAGCCTCTGTTAATGCTATTGAGTAGGCTAATATGGCCAAAGAAAATATTTTGTTTTATTAATAAAGGTTCATAGAGCGGCCGCGATCAGCTCCGGTGCCCGTGTCAAAGCCTGCGCTCTGCAGACGCGTGCAGTGATCGCTAACATCACTGAATCTGCTGTTAAAAATTAACCATACATTCATAGTATCATAATGCAAAACATACACGACATATAGCAATCTTTTAATTGTTTCTTGAAATGTCATAGGATTTCCACACTGGCGATGACTGCAGCATATGTCCCCATGCATCATATACGTCGCCACGCGTTGACGTCATCAAATTGTGATCGGCCAAATGTATGAGTACCGATCGAGTCATAAAATGTGAATATCGGCCGATACCGATCTCCGGCCGATCGATCGGAGCATCCCTACTGCATACCAAATTTGACAGTAACATAATTTTTAATGTCCAACTACAATATGCAATATCTAGAGCAGTGCTTCCCAAACCTGGAGGACCCCCTGCCCTGCACATTTGTGAAAAATGTCTCCCAAATCAAAAACCCAATTTAGTTCTTGCAGTCTCTACTAACGAGCTGATGAGTGGAATCAGGTGTGTTAGAGAAGGTAGACATACAAAAGGTGCAGGACAGGTTTGGGAAGCACTGATCTAGAGATTTCCATCAATATTATGAGAGGAAAAATAAGTTTTAAAAATAGCGATTTTCGCATAACGTGTCATACTGAGAACAAACATTTACTAATTTTACAGGTTCTAACATGTGCAGTAGGTGTGGTTACAAGCAAGTATATTAGTCTCCTGCAAAATACATCGTCACTCTTATAAAGTAATTTATAGACAACACAGTGTAATTAAATTCCAGGACATAAATTGCTATTTTTCTTAAACCGCAAAAACGTCCCTGCTCATGTTGCACATGACACGGAGCATGAGGAGTCCAGTCTGAGCTCACCTGGGTACATTGTCCCTGGGAGCCGGTTCTTCCCAGCACTTTAGTAACCTGTAACAAAAAAAAAAACACGATTAAAACCAATATAACTCACATTATTAAACGTTATGTGTGGTGAAAAGAGTATTACACGCAGCTGTTCAGCATCAAAACGGCTGGATAGCAATATGCTAAAGCTAACTAAAGGCCTAACGACACACATCGAGAGGATTATGTGATTCTTCAAGGCGAATAAGACTTGAAATTAAGTATCGTTCATCTCACGCGTATTATATTGCATGATTCAAACGGAAATATTCATTAAATAATTGTTTTCTTACTCTGGCGAGTTTGATGGGCTGCACGCGGCTGGCATCCATGATTTCAGCTTAGTCCGGAAAGGAAGTCACGTGGTCTCGACGGCTTTTATATACCCACAGTAAACTGCACATTTTCAATTGATCAGGTTTTATTTTCAGTTATATGTAGGGATAGTTTTAAAAAAATGCAAATAGACTAAAAAATGGACTTTGTGTTAATAAAAAAGAATTTTACAGTAACAACAAACCTGTTTCCGGTTCCGGGATCATGAGGGAACGTACTGATCCAGGACCAGTACGTACGTACGACTGTACAAATCACATATCCGAATGAACACTTCTGTAGATAGTGTGTTCTTTGATTATATCAGTATGATTATGTTTAAACAGGTTCGACCATACAATATATATAAACTGCAATACTACTACTACTACTACTAATAATAATAATAGGCCTAATGCAGGTCTATGAAATTCTGTGAAGTAATGGGATATGTAAAAAAAAATTATATATATATATATATATATATATATATATATATATATATATATATATATAAATTGTTGTAGTTTTGTCAGAACATATATTGAAACTGATATAGAATTTTCCATCATCTTATGAGAAGGCAATTCAGCGGGTCTCAACGTATGTTTTCTTTTTCTGCAAGCTATTTTTATACCATATGTTTTACTTATGTTATTTTAGGTTTTGTCTGATCACGATGATAATATGTGCATAAGAGCACATGTGGAGAGGATGTGAAAGAGGAAAGAATACAGAACAAGATAAGGAAATTATGGGATTAAAGGATTTTTCATATTGGATTTGCGCTGAATTGTTTAAATATCAGACTGAGCACAGTATCAGACTCATAGGTTACTTAAAAGCAAAATAAACACAAATTTTCTGTGAGCATTTAATAACCTTACAGTATCCCTTCAACTGCTATTTATCCTTTGCCTTTCCTCCTCCAAGGGCTCAATCCTTAAATCACAACACTAATCCTCATGACTGTATTTTTAACTCTGCCGAGGACAGAAAGAACAGCAATGGGATTACGGCATCAGTGAGGTGGGGCAAATCCCAACTCTTGATCTTCAGTTGAACCGAAACAAATACAGTTGCTTTTTCTTTCTCTCTTTTTAGCTATATTACGAACTCTAAAAAGCTGGAAGCAGGGGAATATGTTTTCTCAATCTATCTGGAAATTTCCTTGAAGCTTTTCTGCTTTTATTTGTAACAAGAAATTAGTCTCTTTCTATACCCATTCTTCAAGCAACCATAATAATGGATCATCCAAGAAGGCATCTGAAAAAACTTACAAAGAGACGGTCAAGTCTTTTTGCAAGTGTCAAACTTAATGCCAGCTTTTCACAGAGTATAGAAGAAGAAGAGAGTGCCTTTCCATTTTCACAAGACAGCTCTGTGAAACCTTGGACGTCGATGGACAACCTCAATACTCCATCACCTCAGGCAAATAACAAAAGAGATCAAGAAAAGAGGAAAGGCAGTGAGACCGAAGCCACAAAAATGCCACACCGTCATTCAACTGTGATCAATGTTAATGTAGGTGGAAAACTCTTTACCATTCCCAAGCATCTGGCTATCAGATACCCTAAAACCAGAATAGGCAGCTTAGCCCTGTGCAAAGATCCTGTCAAACAGCTAATGCTCTGCGATGACTATTGTGTGCTCACTAATGAGTTTTTTTTTGACAGAGATCCTACTTTCTTCCACTACATCTTCCACTTCTATTGTAGCAATGTATTATGGGTAATGGAGAGTCTTTGCCCTGTCAATTTTGAGGAGGAGATGAAGTTTTGGGGCCTGCACTTGAGGGACACTCCTCGCTGTTGTCGCATTCTCTATGAGGAGAAACTAGACGAGATAAGAGACCAGCTGAAAGTGAACAAGGAGCTCATGGCAGAAATCGAGCCCCAGCATAACGAAGAGGGTTTCAAAAAAATGTTTTTTGGTGGTATTCGTAAGATTCTATGGGACCTGATGGAGAACCCATACTCCTCGATGGCTGCTAAGGCCTTTGCTGTGTTCTCCAGCCTCTTTGTGCTCATCTCTATTGTAGCAATGACTCTAAACACTGTGAGCGAACTGAAAGATTATAAAATCTATGGAAGAACCTACATGGAGTGTGTGGAGATCACTTCAATTCTCTTCTTCACCTTTGAGTACTTCCTTCGCTTGCTGACAACTTGTGACGTCAAGCATTTTCTGAAGAGTGCACTTAATTTTGTAGACTTAGTGGCTGTCATGCCTTACTTTATCCAGCTGATATTTGAGGCTTTTGCTAACCAGGAAGATCTCAGTGTCCAAGATGATCTGAAAACGATGGCGAGGGTTAGCAAAGTTAGCAAAGTGCTTAAAGTTGTCAAACTCATGAGAATCTTTCGTATTTTGAAACTGGCCAGGCACTCGACGGGCATGCGGGCATTTGGCTTCACTCTTCGCCAGTGTTTTGAACAGGTCTGCTGCATGTTTCTGTTCATTATCATGGGGATCTTCACCTTCTCCGCCCTAATGCACTCAGTGGAGCAGGATGTTATAGGAACACCTTTTAGCAGTATACCAGATGCCTGGTGGTGGGCAGCGGTGAGTATGTCTCAAATTGTCTCAAAACTTTCATCACAACTGCAGTAGAATTGATATATTCATATAAATGGCCAAATCTATGCAGACTTACAAACTGTGTGCGCTAACTGGGCATATAGTTTTAAAACCATATTATTAGGACTTTGTTGCTATATCAGCCTCCTCTGTTCTGAGGAAAGCATCAGAGAGGTCAGACACTGATGTGGGGCGATGGAGTGGGTTCACAGGGGACCAATGGTGATCAGGTTTGGGCTTTGTACAGATCAGACTTCCACACCAGACTGTTTTTATTGTTGACTAAAACTGCATTTAATACAACTATTAGAAATAGTAATTGAAATGAAGGTGAAATAAAATGTAATGTAAAAACTAAATACCAGATGAAAATGTTGCTGTCAACAAACTGAAATATGTTTCAAAAATAAATGAAAACTAAGTAGAAATATTAAGTAAAAAGTTATAAAATGGCAAAAGCACACAACAAAATAACTCAAACTGAAAATATAAAAATAAAATCTTTTTCAAAATATTAATAAATACTTCAATAGTATTAACATAAACACTGTGCCACACTCAGTAAACAGTTTTACTGGGTTCAGAAGCTCTTTGCTGTGTTCCTTTTTAATATGTTTCTCTAAGGATGTGATCTTAATTTGCATCTAATTTGAACCTTTCCTTTTGAGTGAGGTGTCCACATAAATTTGGTTTTAAACATATACAAAGCTTACATACTTGAACCATTACTTGAACCATTTTTATGCACAAATATAAAAAAGTACAAATAAAACAATTGGGCATCATTATGTGCATTTATTAATAGCATCACTTGCGTGTGAGTGTTTTTTTTAATATTATATCATTAAAATCATTGTGGCTGTTGTATCCTCCTATCCTCTTTAAACTGTTTGTCCTTATCCTTTGGCAGCTGTGTTTAATCTTATATAATACCTTGTAATGCCGCTGATTGGAAAAGTTCTATTAGTTTGGAACTTCCTGGAAGCTTACTAAGTCTTACTAAGTTGACTTGCATGCGAAATTCTAAGCTGATAAACGGATGTGGAGACAATTCTCTCTTTTATTTTACTGTGTCCTGGATCTCATTGTTTTAATAAAGTCTTTTTTACACTGTTACAGGTGAGCATCTCTACTGTGGGATATGGAGATGTGGTGCCCATTTCTTACTCCGGTCGAGTGGTGGCCTTTGGGTGCATATCTTTTGGTATTATTCTAAACGGAATGCCAATCTCCATCCTGTTTAACAAATTTTCTGACTATTATGCCAAGTTGAAGGCCCAGGAGTGCACTAATACAAACGTCCAGCGGGGTTTGAACCTCAAGAAAAGACTGCAAAGAAAATTAGAGAGCTGCTTCTAGCCTCCAGCTGAGGATTCTGATGAGGACAATAGACATCACATTGGCCAGTGTCATCACTGAACGTCCTTGTCACCCCGACTGCCTCGCTGCCTTTGAACAGTGAGCTCAGGCTCCCAGCTTGCCTTGAATTAAATCGGGATTTAAAAGATGGGTTAACGCCAGGTTAAAGAAAATTAAGCCATTAGCTTTAAGATGGCTTACAAATGGCATGTCGTTGAGGATCTTTGGTGAGCTACTGCTCATTTTCAGCAGTGTCTGTTCATTTGTCAGGCAAAAAATGGATTCAGATAAAAAGGATTTACATCACAGACTGCAAACTGTTAATTGCAAGATCAACACAAAAGATAAATGATTTGATCCATCATTGCCTCTCTATATGGTGGTGGAAATGCACTGTACAGATAAATACACACATGAATCCTGAGATTTTGAAGATATTTCTTCCTCAATTAAAACAAAAAGGATTTACGAGGATCAAGTCAGACTTATGTGGCCTTCAGACACCTTTGGTGTATTTGGAGTGTTACTTTCACATAGTTTCTAGGTGAAGTGCATTTGGATTAAACTGAGAAAAAATAAAAATGAACATCATGTTTGCATAGGTTTCACAAAACATATTTTGACTGTTTTTGGAATCTCTGAAGGGTGATTTCCTCAACTGTTTTATTATTTGTAATGACTATTGTTTATAAGGCTCAATCTGCAGTAAGCCAGAGCCATACGATAACAAAAATCTTCACTTCTGTTCCCCTTTCTTTTTAACCCATGCAATATAATCCTATATCCTTCCTTTAATACATACTATTATCATCATATCATCATCATATAATCAAACTTGTAGATAACAAAGCCCCTTTTGCTCTGTGTTACATAACAACATATACTGGAAAACTAATAAAAAATAAGAAAATTGTTTCTGCTCATAAAAGAGAACTAGTTCACCGTATGTATGTCGCTACATAAATAATTCACTATACAATCATTAATAAAAAAGCTGTAGGCTCCATGAAACTACATGCAAATGAAACCAGTAACATTTTCTGTATTTAGCCCATGCACAATGTGAATCTCAGAGGGGTTGCTTTCCTTTGGCTTGGTATAAAATGCTTTGTTTGTATTGTTTTCAGAGTTTTCCCATGAACAACTTCATTTTTTTTGTCTTCTCTGAAAACAATCTAAGCGCTAAGTGAGCACATAAGCTAACGTCAGTGAGAAGTCAAGCCATCTGACTTAATGTCTAATAGGATTTAAGGATCAAGAGGACCCGTGATGCCAATGTTTTGAGTGAAATGTTCAACTTCAATTAAGGGAATGTAAAGACAAGAGCCCTTGACAGCTGCATGTTTGTGGCCTTTGTTGAACAGCAAAGGTCATCCTCTGCCACTGACAGCAGGGAATTACTGCATAACGGTCAATTATGGGATCATCTATAGTGAATTCAGACAATACTGGAATAACTAATGTATCTATTTGCTATTTATTATATGTTCCTCCTCTGTTGTTTAACCCACCCCAACAGCGAACACAAATAAATCATCAGTATATCAAATTAAAATGAATGGCTAAGGGTTGTTCAAGAAGGTGCTACATGTAACTAGTTACTCCCCAACGCTGATAATAACTACATTCATTATAATAATGATCAAAATACATAATGAGAAAAATGCTAGCAACAACATTCCATTAGGGGCCTTCTGTACCATTTGCTTTTCACTTAAAAATAAAAGCAAAATATTTTTCCTTGCAATCCAAATGAATGAATGTGTCCACTAATACATTCCATCAACAAACAGACATTAAATACAATTAATATCCAACAATAAATTCACAAATCATTGTTATCTAAAGTACTGGAACTGTTTAGATGGAATAAATCTCACAAATGTTGATCTTCAGATATAAGGTGCATATTAATATGATCATAACCATTAAATAAATGTATTAGAGATTTAGTGATATCTATGGTTAATATGGAAGCAACTTGCCCATACAATATTACAAGCATGTCATTGACGCATTTCTGTAAACTCATAAAAGAGATATTAGAAGTAAATACGAAAACTGTGACCAGCTATCACAATTTTCCTTGAACTTTCCTTGAGGCAATACAATATATCACAGCTGACATGTTTTATCTGAAACACGTTCCAGCTTGAAGGCCTCGAAGATCAGAACGTGATTTTCTTTATCCAAGGCTAGATAGATGCTTGTAGAATCATGCATGCCAAAGGTCTGATTTGGGGTATAAAAACCCCCAAATTGGTTTGGTAAGTAGCCTGAAGTACCTGAACACACTTGAATACTGTGCATTCCAATTTGATCGCCTCAAGAAACACCATGAATATGAAGTGGTTTGCATCTTTAGCTTTTTTAATTCTTCTCGAGACTTCCAAGACTGAGGGTCAAGATGTACGAGTGAAGCTTTGTGGTCGTGAGTTCATTCGGATGGTGGTCACATCGTGTGGAAGCTCTCGACTCAAACGGAACACCCCTGATTCAGACCTTCACTTTGCAAACCCTCATAGTAGATTTGACTTCTTCAGACATTCATGTATTTATCAGTTCAATAACCTTTTATTTACTTTATTCTCTGTGTTGAAACATCTCATATTGATACACCGTCAATTCTTTTTCAGGGAATCTACAAAACTGGTTCAACAGAGATCTCATTGCACACCAGAAAGGGACCCTGACTGCTGAGGACAAGCAGTGGAGGGAACATGACTCCCCTGAGAGCGTGACAGAGCATCCAGCCCCCCATCAGCACACAAGCCCACCAGCAGAGCTTCTGGAACACTCCACCACTGTGCAGGGTCTCAGCATGTCCTCCAGGACCCGCCGTGATGTGGGGCCAGCGGGCGTCTGCTGTACTTCAGGATGTACCATGAGTGAACTGATTCAATACTGCTAAGGACGGATATAGAGCTCAGATCTCTGCCCTTAAGTACTTCCGAAGCTGCATGTGGTACATTAAATTATGCTTCATTAAACATTGTATCTAAGTTACCATTATGGTAACATGGCTTTGTTTGTTAACATTAGGTACCTAACATGAACTAAAAATAAAAATACTTCAAAGCATTTATTAATCTTAATTAATGTTAATTTTAGCATTCACTAATACACTAATTATAATAAAAAATCTGTGCCTATGATTTAACAGACCTGAGTTAACATGAACTAAAAATGGATGGTATTTTTATTAATGTTAACAAAGATGAATAAATACTGTATCAAATGTATTTCTCATTGTTAATGCACAAATGAGAATTACTGTAAAGTGTTACCATGATTATTATTGTTGGTAGAGGTTGTATGTTTGTAATGGAATTAATATAGTGTTATTATTTCCTGTAGGCTATATATATATTGATTGCTTCTTATGTCCTCATTTGTAAGTCAATTTGGATAAAAGCATCTGCTAAATGACTAAATAAATATATATATATATATATTCAGTTCAGATGCAAAAGCATCTAAGTGTCATCTGAAATTTTCATCTAAAATGACACTTTTTACTCTAATGGCAATGTATAGTTCCTTTTCTATGCAATTAAAGTGAAACAACTGGACACAAATATAGGAGCCTGATAAAAATGCTAATTTTAGAAGAAAATTTCTGATGGCACTTAGAGGCTTTTGCTTCTGAACTCTTCATATACAGTGGCATGCAAAAGTTTGGGAACCCCTTGCAGAATCTGTGAAAATGTGAATAATTTTAACAAAATAAGAGAGATCATACAAAATGCATGTTATTTTTTATTTAGTACTGTCCTGAGTAAGATATTTTACATAAAAGATGTTTACATATAGTCCACAAGATAAACAAACAGCTGAAATTATTAAAATAAGCACATTCAAAAGTTTGGGAACCCTTGGTTCTTACTACTGTGTGTGGTTACCTGGATGATCTATGATTGTGTTTTTGTTTTGTGATGGTTGTGTTTGAGTCCCTTGCTTTTTCTGAACAGTTCAACTGAGCACTGTTCTTCAGAAAAATCCTCCAGGTCCTGCAGAATCTTCAGTTTTCAAGCATCTTTTGCATATTTGAACCCTTTCCAGCAGTGACTGTATGATTTTGAGATCCATCTTTTCACACTGAGGATGATTGAGGGACTCAAACACAACAATTAAAAAAGGTTCAAACATTCACTGATGTTCCAGAAGGAAACACGATGCATTAAGAGCCGGGGGTGAAAACTTTTTGAATTTGAAGATCAAGGTAAATTGTACTTAATTTGTCTTCCAGGAAACATGCAAGTATCTTCTGTCGTGTCAGAAGGGCAGTGCTAAATGGAAAAAAATATATATTTCTACAAAATAAGAAAAATTTGGACATCTTCATTCTGTTCAAAAGTTTTCACCCCCGGCTCTTAATGCATCGTGTTTCCTTCTGGAACATCAGTGAATGTTTGAACCTTTTTTAATAGTTGTGTTTGAGTCCCTCAATCATCCTCAGCGTGAAAAGATGGATCTCAAAATCATACAGTTACTGCTGGAAAGGGTTAAAATATGCAAAAGATGCTTGAAAACTGAAGATTCTGCAGGACCTGGAGGATTTTTCTGAAGAACAGTGCTCAGTTGAACTGTTCAGAACAAACAAGGGACTCAAACACAACCATCACAAAACAAAAACACAGTCGTAGATCATCTAGGTAACCACACACAGTAGTAAGAACCAAGGGTTCCCAAACTTTTGAATGTGCTTATTTTAATAATTTCAGCTGTTTGTTTATCTTGTGGACTATATGTAAACATCTTTTATGTAAAATATCTTACTCAGGACAGTACTAAATAAAAAATAACATGCATTTTGCATGATCTCTCTTATTTTGTTAAAATTATTCACATTTTCACAGATTCTGCAAGGGGTTCCCAAACTTTTGCATGCCACTGTATATTTATATATAAAAATATGTGTGTGTGTGTGTATATATATATATATATATATATATATATATATATATACAGAAATCATAGACAGTAGGACAGATGACACTGACAGGGACTTTTGTGCAATGAATCAAAAGAGTAAAACACAATGTCTGATATAATCTTTGAAAAATTACATTTTTGTGAACTTGCAGGCAATGATCAATGTATTGATCAATGAAAACGAAAATAAACTCTCAGAATTCAAGTAGTAAATGGTGAAAAATATTTTTAACATAGAAAATAAACTTTTAATTATATGATCACTCTGAAATACAAATGAATTATGCTAATAATTATCTTAATGTAGTAGCTCAACATGCCATTTACAAACGTACCGCTAGAGGGAGCATTACAACTGCATTACTTCAAAATCACTTTCTACATTAATCTTTACAAAAGCGCATCAAAATAACGTTTTACTGTTTACAATGAACTAATTCAGTTCACACATTTAAATAATTTAATTTGCTTGAAATAAGGCAACAGGAAACATAAATCCATGAACACTGTTCAAAAAATGCCACAAAGACTCAAATATGCTATAGTTTCATATATAATCAATGCTAACACGTTTACACACACACACACACACACACACACACACACACACACACAAGCAGTGACCTTCTTCTGGTACCTTAGATGAGTAGATGTGTATTTAGGCCACATACCCATTGTTAGACCAGCTGCTGTGCCACAGCTGCTCTTGATAGCACGTCTTCATCTTCCTCCTCTGGGCCTCTGTCATTTATTCAAGTCCAGGACAAATGAAGATAAGAGACTTATGATGTACCTTAGAGGGATATGTCTGTATAAATTAATAGCAGATGCTGTGAATGATTGTTTTCTGAAATCATCAGGTAAATTTGGTCATGATTAGTGTATAATTAGCTATAATTCTGTAATCTCCGAAATATCCAGTTTTTGAACGATTTTTAATATTATGGTACAAGTTATACTGTTCCCTGAAAGATATGGCCTAAATGATTTTTTAGTTTAGTCTATCTAAGGCTTTGAGGCGCTGTCAGTCACAGCGTTCACGCGGGAAGTCCATATATGGGAAACCGGAAACGGAGAGCGGGAAAGATGAACTTGAAACTCTTTTCAGGAGAGTGGACTCTCAGCAGTGGCTTTACAGTCAAACGTGGTAAAAAGAATACAGAAGATTACAAATAAGACATAAAGTGACGGCACCAAACAAGAAGCAAGACGAAAAGTTTTCATCGCTGCTTGTGAAAACAGACCCCGAGGAAGACAGGTACACCTAGCATAGTGCGCCAAAGCGGTGAGGGATTCGGTGCTAAAAATCTGACGATTCCTGAATGAATGTTTACATACTGTACGTGTTTTGTTTTATTTTGTGCAAAACCAGCTTTCTCAAACATCTTTATTATACCCCTACGCCCAAGTGCCACTTTATGGACACCAAAACGGAAATTGGTTCATTACAATTCGTATTTATCATTTTACAGTATGACGTATTCTCTCAATTAAATTAAATTAAATTAAATTCAGAAAGCTTTATTGGCATGACAAAAACATACATTTTGTATTGCCAGTGCATTAAAACAACATATAAAGTGATTTAGAATGTCTGAACATTTAGAGAACATAATAGTAATAATGAAACTAAATAAAAAAGGCAATATTAATAAAACACATGGCTAGATATAGCAAAACAAATAAATAAAATAAGTCTTAATAAAATAATATCGATAAAATTAAGAATTATACTACAGACATCGTGTAACAACTGAACTTAGACATTTGAACATTACATTATAAACGTGTGTAGGGGCCCGTTTCAATAAGGAGGTTCAACCAACTCTTGAGTTTAAACTTGAGCTCTGAGTTGACTTACTCTGAGATGGGAAACTCTGAGTTTTCGGTTACAGAACAGCTGAACTGAGTTAGTTTACTGAACTCTAAGTAGGTTGACTCTGAGTTAAGCGCGTGCACCATGACTATGAAAAGTCATGATCAGCGGAGCGCCGAAATGACGATTCACCATGGCAACAGTTCCCGCCAAAAAGACGTCAGCGCGCGTACTTCGGTCAATGCTAACTTTAATTCTTAATAACTGTCAATAATTTGATAACTGTTATAATATCAGAGGTGAAAACTGTAAATTATTGAACTAATATTCATTTTAATGGTATCCCATGGCCAAAAAAAAAGGAAAAAGACAAAAAAGAAAATCAGGTATGAAGGAAAGTATAAAAACACAATTCAATCATGTAAAGCTTTAAACATGAAAGGGTCATGGGTGTGGGCTAAATGCATGACTTTACAAACATTTGACATTAAACATTATTCAATGTGCTGTAGCTTTTTCCACATAGTCTAAAACACTGTTTTCACATAGGCTAATTAAATATTCTCTAATCCAACCAGTTACATTTTCTTAATTAGAGTAATACAATTAACCACTGACTTGTCCACAGCAAGAAGGCAGAGGGAGAACCTGCACCACTGACAGATGAAGAGGAGATGGTCAAGTATTGGAAGATTTCTAAAATCCAAAAGTAAAAAGAATAACTTTTGCTTTTGTATTAGGAAATAAAGATGACCAAAAAAAATTTTTGAATAATTTGTTTAACAGCTGTGGTGTTGGTTATGGCTCATACTACCCCTCCATCTGGCATCCATCCATTCAGTAATCAGTTTCATTTTCAGAAGGTGCGATGGTGGGGATATGCTTGTCATCTGTGCATCCAACCACACTGGAAATCCTGAAGGAAATTCTGATTATTGGGTTACTTCCAGAGGTCACAGAAAGATGTTATCAAGTGAACATCATTTATCAGATTAGCCTCAGTTAAACGATTTCTACACCACAGCTCTACAGTGCTGTGATACTCCTCTTTGATGGATTTGTGCCCAGGAATAAATTCTCAGAAAGAGTGTGAGAGGGATGCACACTTTGTTTACAATCTGCATACATTGGACTTATAATGTGCGTTGCATCTCCGATGTTTTAAAGTGCCTTTTTCTTATTTTGCAAATGATCTTCCAATGGGGTAAGAAATTTAAAAATATTCGTGTTTTCATTTGCATTAAGATTATTTTTCTTACCCTATGGTGGACAATTTTACTTGTTTGATTTAAAATGCACTTAAAAGGAAAATCCCCAAGGAAACAAGACTAAATGTAGACCATTTTTCATATATAAAATGTATATTAAGATTTTTTAGATATTTGTACATGAAATAAGACAAAAATACTTAGTAAGAAAAGCAATTTTGCAGCGTGAATGAATGAATGAATGAGGTATTAAAACATCGCTAACACTTTAAAAAGGGGAAGGAGACGGAAAGAAACTCTGGGTTTGCCAAAGAAAACTTGCTCCTGACCATGTTAGGTTTACAGAGTAAGTTACCACGGTAACTGACTCTGAGTATAAGTTACCTCTCTTTCAAAAACGGGCTTGACTTACCCTGCTTTCCCGGGTTTGACAAACCTCCCATTTTGAAAGGGAAAACCCAGAGTTTCCCTGATTTCAGGGTTAACATACTCAGAGTTTTCACTTAACCTCCTTTCTGAAACGGGACCTAGGTCTAATGGGTGTGTTTGGGCTGTGAGTGAGTGCGTGTTTATTGGCTGTTTGTTTCTCTCTGACTGTCCCTCAGGAGATGACAAGATGCTACAAATCTTGCAGCTTTATTAGAACATTAGGCCGAATAACATTCCAGTTTGTGCTGTTTTTTTATGGTGTTTGTCCAATGGGTGATGTACTTGTCTTTTTCTGTGTTTATTATGTGTGTGGGCCGAATGTGTGTGAGCTCAGTCAGTCTCAGCACCAGCTGGCACAGGGGACTCTTACATGCGCTCAGCTCTTGGTGTTTTAGGGCTTTGTAATGGTATGTGTTGGGGTCGCTTGTTTTTAGGTGTTTCCAGAATTTCAGGGCTCTTTTTTGGATGTTTAGAAGGAGAGGGTATTGGCCTAATTCTGCTCTGCATCCGTTCTTTGGATTTTTTCTTTGGACTTTGAGTATTCTTTTACAGAAATCTAAATGTAGAGTTTCAATCGGGTGTTTTTCCCAATTTAAGAAGTCAAATTTTATAGAAGGACCCCACACTTCACTGCCATATAAAACAATTGGTTCAATTATAGATTTGAAAAGTTTGAGCCAGATTTGGATTGGGATGTTGATTATAATGGATCTTTTTATGGCATAGAAAGCCCTTTGAACTTTCTCTTTGAGTTCATTCACAGCCAAAGTAAAGTTACCGGTTGGAGTTACTTTCAGGCCGAGGTAAGTGTATGTTTTTGTGGTTTCAATGGTTCTGTGTGATAGTGTGAATGTGTGTGTTGGTCCCTAAGATCTGGAGCGTTTCTGAAACATCATTACTCTAGTTTTTTGGAGGTTGACCGTCAGGGCCCAGGTCTGACAGTAATCCTCCAGCAGATTCAGGCTGTCCTGAAGCCCCTCTTCAGTGGGCGACAGGAGGACCAGGTCATCTGCGTAGAGAAGACACTTTATCTCTGTGTCGTGTAGAGTGAGACCTTGAAAGGGAGCGTGTTCTAATATGTTGGCCAATTGGTTGATGTAAATGTTGAAGAGGGTGGGGCTTAAACTGCATCCCTGTCTCACTCCATGCCCCTGGGGGAAGAATTTAGTTCTTTGGTTTCCAATTTTAAACGCACAGTGGCTGGCTGTGTACATTGATTATATCAAAACATAGAATTTTCCCCCTATTCCACCGTCGAAAAGTTTTAGGTATAATCCTACATGCCAGATTGAATCAGATGCTTTCTTGAAATCAAAGAAACAAGCAAAAATGTTTCCTTTGTTTTGATGTACATATTTGTCAATTAGTGTTTATAATGCAAAAATGTGATCAGATGTGCGAGCGTTTAAGATGCTACAGAACACCTTCCCCAGGTTACTGTTCACACAGATGCCTCGGTAGTTGTTGGGGTCTAGTTTATCTCCGTTCTTGTGAATGGGGCTGATGAGGCCCTTGTTCCAGATCTCAGGGAAGAACCCGACACACAGAACATCATTAGCATGGCCAGTTTGAAGCTTTGGTCTGTGTGTTTCAGCATCTCGTTCAGAATGCTGTCGACACCACAGGCTTTCTTGGGCTCAAGGACCCGTAATTTGTCTTCCAATTTTTTCATTGTTATGGGGAAATCTAAGGGGTTTTGATTCACTTTCATCTATCTTTCTAAATTGTCTAGTTTATTAATTATTTCATTTTGATTACAATTTTGAATTTCTGTTGGGCTATATAATTCTTGGAAATGTGTTTTCCACATCTTGGATGGCCAGAATTTCTTGATTTGGTTTGTATAATAATTTCCATTTATCCCAAAATTTGTGTGAATTTATAGATTTTTCAATTTCTTCAAACTGGTTTTGCAAAAATGTAGCTTTTTTCCACCGGAGTGTGGCTTTATATTGTTTTAGTGCCTCACAGTAATGAAGGCGGAGGTCCGGATTATCTGGTGTTTTTTTCTCAGAGCCTTACAGTCCAAATCAAACCATTTGTCAGTATCTAAACCTTCTTTCTTTGGTTTAACAATGGTCAAATTACTTTTTTGTGCTGTTTTGTATAATATGTTGTTTAGATCTTGTACTTCCTGATTGATGCTGAATTGATTTTTAGGGTATGCCTGTGTTTGGAATGAGTGTGGAGATTCAACAGCATTGATGTAATTTGTGGCGCTGTTTTCTGTCCATTTGAATGACGTAATTTTTATCATTTGTTATGGTGTCCTAATTGGTGTGGGTGATGTTTCAGATTGCTTTACATAGAGTGTGATTTGGCTGTGGTCTGAGAAAGGTTTCAGGTGACTGTGAATGCTCTCAAAGAGGAAAGGTGGAGATCTGTGATGGTATAATCTACAGTGCTGTTACCGAGAGCTGAGCTGTAGGTGTATCGGCCGAGCGAGTCTCCTCGCAGTCTTCCGTTGATGTACAGAGCCAGTCCTCGGCAGAGCTGCAGCAGCTGCCATCCGTGAGCGTCTGATCTCTCTCTCTCTCTCTCTCTCTCTCTCTCTCTCTCTCTCTCTCTCTCTCTCTCTCTCTCTCTCTCTCTCTCTCTCTCTCTCTCGTTTGCTTTAGAACCAAATGCAGTGACTACAAAAGAAGATACAAATGCAATGACTGGTAAACAAGAATAGTGTTTTTTACTTTTTCAGTGTTGGGGAGATTTTTACTTAAAAATATTTTTTTCATATGATTACATTTGTACTATATTTAATTGCCTAACTATTTTAATACTTTTTACCTTTTACCCCTAAATTGCTAAATTAAAAATCCTTCAGCATTGCCCAGACTGCAAATGGACACATTTGCGACTAGAATTTGACATTTAGCCTACTATTGATTTACTGTAGTCACACTACTGTAACCATGTTGTTTTGGCCTAAATGTGGTATTAGTGTTGAATGATGATATTAATATAGTCATGTATTTTGTATTAAATATGTTACAGGAGTCATTGTATTTACAGTAATTTTAATAAGCTATGGCAGTTTTCTGCAGTTATATTTGTGCTAAAATTAGTTGAAAGCAGTTTTATAGAACATATATATATTTTTTTACAATAGTAGTGGCCATGCATGGTTTTACCCGTGGAATTTTAATGAAAGTACAATACAAAACAGATTCAGTCTGTACAGACTCTACTCACAACATTTAAATTTTTTAATGTTTTTACATTCGTAAAGATGTTACTGTTAAAGTAAAATTACAAGCATCCCATCTCAAACTCAGTGCTTTACTGTCAAAAATCAATTTCCAATAGACAAATTAGTAACTGCTGTTATTTATGAAATACAATAGTAATATTGTGATTATCGTTAGTTTGTCTCCTCCCGCTGCTACCAAATCGAATGCTGGTGAGAGTTTTGGTGGTACCGGTTCTACTGTTTTCATATTAGTATGGAGCCCTGTTTAGCCTCATTTATTAAAAGAAGAAGACATCTTGTGAAAACCTGATTACCGTATTTGAAAGAGCTTATCAGCATATACAGTCTCTGTTTTTTCAAGTCTTACATCCCATCGGCAGCGCAAACAGACTTCACCCACTCCCACTCTACACTCCTCTTATCTGCTTTTCTGCCCCTGCACTTCCCCTGTGAGTGAGTGGGTGTTCTAACTACAGCTGCCATGCATAATTAAGGCTGCAGTGGAGGTGTACTGCAGTGGTGCTGAGCTGCAACGCCATTACAGGCCGCTGCAACGTTCATGCCTAACAAGTGACCGTGTTAAACACCAGAGGAACAGAGATCCCTGTTTCACACATGTATTCCCTCAGTAGCTGCTCAGTGAGCAAGCAGTATGCTTAGATACTGAGCCCAGTTTAGATTGTTGCTATTTAATGCAGAAAATGCAGCTCACTGAATTCAACAAAGATTTTGATTGTATACACAAACTGGCTCACTGCCTGACATCCTGACAAGTACTACTTGCAATTATATAGTGCACACACTGTGAGGGATGTCCTAGCAGGAGATCTCTTAATAGGCTCTGCTTCACTACTGAGACTTGATCGCCATGTGTGGTCCCTCTCAGCAATCAAGAGAACACAGTCCATTAATATTAATTGGATGCTGTCTTGCATGCATATGTTATAGATTAGTGCAGTAAGCTATGCAGTAAAGTGCTGAATATTATTTCATCAACTATAACCTATGACTCTTCAAACTGCTGCCAGGGATACATATTTTTCTGTAAAATAAAAGGAAAAATAAACCTCAATGCAGCTGGCTTTTATCATAGCATTTTTTTAAAGAAAATCTTTGTACAGTTAGTATTAATTCAATGAATTTAACACCGCTCTTTGTTCATGATTACTGAATAATATTCGTATAAGTTATTATATAGAGATTGCTGGGGAGGATTTCTATTCGTACATCAGGCATCAATCCATGGAATAGAGAGGTTTATACAGTATATATGTATATTGAGAGTGAAAAGTCTCCAAAATGACCAAAAAAATTAATAAAAAAAGATTTGAACGTGACTCAGATCCTATAGATCTGGTTTTCAGAGCTTCCATGCAGAACCAACCAAATAAATTTACATTTACTGTTAAAATTTGCCTTGATTTTAAAATTTTGTTGCATTTCAATGACTCTTATGGGCTCTGGAATAGCAATAATTCATTTTTATTTTTATAATTTACATGTTTTACATGAATTTACCCATCAAATGCTTTATTTTAAAAGAATAGTTCACCTGAAAAGGATAATTTTGTCATCCTTTACTCAACCTCAAGTTGTTCAAAACATGTTTAACTCTTTCCACTGAAAATAGTCAGTGTTTTAGTTTGTATAATACAGGTCCAATGACCTCCAAAATGTTGTTTTGGACCTCACTGACTTTAATTGTGTGGACAATTCAAAATATTATTATTTTGTGTTTCACAGAAGAAAGAAAGTCCTAAAGCTTGAGAATAACACGAGGGTGAGTAAATTATGACAGAACTTTCATTGTTTGTTGAACTATCCTTTTAACTTTATCTTGGTAACTACAACCCGAATTCCCAAAATGTTGGGATATTTTTTAAAATTTTAATAAATTAAAAACTAAAAGAATTTCAAATCATATGATCCAATATTTTATTCACAATAGAACATAGAGAGCATAACAAATATTTAAACTGATAAATTTTACAATTTTATGCACAAAATGAGCTCATTTCAAATTTGATGCCTGCTACAGGTCTCAAAATAGTTGGGACGGGGGCATGTTTACCATGGTGTAGCATCTCCTCTTCTTTTCAAAACAGTTTGAAGACGTCTGGGCATCGAGGTTATGAGTTTCTGGAGTTTTGGTGTTGGAATTTGGTCCCATTCTTGACTGATATAGAGTTCCAGCCGCTGAAGAGTTTGTGGTCGTCTTTGGCGTATTTTTCATTTAATGATGCGCCAAATGTTCTCTATAGGTGAAAGATCTGAACTGCAGGCAGGCCAATTCAGCACCCGGACTCTTCTACTACGAAGCCATGCTGTTGTAATAGCTGCAGTATGTGGTTCTGCATTGTGCTGCTGAAATACACAAGGCCTTCCTTGAAATAGACGTCGTCTGGAGGAGAGCATATGTTGCTCTAAAACCATTATATACCTTTCAGCATTCATAGTACCTTCCAAAACATGCAAGCTGCCCATACTGTATGCACTTATGCAGCTCCATATCATCAGAGATGCTGACTTTTGAATTGAATGCTGATTAACACTGTGATGACCCATGTGTTATGCGTGTCATCCTTGGGTGACTTGTGTGACTGCTCCGCCTCTCAGCTAACTGTGCTCTGATGGGTTCATCGAGGACACCTGCTGTTGGTTTCCTGTCTCGCCTGTCTCACCCTTTTAAAAGCTGCATGACCACTGGCCTGAGGAGAGCTGCACTTTGGATCTGGCTTTGTTTGGTTTTGGTTTAACCTTGTTTTATTTTATACATTCAACACTACTATAGTCCATTACATTTGCATGCATTCACTTAACTTTACACTACTGATTTCTGACTGTTACATGCTACATTGTTTTCTTTCTTTGTGCTTTTTCTCTTTGTTAATAAATTTTTGTTATTTGCACTTTCTTGTGTGTCCCCATTTTTGTTACTTCCTTTTCGAGCCATGGGGCGTAACACACACGCTGGAAGGTCTCCCTCCTCTTTAGCCCGGAGGACACGCCATCCTTGATTTCCAACAAGAATGTCAAATTTGGTCTCATCTGACCATAGAACACTTTTCCACTTTGAAACAGCCCATTTTAAATGAGCCTTGGCCACAGGACACAACGGCGCTTCTGGACCATGTTCACATATGGCTTACTTTTTTCATGATGCAGTGTCGTCTGAGGGCCCGAAGACCACGGGCATCCAACAAAGGTCTTCGGCCTTGTCCCTTACCCACAGAGATTTCTCTGAATCTTTTGATGTTATGCACTGTAGATGATGGGATTTGCAAAGCATTTGCAATTTGACATTTGAGGAATGTTGTTTTTAAAGTATTCCACAATTTTTTTATGCATTCTTTCACAGATTGGAGAGCCTCTGCCCATCTTTACTTCTGAGAGACTCTGCCTCTCTAAGACATCCCATTTATAGCTAATCATGTTACAGACATGTAATTAGATGCTAGATGTTCTCCCAGCTGAATATTTTCAAAATTTCTTGCTTTTTCTGCCCTTTTATTACCCACGTGCCAACTTTTTTGATACCTGTAGCAGGCTTCAAATTTGAAATGAGCTCATTTAGTGGATAAAAGTCTAACATTTCTCAGTGTAAACATTTGTTATGTTCTCTGTTCTATTGTGAATAAAATATTGGCTCATGCAATTTGAAAGTCTTTTAGTTTTAATTTTATTCAAAATTAAAAAATGTACCAATATTTCCGGAATTCGGGTTGTATATTTGGAAAGTTTACAATAGTAAATCAGGATGTCTGTCAATAGTTCATGAAAATACATTGAATGATGTCAGATATATTCTTGAATGGCTTTCACTCCAGTGCAGGGGTGTGGGAAGGTGTTTTATGTAGGGGGTGCTTGGGGGTGGGGGTTGTAGTCAATTTCTGCGTATAAATATTACGCCAAATAGAAACAGAAAATCGTGCTATAGCCTACGCACGTTCATGAGATTGTATTAGACAACAATTAGCTATTTTATAAATGGGAATAGGCTACAATGCATTTGTAACAATGTTTTACATTCAAGCTACATTCAAGCTTAAAAACCCTTAAAATGTATAGTGAAAAGTTCTTTAAAAGCATCTGGAATGCAATAAAGTAATTTTAAAGCTGTTTTTAAAGCATTTGCTGCATGGATTAAAAAGATAGACCAATAAATAATTCACATAGGCCTATCAGTAATCAAGTTTCCATCCAGATTTTGCGCTGTTTTATCGACAAAGAGATGCGTTAAAAAAAACTTTGCGAAATTTACCTGTTTCCAACCAACTGGCCTTTTACCGATAAAATGGTGTGCGTCATGACGTCATCCCTAAAAATCCGAATTGTCGCATAAGTTTTGGTGTTTCCATACATAATTTATCCTTTTTCGTAAATTATAGGCTAGGTTAGCTGTTCTTCATCCATTTGAAACAAACAAAAAAAAGCCTATATTAAATTGTATAGGCCTACATAAAATAATTTTTATTACGTGTCATGAGTTTTGCATCGCAGCAAATCCTTTATATTTCAAGGACAACGATTTACATATTTTTTTTTATTATTATTGAATACAATTATAAAATAAAACGCAAATTATAATCGGGCCTGTTTTAGGCTTTCTCTTATTTTTATATTTTAGACGGTGACGGGGAAAAAATGACTCGCCATCTCCTCATTGGACGCGCAGAGAGAAATACACTCACCTAAAGGATTATTAGGAACACCTGTTCAATTTCTCATTAATGCAATTATCTAATCAACCAATCACATGGCAGTTGCTTCAATGCATTTAGGGGTGTGGTCCTGCTCAAGACAATCTCCTGAACTCCAAACTGAATGTCAGAATGGGAAAGAAAGGTGATTTAAGCAATTTTGAGCGTGGCATGGTTGTTGGTGCCAGACGGGCCGGTCTGAGTATTTCACAATCTGCTCAGTTACTGGGATTTTCACGCACAACCATTTCTAGGGTTTACAAAGAATGGTGTGAAAAGGGAAAAACATCCAGTATAAGGCAGTCCTGTGGGCGAAAATGCCTTGTTGATGCTAGAGGTCAGAGGAGAATGGGCCGACTGATTCAAGCTGATAGAAGAGCAACTTTGACTGAAATAACCACTCGTTACAACCGAGGTATGCAGCAAAGCATTTGTGAAGTCACAACACGCACAACCTTGAGGCGGATGGGCTACAACAGCAGAAGACCCCACCGGGTACCACTCATCTCCACTACAAATAGGAAAAAGAGGCTACAATTTGCACGAGCTCACCAAAATTGGACGGTTGAAGACTGGAAAAATGTTGCCTGGTCTGATGAGTCTCGATTTCTGTTGATACATTCAGATGGTAGAGTCAGAATTTGGTGTAAACAGAATGAGAACATGATCCATCATGCCTTGTTACCACTGTGCAGGCTGGTGGTGATGGTGTAATGGTGTGGGGGATGTTTTCTTGGCACACTTTAGGCCCCTTAGTGCCAATTGGGCATCGTTTAAATGCCACGGCCTACCTGAGCATTGTTTCTGACCATGTCCATCCCTTTATGACCACCATGTACCCATCCTCTGATGGCTACTTCCAGCAGGATAATGCACCATGTCACAAAGCTCGAATCATTTCAAATTGGTTTCTTGAACATGACAATGAGTTCACTGTACTAAAATGGCCCCCACAGTCACCAGATCTCAACCCAATAGAGCATCTTTGGGATGTGGTGGAACGGGAGCTTCGTGCCCTGGATGTGCATCCCACAAATCTTCATCAACTGCAAGATGCTATCCTATCAATATGGGCCAACATTTCTAAAGAATGCTTTCAGCACCTTGTTGAGTCAATGCCACGTAGAATTAAGGCAGTTCTGAAGGCGAAAGGGGGTCAAACACAGTATTAGTATGGTGTTCCTAATAATCCTTTAGGTAAGTGTATATGCATAATACAAATATATGCAAGAGTTTTTGCTTTGCTTTGGATTCTTTTGTTTTAAAGTAGTAATTTAAAGCTTTCTATAGATATATTTATCATATCTGTGAGCCAGTTTCGGTTCATCATTGAAGCGCTCTTGTTCAAGACCGGCAGAAAGTGCATTCTCTGTTTTCATATTTTATAAAAGCACAATGTTGATATTGTGAATGCACACAAATAAAAGTAGACCCTTTACAGTTCCAAATGATATATTACTCTTACCTTTTATGAGCAAAAATCACACGGCGTATTTTAAGTTGTTTTTACTGTAAGAAAAAAATACAAGTGACCACGCTGGAGCCTCCGTGTCCTTAATGACTTAGTTTCTCATAATAAGGAGATAATTTCTCGTAATAATGAGAAACTTTCTGGAAATAATGACCTAATCTTTAATTAAGTCCCTCAAGATAACCTTAGTTACGCGTTGTAATCGGCAACAACAAATCTGATTGGTTAATAATACACATTGTGATTTGATTTGAATCATTGAATAACTCAAAACTCAAACATAATCAAATCTCTTTTCATAGTCAAATCCCAAATATTCAACTATAAATATACAGTGTGTGTGTGTGTGTGTATATATATATATATATATATATATATATATATATATATATATATTGTGGCGGGAGGAGCAAATGACAGACACAGTGGGCGTGGCGTCAGGCCTCGGCTTGTGAAGGAGGGCAGTGTTCAGGAGGGAAGGGTCCAGGGAAGGGGCGGAGTCCGTTGGCCGCACGCGCTCCCCTCCCGGGTCCGGGAGCGAGTGGCGGCGGCTTCTTCCAGCGGCGACATCCTACTCCTAGGCCCCCGGAGCTTCTGTGGGACTCGACGGCCCGGAATCCTGGCCCGTCAGCCGTCTAACGGGTGAGGCAGTCCTCCTACTCGACGCGCCCTTCCTGGACCCACGAGGACACCAGCGTGCATGCACGGGGAAGAGACCGGTCTCCCGAGGAGAGGCGCGCTCGGCATTTAAACGGCGGCGGTGATGAGGCTCTATCCACATCAGGTGCGCCTCATCAGACGCCGCCAGCCCTGGCTGTTTCAGCGCCCCTCCTCTCTCACACACCCACTCCCGTCGGGAGCCTGGTGAAGGGCGGCGAATACGGCATGGGGTGGTGATGATAATAAGGGGGGAGGCAGCCGACTCGTCACAATATATATACACAAACCCAATTCCAAAAAAGTTGGGACACTGTACAAATTGTGAATAAAAACAGAATGCAATGATGTGGAAGTTTCAAATTTCAATATTTTATTCAGAATACAACATAGATGACATATCAAATGTTTAAACTGAGAAAATTTATCATTTTAAGGGAAAAATAAGTTTATTTTAAATTTCATGCATCAATACATCTCAAAAAAGTTGGGACACGGCCATGTTTACCACTGTGTGGCATCCCCTCTTCTTTTTATAACAGTCTGCAAACGTCTGGGGACTGAGTAGACAAGTTGCTCAAGTTTAGAAATAGGAATGTTGTCCCATTCTTTTCTAATACAGGCTTCTAGTTGCTCAACAGTCTTCCTCTTTATGATGCGCCAAATGTTTTCTATGGGTGAAATATCTGGACTGCAGGCTGGCCATTTCAGTACCCGGATCCTCCTTCTACGCAGCCACAATGTTGTAATTGATGCAGTATGTGGTCTGGCATTTTCATGTTGGAAAATGCAAGGTCTTCCTTGAAAGAGACAACGTCTGGATGGGAGCATGTTGTTCTAGAACTTGGATATACCTTTCAGCATTGATGGTGCCTTTCCAGATGTGTAAGCTGCCCATGCCCGACGCACTCATGCAACCCCATACCATCAGATATGCAGGCTTCTGAACTGAGCGCTGATAACAACTTGGGTTGTCCTTGTTCTCTTTAGTCCGGATGACATGGCGTCCCAGTTTTCCAAAAAGAACTTCAAATTTTGATTCGTCTGACCACAGAACAGTTTTCCACTTTGCCACAGTCCATTTTAAATAAGCCTTGGCCCAGAGAAAACGCCTGCGCTTCTGGATCATGTTTAGATATGGCTTCTTTTTTGACCTATAGAGTTTTAGCCGGCAACGGCGAATGGCACAGTGGATTGTGTTCACCGACAATGTTTTCTGGAAGTATTCCTGAGCCCATGTTGTGATTTCCATTACAGTAGCATTCCTGTATGTGATGCAGTGCCGTCTAAGGGCCCGAAGATCACGGGCATCCAGTATGGTTTTCCGGCCTTGACCCTTATGCACAGAGATTGTTCCAGATTCTCTGAATCTTTGGATGATATTATGCACTGTAGATGATGATAACTTCAAACTCTTTGCAATTTTTCTCTGAGAAACTCCTTTCTGATATTGCTCCACTATTTTTCGCCACAGCATTGGGGGAATTGGTGATCCTCTTGCCATTTTGACTTCTGAGAGACACTGCCACTCTGAGGGGCTCTTTTTATACCCAATCATGTTGCCAATTGACCTAATAAGTTGCAAATTGGTCCTCCAGCTGTTCCTTATATGTACATTTAACTTTTCCGGCCTCTTATTGCTACCTGTCCCAACTTTTTTGGAATGTGTAGCTCTCATGAAATTCAAAATGAGCCAATATTTGGCATGACATTTCAAAATGTCTCACTTTCAACATGTGATATGTTATCTATATTCTTTTGTGAAGTTTATGAGATTTGTAAATTATTGCATTCCTTTTTTATTTGTAATTTGTACAGTGTCCCAACTTTTTTGGAATCGGGTTTGTGTATATATATATACACAAATTGCTATATGAGGTGAGGTGAATTTTATATATATATATATATATATATATATATATATATATATATATATATATATATATATATATCCAGTGAGGTGAATTTTAAGATGACTGACTCTCGTTCTCCTTCAGGTGTGCAGCTGTGAAAGTCATGGAGAGGGCTTAATTAGGACATCATAAATTCCTGCAGAGTACATTGACATAATCTTGTGTGAAAGCAGATTTCACTCCAAAAATGAGAGTATTACTGATGCTGAGGCTTTATGTGAGGAGAATGAGGGTATAATTCTAACAAGAAAAGAACACCAACCATGACACTGAAAAGAACCTGCTCAACTCTTGTGTCAAAGTCATGCATAAGGTCTTTCTCTGTCTCACTATGCATTGCAGAATATCAAGGCTAGACATGCATATATAAGTCACTGTATCCTTACCATGGTATGTCTTCAGTGAAAGGAGACTGCATTGGGAGATGGTGAAATCAGATGGGTTTTAAACAGATATGGCATTGTTATCCAATAAAAAATCTGAACATTCGGTTCACTCTCTTTCACTCCTGCCTATCTTCTGATGCAATCATGTTAACAGCTGACTCCAGTTTTATTCTCAGCCTCATCAGACTGTGACACCCTGCTGTTTCCCCTTCAAAATATTTGCACCCTCTTTGGTAATAAAGTCACTTTGAGGTTGATTAACACAAACAATTGAATCCCGTTAAATTCTGTTTTAAGTGACAGGCTGCTCGTATGTCAAATAATGGCTCCTGGGCAAACCTCATGCACAAACGTTCCTAATCCTCTTAAAGATAATTGAAAAAAGCATCATGCTTTACTCTCAACTCTGATGCACCTTGCAAAACTGTATAGGCTACAGTTGTGTTGTATAATATTGGGCTGAAATGCATTCTAAACCTACAAATTCAACTGAAATGAGCAGAAATTGTTGATCGATACACTGCAGACAAAATATAGTGATGACTGAGCCTGTACTTGACTTGAAAATTTCCAGTAAAACAGTTCACATGCCATTGAGCTGATGTTCCATGCTAAAGTAGTCTGCCAGATTAAATATACTGTCAGGCTGCAAACAAATGCAAAATGTCTGTCTTTCGGAGACATACAACACACACTCCTGCACTGCGCATATGCACCAGTACACTCAATACAGACTCTAGCAGCAGCAATGTGTATTAATCTACAAAGGATGTGATGTATCAGCAAAGATTTACATTATAATGACTCCAAATGACACTCAAAAATGTGACAGGAATTAAAATATGGGGTGGTGATGGCACAGTGGATAAGACACATGCCTTTGGTGTGAGAGACCCGGGTTCGAATCCACCGTGAGACACCAATGTGTCCCTGAGCAAGACACTTAACCCCCTAGTTGCTCCAGAGGCGTGCGACCTCTGACATATATAGCAATTGTAAGTCGCTTTGGATAAAAGCGTCAGCTAAATGAATAAAATGTAAAATGTTAAAACATAAGCATTTTATGCACAATAAGAATAACAACATGATAATCAAGAACTGAATACAAACATCATTGCTTTGTTAAAAAGCATTCAAACATGCTGAAACATGTTTCTCCATGTGCTACAAAAATGTATTTGTTATAAAATTAGCTCCATGCATTTATAAAAACCACCAGGATGTAAAGGCAACAATAGTATCAGAGAACAGCAAAATGGTGTCTCCATCAATGGTGCGTCCATATGTAGAATCCTTTTATTTCGAAAGCTCCATGAGCATCATTCTATGATCAGTTTTGCAGCGGTTCGTGCGTGAACGGGAACCCCCGAGCCCCCACCCTATCCATCCACCCCCGCTAGTCTCTCAACAACCAAGATCTAAATATAGAACAGGGATCCCCCCATCAATTTACAGCACGTCACAAGGTCATATAACCCTCCTCTCACGATCCTCGATCAATACTACGGCGTGACAGTCCAGTGTGGATCTTCCCAATATTCTAGTTGCTGCACGTGAAACAAACGTTCGCGTGGATTTTTTTCCCTCAATTAGTCACGATGTTTATAGCCTAATTAACGGCGCGGGAAGTGTTTTCTATTATTTTCAGTTTTGATGTACGGTACCTTTCAAGAGGCAAACGTTCAATTTCTGGAGATGAAAGTGAAGGGGAGACACGGAGAGCGCTCGCGCCATCGGTCGCATGCATATTCACGCGCTGGAGGGCATGCCCGTCACTAGACCGAGAATCTCTCCACACAGGACAACGAGGAATTGTGTCGGTGTGGACTACCTTTTTTATTCGGGAAAACTGCGTCCGCTTATTATTTTGATTCGGTTTATATATGCATATATTTTATATTATCTTATTTATTGTTGCTGATATCATTGTCACAAGCGTTCAAAAGGATCTGAATGAAGATGTGTAAAGTGTAAGGTAAGAAAGTGGAGGTTCTGTAACTTACTGGACATTTAAGTTGTAATGCCACATCTCACAGCCTCACGTTTGGTATTTCATGTGGTTCCCTTTGTTAGTATTAGCCTTAAAATGGCAGACCAGACGTGATGAAAGAAGGTTTCTCAAGGCCTTTGAAGCATATCTTTGTGATGATTTATTCTGACCTATCTTAATGTTGCCCTTTCATTTATACAGACAACCTTTGTCAGGGAAGATGAAACATATGTGACACTCTCCACCCCTCCATACATCCAAGTGCCTTTTAGTAAGTTTGTTTTATAATCACATTTGGTGAAGGGGTTTCTCCCCTTATACTTTATTTATTTTTTAATTTGTGTTTTTATCTCCTTTTTTAAGTTATGACCTTATTTTGTTTTGAAACAATAGTGGCACTATAAGTCTATTTAACATAGCAAGCTGATCAGTATGAAAAAAATTCTCTCCTCATCGTTCTTGACAACTGCAAAATTAATAAAGCAGCAAAATGAATTTGTAAATGAATAAAATACTAAATTAATTTCTTAACCAGTGTGAGTAATAGAACTGAAAGGGTCTTACTTGATTCAAGCTACAATGCAAATACTACATCAAGCTGTCTTTTTTTAACAAACAGATCTTTCAACTTTAAATTTCTTGCTTTTTTGTATACTGGCATAAAATATACAATTGTAATATGTGCTTGAGGAAATTTTATGTAATTTCTGTTTTGAAAAGCAAACATGTCTGGCGTATTAAGTCTGGTCCTCTCCCACTAGGCATTTAAAATAATCTTTGTGGATCACGACTTCTGTCAGCTCGGTTCAGCTCCTTCATTTCCCCTTAAAATATCCTTGTATGTGAAAGAGCTGATTTGTTGTATCATTCTCATTACATTACATAGATTGTATTGCCCTGTGATGCGTGTTTCAGAGGTAATGGCTCTATGCTGCATATTGAATTGAGCATACCGTCCATTACAAACTCTGACAGCAATGTCTGCCTGATTCTTATTCATATTAGAGGCATTTGAAGCATTATGTGTGTGTGTGTGTGTGTCTGTGAGAGAGAGAGATTCAGTTTATGTTTTCATGCAAGCAGGCTGTCGTACTTCATTTTGGGATGCACTACAGTAAATCGACCCTCGCTGATAAATTCTTCTCTATTCACATTTGAGAAAAATACAATACAAAACTTCACAGCTGTTTTTTTTCTGATAATTTTGATAACTGTGTGTATAACACTGACTGTTATACAATAACGGAGTGTGAATCTATCAAAAATTATAGACAGGATTGCAAAATGCCTTGACATTTACTGTGCATATGCCATCTAACATACTCTGTGACTAAAACTCGACCAATATGAAATAATGGGATTTGAAAATTTAGTTTTTACTCAAAATCTTCAAATATTATAAATATTAGGGTATATTATATAGCAAAATATTACAACAGTTAAAATGTTCAGTTTCTTATTTTATAGTTTGGTGATATCATCAATATTGATATTTCTATTTGTTGAAGTATTCTACTAACAAATGAGCAGACTTAATGACTTTGGCTTGTAAGAGCCTACTTAAATGAACAAATTATTTTAAAATAATTTTCATTTTAATTAGATGGTCAAATACCTGCATGCCAGAAATGAGTTTCTGAAAATGCTCTGTTATCGTACACTCAGCAATCAATTTATTTGGCCACAATTATAATTAGATTGATAAAATAAGTCATTTGGCCTGAATTTTTAAAGGTATGTCTGTCTGAAATAACAGCCATGTTAAACCACTTTTTAAACCTTTTTTTGTGCTGTTGGGGCTTTCTATGATGTCTGTTTTCTTTTTTTACTGCAAATTCTGTTCCATTAACCTAAATGCCACACACATCTTCCTGTATTTATAGAATTGAACTTAAAGTTATTTATTATATTGTTTTATTAAGCTGTTTTTTTTCATGTGCTGACAGTTAGTCCCAGGATTGTAGGTGATTTCAGGTTTCACTATCCTGTAGCAATATAGTCCTCACAATGCAAGCAAAACCTGATCCACAGCTCTCATGGTTGTGGTTAATTCAGGACCAAAGAGAGCATCTTTATCCTCATTCTTTCCAACACTCATCTCCATTCTCATTATCAGCAGCATAATAGGATGTCCTCAGTAAACTATCATTGATATTAATGAGGAAAGTTATTTATATCTGTGCGTTCACAAATGTTTGAAGTCTTTCATCTCTAACATGTAAAATTTAGATTTTTATCACACAGAAACTGAATGATGAATTGGCATTCTGTGATTGTAGATTATACCGACACCTCTTATTGCACAAGCTGGAGTATGCGTAGGTGGAGAATTTATTCAAAAATTAAATATTTTTTTCCCTTTATTTTGAGAACTGTTTGTCTGCAATTGTTAAGATAACAATCGCATGCACGTAAATGATTCTGACTGAAAATGTTTCTGTGGGATATGATATGACAGCAGTGAATCGGATAAAAACTTCTTCATAATTTTTCCAGTTTCCAACTCTTTAATGTATTTTTGGTATTGGAATATGCATTATCCTATATGCAAAACTAACTACTTGAGGACAGCATAATAAATTTACTCTAGAATGAACCACTGAAGTGTTTCTGATAAGTGTGTGTCTGTCAAGGACAGAGCACCTTGTGTTTAAATGGAAGATCCATTCTTCATTAGTCGTCCTTGTTTTTCAAATGTGATTTATTCCACATTATACAACAGTCAGGTCGCAAAGTTTATTGATTTGGAATAACAGCACTGTATCTTCCTTTCTGTTTTCATGGCATTCTAGAATGAGCGGTGCAGAGTAGTGAGCAGCAGTTTTTAAGCACAGGGTTATTTTTTGGAGTAGAATTTTTGTTTTAGAATTATTAATTATAAGTTCCTGCAGTCATGGAAAACCTGGAAATGTCAGGGATCGTGAAACATGAATAAAATCTTACAAGTAATTCAAAATACATAGCCAATACATTTCTGTAAAGAACAGGCTATACTATTATTCAATTAAATGGATAATTTTGTCCAAACTGATTCACAGATGATATCTGAATGATTCACTCATTGTTTTAATCCTTGTCCATTAAAACGTGCATTCCAACACTTAGCTATAAATGTGATATCAGACTGAATATTATGCTCGTGTGATAGGCCCTATCTATCGCTTATATTGCCTTCCACTCAACACAAGGTTACCATTGTATGTACTCGCAGGTTTGGACGTATAGGCTACTTTACGCCATAATAATAACATAAAGCAATTTATCAAAGAGGTGCACCTGTCCCCTGAAGTGTTTGATGCTCGTTCTTTTTAATATCGCCATTCAGTGGCACAGGCATGAAAAAGTCAATCCCGCCAAGACATCCATCTTTCGCCGCGTGCATGACTTTGCTAATACCCAATTCGCATCTCAGGTTTAATCTTATCAACTGTAAACATAAAGCGGTTTTCACACGAGGGCGGTGTTCATCTCGGCCATGACGTCAAGAGGCAAGTCTCGCTCGAGTCCACCAATGAGACGAGGCAGCTTGGTTCTTTTGGGGCACATCGCAATGAATGGGTGTCGGTGCTTTACAAGGCAAAGGAGCGACCACAACAAGACGCGGATATTGAGGGGATGCGGCATCGGCACGCAGGAGCTGTCCACCAGCAGCAGCAGCAGAGCAACGACGCGGACGCTCGTGACAGTGAAAAGGAAGCATCTCCTGCAGTCGCCCCGCTCTTTAGTCTGCCGCCCCCACCGCCATCGATAAAGGAGCGATCCACCTCCTCACATCCCAGCCGACATGAACAGACCTGTCCGGCCCGCGGCGCCAGGAACGGCGAGTGCCTGCCTTTGACCGGCCACGGTGACCATCAGCCGCATCCGTTTCCAGGGGCCTCATCTGCCTCTCAGTGTCATTTGGAGGGGCTCTCGCAGAGCAGCCATTCTCCTCAGCACAGATCTTCCGTTTCCCCGCAGCCCTCCCCTTCCGATCTGCCGCCGCCGCCTCTGCCTTCGCGCATTTCTGATACGCGGGATACGCGCCAAAAGAGTGCTAATTACAAACAAGACATCGTACAGCGTCGCGTCGGGGAGGGGGGGCGTCGAGACCAAAACCAGTTGCTGCAGCAACCCTGTTATAATCAACAAAGGGACCCCTCCTTTGAGCCACTCTTGCCAAACTCTGGTCAAGGACAGATAAATGCACGCGAGGAAGCCGAGAAGGAGAGGCAATTGATTGAGCCTCAGGCTCAGTTACTGTTGGGCAGCAGCTTGCCCATCAACTACTGCATCGGCGGATCTGGGCAAGTGTGCAGAAACAAGCAGGCGCCGCTGTTGCAGCATCAGCATCAGCAGAGTGACAGAGACAGCAGCAGCGGCGGCAGCAGCAGATACCAGGAGGGGAAAACCGCACTCTGTCAGCCGTATCGATGCGAGCGAGCGCTAGAGAGGAACTCGTCGGTGTCGAGTAGTGAAAACAGCAGCCCCCCGTACGGCTCCAGCAGTCAACTGTGGCCAGAGCCCCACGACAAGGAGGACAGGAAAAATCGCGCAGGAAAACACAAGGTGGGTTATTTATGTATGGCCACTAGCACAGCTTTCAATATGCCACTCATATAGAATATACACTGCGTTATATGCGGCCACGCCTGTCGTATGTTATTGTTCTGTGAAATTAATAGCTAATCGTCATGTTAAGCTAATTTGATTAGCTAAAACATGTATTCGAAAGCAGCCTATCAACACGATGAAATCAAGCACACTGCATCTCATGCATACACTCACGCGGACATAAAAACCCACTGTGCTTTTCACATCTCTCTCTCTCTTTCTCTCTCACACGCACACAGACACACAAACACATAGACATTTAATTTGACAACGTAGGGCACATGAAAACATGGTATTTGTCTTCTTATGAAGGGTCTTATTACATTGCCCAAATGTGTAGGCTATTTATATAGTTAAACATGACAATTCAAGTGAAAAAACTATGGAATGTTGGCCATCATTATTGCTGGTTGAAAATTCAGCAATTTAGTAGGCTATAAGTCGTAAATTAAATTCTTAAACATTCATTTCAGCTAATTCTTACAGCCAAAAAAAATAAAATAAATAAAAAAATGGCAAAGAGGTGCAGTAGTAATCCAGTACTGAAACTGTAGAAAAAGGCTCAAAGGTTTTTGATTGAATTTTGATGGATTTCATATAAATTTTCACTCTTCCTTTCCTCTGAGCACCTGTCTGTCACAGGACAGAACATAGTCTAAAATGAGATCCATTTTTCGCTCGCAACCAAGTTATGATATCATACTCAATTACCTAATTTTTGCATTTCTATGAAAAAATAAAAACACGCTTGAATCTCTTCTTACATGTACACAATTAAAACAAAGTGAAACTATGCTGAAACAAATATGTAGAAACAAATTTCTTTCAGAAATTGCTATTAAATTTCAAAGTTAATAAAAAAACAGTAACACATTAAAATTAACATGACATTTTGTAGTAGAAAGACTTGTAGAATTTTCTTTTATGCTAAAATGTACTCCAGTAATCTTTAACTTCAAAAAAAAATTTCAGTTTACTGCAGATAACTGTGTTGCATGACTCTGTGCCACTTTTACAGTGTGCTCAAACGATGCCCTCATTATTTGTTCGGCCAGTGCCTTCATCTGCAGATCATTCAAAAGACTCAAACAGCTCCCAGGGCTCCATTTATTTTTTTTGACCCTGTTATCTGATGCCACTCACCGAGGCTCCATTCATGTCTCCATTCTCTTGCTCTCGCTCAGGTCCTGAAATACCTTTTATTAGGTCGATCACAGTGGCTTATCTCCTTGGGTGGTAGTAGCCAAGTCCCATAGAGTAAGGCTTGATACGTATAGAATATATAGACAAATAATGTGCAGATTAAAATGTGGATAAGATCAAAATCAGCACAAATCCATTTCTTTATCAAGAAACAATGTCCCTTCAGAAAAACACACCGTGTCACAGATATCTCTAATGTAAATCACCTTTCCTTGTTTAGATTCTCTTCTTTCTACACTGTGGTTAATAATTGACCTTAAAGAGTGTAATTTGTGCACCAGTGTCACTAAATGGTGGTGCAATGGTGTAAAATATAAAATAACACAGAAACGTACATAAAAATAAAAGTCAAAAAATGAGTTTCCTGAACAAGTTACACACGGCACCTTTCACTAAAATGTTTTATGGTTCACCAATCATCCCAAACACACTGTATTTTGAGCTGTTTCCAGAGTTTCAATGTTGGATTTAACCCAAGAGCAGCACCAGTACGGCAGGAAAAAAGCTAACAAAGGAAGAAAAATAAACTGACCTTTTCAAAGAAAAAAAACCTCTTGATATCTGATGCTAGATAGTTGAAAGGAAGGATACTAATGAGAGTATACAGTCAAAGGAAATTCATTTAGACAGAGAGTCTTATCAGTTGGGCAAAATATAGCGAGCAGGGTGGAGTCAGAGACCTTTAGTACTTCTGAATACTGTGCTCTATTGTGTACAAGCTTTATTAATGGAAGACATGTTGCTCTGGTAACGCAAACAATAGGACTTTTGGAATACATAAACTATCCATTACTTTTCATCTGAAGAACTGCAACAAATAACCTTAAATATCTGTCCCACACGACAGATCCCACACAATTGTATCATTAAATGAAGCTTTGATCCTTAGATTATGATTGCTCCACTCAAGATGTGTCCAGCTGTACTCTGGCAGTTTTCCCAACAGAAAAAAAGAGGGAAGACATCATGTATAGCTCTTTTTTTCAATCAGACATTTAATAACACTTTTGTGTGCTTGTTAAGATACGTGCATATAAAGATATTGTTTCCCTCATACATAACTTTGAAAAAAATCTGTTTACTTGTGTAGGCTGATATCCTTACCAATGCATTTGTAACATTTTGCTCAACCACTCTGTTCTGGCTAATGGCTTAAACAAAAACTATTTTGGATGAGAGGAACCGATCAGTTACAATATCCTGTGACACAAACTGAAACTTAATAGTAGTTTGCTATTGTGGCCTGTGTGATCCACAGTTCCACAAGTGTAGACATTGTGCTCTGAAAGGCTTAACATATATACTTCTGCGCTTTACTTGTAAATACTTTTTCATTCTTCCTTCTTGTCAGTGTTTAGAGTTTCCTTTTGCCTGGCCTCTCTTTGCTTGCTCAGTGATCCTTGCTCTGGTGTTGAAGTAATGTCATGCGAAACGTCTGATAAACCTCTCTAATATAATTAATTAATAGATTATATGATGAAAAAGGAAAGGCTTGAAAGAAAACAATCAGCAGTTTAGTGTCATATCAGCCCTATCTCCATATTAACACAATGCTACTGATATCAAACTGTCTAGAAGCAGTGTTTGATATGATTACGCACCAATGTCTAAACCTGTATTATTGCCATGGCTTTTCTTTGTCAGTAGAAAACAGTTGTGGAGTTCTCTGCATTATTTGTGACATTTTTAGTGTATGCAAAAAAAGAGAGATAGAGAGTGAGATATCAGAAGAAACATTTAATGAATAATCTCATTATAGCAACATGTGTGTTTGATATATTAGAGAGCTGCAGCATTGCTCACAGAGGTTCTGCTGTTTATTAAGGGTCATACCACCTCAGGGTTAATGCTGTTGTTCAAAAAGCCAGAAAAGACTGCTTCAGGAAGATATTTATAAGAAGGAAGAAGAGGAAAGGGCTTTAACCCTTTAAAGGTCCCATCTTCTATTAAAGTCTTCCTTTTTTCCTTTATCTTCCAAGCCACCTAATTTCCTCCCAGACTAAAAGGTCCATTTAAATGGGATCAATTTGCTCTAAAGGTTTCATGAAGGATATTCAGCAACAACAGCCCATCGTACAGAAAATAATCACAAAGGAGTTCAGTGTCTTTGGCCAGTGCCCACATTCTCCGTGGTGTTTAGTTTCCTTGTGTGATATAATAATGTCCAACATCACAGAATCATGTCAGGAAATGTGTAGTTTTATCTCAGCTGACCCCACAGGCGATTGCATAAAAACATATGAATGAGCCTGGTGAAAATGGAAGTATTACTTTTCATTCTCTACTGATACCTAATGGTCGAAATGCCAGTGTGATAACAGGTTATGTGTTACACAGGGTATGAGAAAACATTTCACCTCAGCAGCAATCAGAAAGTAACTTTTTTTTTAGATTAAGGATGTGTTTAAATGATGACATTGTACTAAAAACAGCAAAAAAAATTCCTTTGCGTTTTTGGAAAATTTCTCATGCAGACGACAATGTCGTCAAAATGATGGCCGTTCACATGCCTATAGATTAAACACCTAATCTGCATGCCGTTACTGTTTTTACAAATTTCCATTCTTGTAGTTTACATGGAGATGATAACGCTATTATTTTCAAAAACCTGCGCTTTGAAACCCGTTTTCAAAGATTTGCTCCTTTATACCCCCAAAATGCCATTGTTGTGTAAAGGAATGGCCAAAACTCATAAAAAGTTTTCCATTATTAGTTGAAAATGCTGTTGTGTAAACACCCGCTTAAATATGCAAATATCAAGATATGGAGATGTCTTGAAAAGTACATAGAGAAGTGAATAAACCTGAAATCTAAATGTTACAAATTGTATCAAGATTCGTATTTCTGTACACTGGATTTTTGTTTTTTAAACAATAAATACTGTTTGATTGTGACCTTGCTAGGTTAGTCCTAGTTGCTTTAGAAGGAAACACTGAAAGGTTGCGTAACACATCTAAGCACAGAGAATGGTGTGAATTTGTATAATGCACTGCAAGTACCCTCTCCTCATCCTCCGGTACAAAATGTATCCTTTTTGAAGACGTGCCTACTGGTGATGTGTTTTTGCATTATACCTTTCATACAAAGGTAGATGATTCTGTTGGCATATTCTCCTGTCACCAACGCTGCAGCGGTTGAAGTGATTTTAATACCATCAATTTCAAAGTGGCCTCTTCTGTGTTCAGAGCCTACTATTAATAGTACTGACATTAAAAAATTTGACACACTCTAACTTGCATTAGCTGATGGGCTATTTGGAATATGGTGTTGTATTAAGTTCAGAACATTTAGGAAAGAAGTGATATGAAATGGCAGTTGTATGTAAGACCAAGTTGTTAAACAGAGTGTCTAGGCACTGTGACTGTGTTTCTGTGTTATGTTTTGCATTCTTTATCAGTCTAATTGGTTGTAATCAAAGTATGTGCAAAGGGCATAATTATACATTCTGTTTATTTGATAAGTATTACATACACACTGTTTTTAGTGTGCATTGGGTTTTGAATTTACAGCATTTCCTCAAAAGCCATTTAAACCAATAGAAAATTGGTGCCAATAAATAGCTTCTGTTGAATAGATTGGGCTGTGATTACCCCATGCAAATATGAGGTGTGACTGACAGCTAACATACATTTGTCATAAAATCAGTAATTTGTAATAAAACTTCTGCTAAAGGTAGATTTTGTTGTTTTACACTTTTATTGAAAAATGCAGGCACGTCCAAAACAATGCAATAAAAGGATTACAATACCATGTTCTGTAACCCCTAAAATCTGTGATAATTACCTGTCTTTTAATTGGCCTATCAACCATATATCATTTATTTGTCATAATATTATAATATTTAAAAGTATTAGTCAGAATTTTAATATCAGTGCAGCCTTGATATTGCTTCTATATAAAAAAGTAGTAGTCCTTTTGCAATTATTGATTAATCATCTGCACAATTATTTTAGATTGTGATAGTTTTTCAGTTTATTTTTCCGGGAAATTTAAGCATGCAAAGGAATGTAATTTTTCTCATAAAGCTAAAATTTTTTTGTCCTTACAGTTTTTAATGACATGTTGTCACTGGTTGAAGAGATGAGCTGTTTATATTATTTCTGTGGAAACAGTAGAAAAAGATTGCTGTAAAATATTGTATTTATATTATATTACACGCAGTTTTGCTGGGCTACGGTTTGAATGTAAAGTGGACCAAGAAGATTAAAGTTGAACCAAAAGAGAATGTGTGTATATATATATATATATATATATATATATATATATATATATATATATATATATAGACAATTAAATCATTAATCAAAACTATTTGTATGACACAGAGTCGTCAACACAAAATCATGATCTTATTAGACCTAATTGTAATGTACTAAGGATTCCAAACATTTAATGCAATGGGGTTTTCCATTGTCTGCTACTTGCTCACCTGTGAGAGACACCCTGATTCAGGAGTGTGAGAGAACACCAGTAGCACGACTTTCTGAAAGCCCACTCCTCACTTCAGGCAAACATCCAAACGTCATTATACCTCCACATATCGGGATATTAGCCGCAAACCATCACGATTGCTGCACATCTGCACACGTTTTGTGTGGGTAATCTCTGCCATCACGTTCTTTCAGAGTAATGAACTAAAAAGAAGAACATTTTGTTTACACCTTTATTTTGTTGTCCTTGTTACAGTGTAATTATAAATTTAAGTACTGATTAATAATAATCAACTACATGTATGTACTTACTATATGGTTAGGGTTTGGCTTAGGGTTACTTGCATGTAATAATGCATAATTAAGTGTTACTATAATACATGTAACGTGTAACAAGGACACCTTAAAATAAAGTGTTACCGAAATACTGTTCTTTTTACTAGTATCCTATGTCTTTTCTATTTGTTTTTTTCCCATGACTGTTTAGCGGACTTCTCAGTTTGCTCATTACAAAAGTAGATGATTAATATAATAATATATGTATAAATTTACGCTTTATTCATCAATGTTTACTGTACAATTAGGATTTAGTCATTGCTAAACTGTGGTGTGAAGATGCTACAGTAGGTTTTCTGATGAAATGTGCCTTGGGTCACTCTGGTCATGGAGCAGGGCCAACAGAGTAGATTAATGCTGGTTTTCGGTGTATATGCTGCTGACACCTGTTTGTATTTGATTTTTGCTGACAGGCACATGCTGAGCGAACAAAGCTGAGCCATGCTGGATCCAAGCCCTCCCTCTCTGAGAGCAGTCACTCACTCCCTCAGATAGCCATGAACAGCTGCAAGTACAATGGAGGAGTGGTAAGACCACTGGGCAGCCTGGCGGCGTCACGACGCAACCTAGCAGAGCATGACTCTGAGACCCAGCCGCTCCAGACTCTTCACAGCTCCGGCCTGGAAGTGGTCGTCTCTAAGGGTGGTGGCGAGGACCCCAGCAAGGCGTCCAATGAGAGCCTGGTCCGAGAGAGTGGCAACGCACCACAGAAAAAAAATAAAGATATTGGCTACAAGTTGGGCCACAGGAGGGCACTTTTTGAGAAGCGCAAGCGGCTTAGTGACTATGCCCTGATATTCGGTATGTTTGGGATCGTTGTCATGGTAACAGAGACTGAACTGTCCTGGGGGGTTTACACTAAGGTAGGTGCTTCCTTTTTTTTGCATTTTTCATATAAATACACATAAAAAGGCACATGATAGGCAGTGGGATCCAAAAGTTTAAAAACACAGTGAAATTAAAATCTTGGTTATACTTTATTTGGTAGCACTTTAATTTATAGTCCCCTTGCTACACACGTTACATCTGCTTACTTTAGTAAATTATGCACAATTACATGCAATAACTCTAAACCAAGCCCTATTCTTAACACCCAACGTTGTTAATTAATATTACTCCATATTTAAATGTACAGTTGCACTGTAACAAGGAAAGTGTAAAATAATGTGTAACTCGTTAATTTTAAAGTGTCCTTGTTATAGTGTAACTATAAAATTAAGTATTGAATAATATTAATTATACCATGGTCTGTCTGAATACTGGATTCTGATTGGCTGGCAGGTATGCAGTACAACCATTTAATGCACAGGTAGTTCCAAGTAAGTTTAATCACTATTCTATATTAATGTGCTGCTTTAATTGACACACAAACCCACACACATCACTCGCACACAAACACACACACACACACACACACAGAGAGAGCGAGAGAGGTCAGAGATCGCATTCGCAGATTGCGCTGCGCACACACAAACATGTTGTCAATGTTGCCCCATGACTTTTATTAATAAAATGGCCTAGATACTAGATAGCTATATTATATTCCTCAGCAACGAGGTGAATTTTTTTTTTTGAAGAACAGCTTGTTTAGAAAGACACGCAGATGCATGTAGGCTCACACAACTCTCTCTCTCCCGCTCGCTCGCTAGCTCGATCAATAAATAATTAATTCAAATAAATGCTATAATGCATTCAAATAAATGTGATCTATTTCATGAGAACTATTTCTATTTCACGAGAACTAGCTTCATGAGAACTATTTCATCTCTGTGTCTGATTTGAAGCTAACGAGCCGTAGCTGGCGAAAATAACCGTCATTTTTACCATTCCGGTTAAATATTGCACTGCGAAACATCATTAACAGCTTTAACTTTAAATCCTGGCAAATGACCATGGTATAAGCGTGATAATGCATGGCTAGCTGTGCAATAAACGATTTTAATGCACTCTGCTTCGCGTTGAGTGGTTCTTGGCCTCCATGTAAAATCGTTTAATCCTACTTCCCTACTTAAATATAAAATTAAATATATATTAAATATTAGGTTTAGTGGTAGTTGTGTGTAATCAGAGCTGGGTTGATTACTTACAAATTGGAATCAAATTGACTACTTTTAGATTACTATTGAAATAACTTGTTTATCACATTGATTTAAATAGGATAACCTCATACCATATTGGCATAAAAATACAAAGAGTAAAATATATTCCATTTGCTGTTATTAACAACATGAAGTGTATTAAACATTATATTACATCAAGGTTTCCCAAACTGGGGTTTGTGAAGGAACTGCAGGGGGGTTCGTGAGTTGAATGAAAAGCTAATAATTAATTAAATAAAAAAATGTTACATTAAAATAAATCATTTTAAGATCAATCAAAATACTTACTTAGAAAATGAAATATTGTTATATTTGTTTACCTGCATGTCATGTGACCAGAACCAATGTCAGAGAACCAATCAACATGCAAATGTGATCCTTAATTATTAATATATTTATTTTAAAATCTCAGGTGTACTTGAAGTGTATATATATTAGGTGAAAGAGAATCTGATGACAAAATTTAAAGTATTAAATTAAAATTTGTGGATTCATGAATTTGTGCATTTTAATATGTTGCCACCTGACTAATGACTGATGATGATCTCTGTGTGTATGTCCACAAAACTGGAAGACTTTCTGAGTATATATGAGCAGTAGGCTATTTTAGAAAGGAAAAATTACAAGACGAAAAATAGGAATTAGGGAAATAAATAATTAAATACTTTATTGCTATTGTATAAATATGTAATCAAGTAATCCATAAAAAAGGTAACTAGTCTGATTATGAGTATTTAAAAATGATATTTAATCAAATAACAAGTGCTTAATTTTTTTGGAATCTGATTATGTAATCCAGATTACATGTAATTAGTAACTACCCAAGGTTACACTTTGTTTTAAGGTGTCCCTGTTACGGTGTAATTTTACATTTACGTACTGAGTAATATCAATTAACTACATACTATATGGTTAGGGTTAGGATTTGACTTAGGGTTACTTGCAAGTAATTATGCATAATTTATTGTTGTTATAATAGTAAGTACATAGAACATGTGTAACATGGACACCTTAAAATAAAGTGTTACCCCAAAATCTCATTTAAATTAAAAAGCAGACATTAAAAAAATATCTATAATAGAGAAATGTTATAATAAAAAAGTAAGTAATTAATTGTAATTTGTAATTTGTGACACTGATCAGCAAAAGGGACAAACTGAAAAACCGAAATTCATGATTATTTTTCAATTTAACTTTCAAATTATTATACTGATAATATAATTATTAATAAAGAAACCTTAATATTAAAATGTAAAATAGTAGCATTTTCACTAATGGTTCTTCACAAAACTGTTTCATATCAATTAGCATATACAGGCTACATAATAGCACATACAGACATCACATTAATATTTGTCCTCTTAACTGCCTTGATCTACTTTGCGATGTATCATTTCTCATCTCTTTACTGTTTTGTAGCCGTTTTCACAAGCAATACTGGTGGTCCTAGAGAGTTTAAATACTTTAAACTTTGAGGTAGGCCTGTGTTACAGACAACTCCCAAAGCAATTCTTAATGCAGGGTCCACAAAATGAGGTGTTTGTTACTGTGACCACTCAGTTCCCTTGAGATATGGATTTTGTAATGGTTGTGCTATTTCTAGCCCTGTGGGAGAGAACTGCTACACTGCTACTGTCACATTCAGCTGAATTAACCGAATTATCACATGGCTTGATCTCGCATAGAAAATAGAAAAAAGAAAAGCAAGGCACTCCAGATGTGTTTGTTAGGAATCTGACCTTTAAAAAAAAACCTCCCAGTGACCAACAGGTACATTAATTAGTTTACTATGTAATTTGTCACACGGGAAATTTATAACAATTTCAGACCTAATTTTTTCGTAGCGGGACCATTGGGACCTGGGGTTAAATTAGAAGGGGTAAGGGAGAAGGGAGTCTAATTTCACTGTTAAAATTAAATCTTTTAATTGCTTTTCTGTGGTTATATAAATTATGCACAGTTTGCTCAGTTTCTCATACTGGCAGAACATGACATTTTGATTTGTGAATCTTTGCATATGGATTGTTTCTTCCAGAAAGTCATTGGAATCACGCTTTTAATTTATCTAGAATATAATTACTTCGATATGACAGATGTTTGACAGAAAAATAGACAGTTTTGGTGATTACAATGACAGAAAAGTAAGGTAAAAAAACCAATAACGAAGTGAAAAAATAAAGTAAGGCTAAGTGTAACATCATAAAGTGCAGGGTTACTGACTATTGACTGATGGCTTAAATGGGAATTTAATGCCCTGAACTACATTTACCTTATAGTTTATTACCTCTCCCTCGTCTGTAAGAAACATGCTGATCTGTAATCCTTATTCTGTTGTACAACACTAACATTTCAAGCAACAAGTCCCTCACTCCCACCAACACATTTAAGCTGAGATGACAGGACAGTGCCCAAAATAGCGTGATTGTGCATGTATGTCATAGGGAGTTTATACAGAGAGCAAACTTAATATCAAACATAATCTGATGTTTGGTTCCCTAGTATGTGAGGTTCATTTGTTGCCATGGGGAATATTATGGAAAATGAATCTTTTTTCCTGACACAGTGGGGATTAACTCCTCCAGTGTGAAGCACTGCAGTGTATTGTGACGCAGATGGTTTAGACAGCGTCTATTCATACAAAAATGTTTCATTTAGTAAGCATGATTTTATATATGACTGTGTGGTGTGTTTGTTCATACTAATGGTGTGTTTCGTTTCTCTCGTTGCAGGAATCTTCATATTCATTTGCACTGAAATGCCTTATCAGCCTTTCCACTGTTATTTTGCTTGGTCTTATAATAATGTACCACGCTCGGGAAATACAGGTTAGTTCTTGAGTATCAAGAATAAAATTTTTTTATTGTTTTGTATTTGAATTAATGGTAATTTTAAGGTCATACATATCAATCACCAGAAAACCTTTTTAAAGCAGGTTTTTCTAAGTACTCCCACTCCAACAGTTTCATATTGATTAGCGTTGCTGGTTTGTTAAGGGTTTGCCCATTCCCAGCATGAATTGCAGCATGACTACATTTGGCTGTTAGAATTAATGTTTCACTGCTGATGGTTTTTATTCTGTTGTTGATTTGGTCATTATTGAGGTTTATGTGTGAAGTGCTGCAATCTATGTAGTTATACATTTCTAAAGGTATATGTGACCCTGGACCACAAAAGTCTTAAGTCGCTGGGGTATATTTGTAGCAATAGCCAAAAATAATTTTCTTTTATGCCAAAAATCATTAGGATATAAGTAAAGATCATGTTCCATGAAGATATTTTGTACATTTCCTACCGTAAATATATTGAACTTAATTTTTGATCAGTAATATGCATTGCTAAGGACTTCATTTAGATAGATTTAAAGGCAATTTTCACAGTATTTTTATTTTTTTGCACCCTCAGATTCCAGACTTTCAAATAGCTGTATCTCAGCCAAATATTGTCCTATCTTAATACATCATCCATACATCAATGGAAAGCTTATTTATTCAGCTTTCAGATGATGTATAAATCTCGATTTTGAAAAACTGACCCTTATGACTGTTTTTTTTTGGTGCAGGGTCACATGTATAGAAAACTATTACTCGCGTATCTTTGTTTAAAATTAAAACTGAAAATATCATTATTTATAAAAAATATTAATATCAACTATATGTAAGAATACAAACAGGGCAGATTAACAATGTTGCTAATTTAACTTTAGTTAAACCTTAAATGCATTATTGTCTTCACGAATGTTATTTTACAATCACTGATATGGTATTATTTTTATATATTTATTAATATAGTATTTTTTTATTTTTAGCCTTTATTAATATCAATAAGTTGTTTTTAGGCTATATTTTCAGTTTCAGTTTTCGTTTTGATTTTAGTTTTAGTAATATTTGTGTGTTTTTTGCTATTTTCATATTTTCATCAATAAAGGTTTTATTCAACATTCATATTATTCATATATACATACACACAAATACTGAATTAATTTTATTTCAGTTTTAGTTACTTTACTACATAAAGTTAAACTAAATGATAATGAGAAATATTGTCTCGGCAACTAGCAAAAATCAAATATGTTTAAGTTTTTTCGATTTATTTTATTTCAGTTAAGGTTTATTTTATTTCAAGTAATGACATTTTTATGGTTTTAATTTTAGTTAGTTATAATAACCCTGATCTTGATGCATTTACTGGGTAGACAGAATTGTTGCTTTTAGCGAACAATGAAATTCAAATTGGCAAAATGTCTCAACTTAGTCAGACACAAATTGAAAATACATCATGTTGGCTTCATTTGTTTTTTTGTTGTTGTTTAACAAGTCCAAGGGAATTAACCTCGTTTCTCGACATACACAAGTTAATTACAACAAGGTTTTTACCAAAAAAATGACATACTTCACCTGACATTACTTCAACTTATACATGTTTTCCAGAGGAGCTCTGAGTTCCTCTTAACTATTCTGTTAAATACACCCTGTTCTTCACCTGCTCCCCACAGCTGTTCATGGTGGACAATGGGGCGGATGACTGGAGGATAGCCATGACGTATGAGCGTATCTTCTTCATTGTCCTGGAGCTGCTGGTGTGTGCCATTCACCCAATCCCGGGCCAGTATGTCTTCACGTGGACGGCCAGGCTGGCTTTCACCTACGTGCCCTCTGTGGCCGACGCCGACGTAGACATCATTCTTTCCATCCCCATGTTCCTCCGCCTCTACCTGATAGGCCGGGTCATGCTCCTTCACAGCAAGCTCTTCACCGACGCATCCTCACGCAGTATAGGTGCCCTCAACAAGATCAATTTCAACACGCGCTTTGTTATGAAGACCCTCATGACCATCTGCCCGGGCACCGTGCTGCTGGTCTTCAGCATCTCCTCTTGGATCATCGCGGCCTGGACCGTTCGGGTCTGTGAGAGGTATGGCACCACAGCAACTGTGATCCCAAGCTACACAGCTATACCCCTCCCCTCCACTCGTTCTCTCTCTCTCGCTTTCATTCTCTGTCTTTCGCTCTCCTTCTCTCTGCATCTCCCACTCACTCATTCCCTCCAGGAGCATCTCCAACAGCCTCACGCTGCCTGTATGAAGAGCTTTTCTCCCATCAGCTCTGCAATTGCACCACAAATCCCAGTCCATGTTTTGTAATCTGTATTAGCAATTGTTAAATAATTCATGACTGCTTAATTGTTTGTTTGCGGAATGGTTTGTTTTGGTAATCTTGAGGAGCCCCGAGGATTCCCACTTCAAAAACTGCATCATCATGATCTCATCCCATGAGGCAGAGTAGATTTCGACATATTAAGGCACATTAGGAAATGGACATACACAGCCTTGTTGGGCTAAAGCAGCACTGTGATGAATGGGTTAGATTCAAAAGACAGTGATCATTAACTGTTTTATCTGTACTCTGTGTTTGCCATTCCTGCCTGCGTTACCTGCTTCTCCTTACCTTTACCTCTCCAACACATGCCTTATATCAGAATCAATTTAACCTCAGTTAAACATATCTGCATAAATAGGGCTGTGCAGAAACTTCAAGCCCCATTCACGTTGTCAGCAACTCGCAATGACAAACCAACCACAAGTTACTTGTTTACAGTGAGAGTTACCAGTCTCCAGTGATACGACCACGTTTAGGAACGTTAATCTATGCAAATACGAATGAGGTGATGCAATGCGGCAACATCTAGCCTAATGGGAGAACAGCCGAGTTTCACTTGATTCATCTCCTGTGAAATACTGTAGGCAAGATGTTAATGTTACGATGAGCAATTTGATTCATACACTGATAATTGTTTGTCTTGTTCATTGTATGATACATTTATGAACTGCTGCAATTACAAACACTTCCCTCTGCAGAATGAATAATGAAAGCAAAAATAAAACTGACATTTTTACTGGCTATAGCTTTCATTTGTGGTGAGATTTTCAAAAGCTCTGGCCAATTATGCAGCCCACCAATAATATGACACAGCGAATATTAGCGACGAACAGCAGCCTAAATGCTGTCAGTGTGAATGGGGCACTAGAAATTTAGCATGAATATGTAATAGGACTGAGTAAAAAGAAGTTATTTTTAGATTAATTGCAATCCTCATTTTAACAAATTCTTAAAAATTCTTGATCGATCTAAGCTACAATAAATGAGTTTGCAGAGAATGTGATGCGTCAAAAAGGTGTGTATCATGAATTGGACCACAACAATCTACAGCACAACCAGTAGTCCGATTCACAGACCAATTACTTTTTTAGTTAATCAAAAACGGTATAACCAGTATAATCTGATTTATGAACAAATGGCTGTTTTCATACTCTGAGCTTACAGATAAATATAGTTCATATATTATAATTCTATTGATATGAACAGAATGAAAAAAAAAAAAAAAATCTAAATCTAATTGGGAAATATGTATTGACACCCAGCCCTATAAGAGACAATATATAACAGTTGTCCCTTTCCATCTACACTCTTAAAAATAAAGGTCTCAAAAGGGGGATTATGTAGTGATGCCATAGAAGAACTATTTTGGGAACCTTTCTGCGAACAGTTCTTAAAAGAACCATTTTTTATTTGTGTGAAGAATATTTTTCTAATCTGAAGACCTTTTTCCACTGGCAATGGAAAGGTTCCATGAATGTTAAACGTTCTAGATGGAACAGTCATTGCCAGTAAACAACCTTTGTTTTTAAGAGTGTAAGGCAAACAAAAGAAATGCTTTGCCAAAGAAAAGATATGACAAGAAGAGGTGTCAGTAACTCTCATCTCTGTGGCAGAGAGACGGTTCACTTCTGAAAGGTTGTTCACAAAAGCAGCAGTCTCTGGCAATATTTCACTTTTGTGGGTTTACAAGAGACTGAAGAGGCAATAATGAAGAGTTTGGAGTGGTAAACGCGGTGAAGGTTTTGATGTTCCACCATACCACTACCCAGCACTCTGCACCCCAGTCTCATCGGCTGCAATGCACGACACGATGCTGCCCACACTCTGGTTTTTTCTTGCGTGAGTAATTTGCGTTGCGTATGCGTGCCTGTATGAACGTATGGGAGAAGGTTTTGAGTGCGTGTGTGTGACTATAATTCACTGTTGTACTTTCTATTTCCCCTCTATGCTGCTCCATAGGGATGCCATGTGAGTCCTCGTTCTCTAGCCGTGGAAAACCTATCATTGTTCATTGAGCTGGTGCCACTGCTGCTCTAAGAGGGGGGAGGGGGTGGGATTTGGCAGCTCTGAGCGAAAAATAAAAACTCCAATAGATTAATTTATTGGTAAAAACAAGGGAAAAAAACGTGTGTGAATGTGGCACCATCCGCAAAAGAGAAGTTTGTTGATAGTAAATGCACTAATGGTTTCGAAAGCTATGATTTGTGCAGCACTGTGAATCAAGCGTCTCTTTCTAAAGTGCTCAGGAGTAGGAGGGAGGAGGAGGAGGAGGGAGTTTGTGTTAAAATGGAGCGGCTCCTTCAAATCACCTTTACAAACAGGCCTGAGGGCAACTCTATTTTTCCCGATTATTCCTTCAACAGCTGTTATTGAACTGTAATACGCCCCAGCACAAAAGAGAGCTACAGAAATATCTGTGAAACAAACCTTTATATTTTACCTGATACATGTCCATCTTTGTAGTATTCAAATGTTTGTTGGCGTAACAGCCATGGTCATGTGTTTGTTCGCATGTTTATTTACCACAGAGAAAAATGTGTGTAAGCAGTTGAACAACACTTGGCCCCCTTGTAGATGAGAATTTGAGCACAAAAAGGTGGAATGTTGCTGTCCATTCTAGCACAGTCTCCTTGGAGAGGAGAGAAAGCAAGGTTTTAGGATGCTAGATTACTGGGTGCCCACTTCTGGTAAACTATGAAACAGCATGGTAGTCTTCATGTTTACTGCTTTGTCGTCATTCAAAAGAGGCGCTCGTTTCTCCAAAGTGCTGCTAAATTGGGCCTTTTACTGCACTATTTTCTTTTCTCTAAGCACACTGGCCAGCCCAAAGGGCAGAACGGTGTGAGACTGGACGAGCACGGAGTCCGTCTGGAATGGGAGGGACGGGAAAATGAAGGAAGGGCTGGGACATTGAAGGAACATTGCTGCTATTTGCAACGTTGGCTTATCATTCACACTTGAGTTCATGTACCTCTTGTTCATCGCTTCACATCTCTTGGTCCTGTTTCCGCCCCCTCCCTGCCCACTTTTCCCTGAATATTTTGCATGACTCAGGCAGTTTCCTTCTCTTAGGGCCTTTCCCCAAATGTACGTATGATTCCATGCATCATTCCTTCTTTATCTCCTTCTCAAACACTTTTTCATGTAGCTGAAAGTTTGATTACAGAAAAGCAAGATATGATTAGATAGGAATAGAGCATTTGTAGGCTATCAAGAAGGTACATTATAGTACAATACCTTCCATTTTGTCAAGATGCTTTACAGTATCTCCATGTATGCTGTCTTTGGTGCACACAGTTATTGGAGTGCTGTTTTAAGGATGGAAATCAGAAAATGAATAAACACCAGCTCGCTAACAGCATATGCTCAATTAAAGACATGCTAGAAGGACTGTTTGTACAAAACGTGTCCTGATGACTGCGTTTTACTTGTGCCCAAAGGAATATTGTGTCTGAACCTTGTCTGGTTTTATGGTCACACTGAAGCCTCTAATATGCAGTGTGAGCTGAAAATGAAGTCAACTATGTAAGGGAATGGGGGGCTAAAATATGGGAATATATGTGGTAGCATTGTCACTGTGCAACACTTTTAGTTAACATTAGGGATGCACAATATATCACTGCCATATCGGCTATCAACCAATGTTTAGTGCTTTTTAAAATTTATTTGAATCAGGCTATAATGAATATTTAATTGTGCATACTTCCCTTATGCATATGTTTAGATTGTGCACTATAACATTTAATTGTGCATATTTTCTTCCCCTATTTGTATTTTTAGATTTTGCACAATATATCGGTACCATATTGGATATTAACTGATATTAGTGTGTTTTAATTTATTTGTATCAGGCTATATTGAATAATTAATTGTGCATATTTACTTCCCCATTTGTATTTTTAGATTTTACACAATCTTATCGGTAGCATATGGGTTTCAACTGATATTAATAGTGTTTTTTTTTTTTTTTTTTAATCAGGCTATATTGAATAATTAATTGTGAGTGTTCATTTACCCTATTTGTATTTTTAGATTTTGCACAATATATCGATACCATATCTGTTATTAATGGATATTAGTGATTTTTCAATTTATTTGTATAAGATTATATTAAATATATAGTTGTGCATACTCATTTGCCTTATTTGTATTTTTAGATTTTGCACAATATATCAGTGCCATATCAGTAATCAACCAATGTTAATGTTTTATTTATTTATTTACTTGTTTAAGGCAATATTACATATTTAATTGTGCATACTCATTTCCCCTATTTTTATTTTTAGGTTTCCATCATGTAATGCTTAAACAACAAATAATTTTATTTCATTGTTTTTGAAAAAAATAAAATAAAAATACATCCAAACAAACAAACAAAAAACATTTTAAATTTGGAAATAATAGTATATAATGTTTTTTTTAAAATAGTTTTTAATCATTTTCTGCTCATCTGAAATGACCAGAATTTTGTGCATCCCTAGTTAAGATTGGTGAATGAGGTTAAATGTCTTTATATTTGCTCCATCATTGCATCTTCTAACCATGCTGTTAGGGTTGGAGTCATTAAAGGAACGAGATTGCTGGGTTTTGTGATTTGTGCTACTAAACAGCCATCTGTAGAGATTTTATGGGAATTTGGGATATGACTGGGGTATGTGGGGAAGTACATTTTTTCAGATAGACTTCTTGATCTAAGTTGAAGGTGGTGCCAGCTCTTTTCCATTTTATGCCAGTATTGCATACAGTATATTGAGAGCTTTAGAAGGCCAGTATGTAGTTTTTTACTTTTAATTACCAGCATTGAGGGAAATGTTAATGCACTTCTGCACTGTCAAAGCAAAGGCAAGCTAATGACGAAGACAGTGTGCGTAGTCATGATAGACCTGCATTGCATATTCATATTCATGTGTGCAAACAGACAAAACTCACAGGATATGACCTCTTCCAAAAATTGTGTCATGTGAGTTTAACGGGCTTCTAAGAGCGAGTGTATGGTTGAGAGATTTGTAGAATGCAAGTCTGATGTAAAAGGGTCTTTACCAGAGTTCTTCAAGAGTAAAATCTGGTAAACCGAGGACTCGTTCTACATCTGAGATCTGACACCAGCTTCAAAAAAGATCAGTTGAAAATGACCGAACCTATATCAGAATGGTTTGTGCCAGCACTGTGCGCTGTTTCACAATGGTGATGCACAATGGTGAAGCACATGGGCAAATATCTCAATTTTATGAGAATCATCCCTCACTACAACAAATATCACATACTTGAATTAAAAAAAATGATAAAGCGTAAACTGAAAGTTGATATTTTTGTCCTCATTCAATAGGTCAGTTTTATTATAGGGTTTGTATCTTTGCTCTCAATATACTGGCTTATACAGCATGCAGGATGTGGATTTCTTCTTAAAAATGCCTGCATGGTAACTATGCTTTTCGCATGTGAAAATGGGGCTCTCCCATTACATTAAATAATAAAAAAACAATTCCAACACTCCTGCTCTTAGAGCATGACCGCAGATATGAATTGTGCTATAGACAGGCGCAATTGATAGTAGCATGACCTCTCTTGTGTTTTGCGTATGCTGTCTTAGAGGGGACATTTAGGAACATTTAACTTTTTAATGCAATACAAATGTTTTTGATTAGAAACGATTCAGTTTTGAAACTGAATTAACATTGTGAATAATTTGCGTTCAGTCCGGCTACTCAGTATGACTGTTGAAGAGCCTGGGTCTTGTTCTGTTATTCCTCATCAAAAGTGTTCCCATATTGTATTAAATGCAGATAAATGTCTTCTGACCTGTGCTTAGCTGTTCCTTGACAGGCTGCTGAAAAGGTCAACCTCCTGCAGATATGTGAATGAGCTGCTAGCAATAGTCTAGTCTGGGGACCATGATTTAGGTCATTTGTGTTGGTCTCTAAGGAGTTTTAAACTTTTTTTTAATTTTAGTTTTTAGCTGAATTGGATCATCTTCTCACTGGCTTGTGGACTGGATTTCACAGTCAAGTATTGTATTGAGATTTATAAAGTGAAAACAGATGCTTTTTTTGACCACTTGTGTTCATTGTTTAATTTCCTTTTGAAAATACATACAGTCAGGTCCATAAATATTGGGACATCGACATAATTCTAACATTTTTGGCTCTATACACCACCACAATGGATTTCAAATGAAACGAACAAGATGTGCTTTAACTGCAGACTGTCAGCTTTAATTTGAGGGTATTTACATCCAAATCAGGTGTAGGAATTACAACAGTTTGCATATGTGCCTCCCACTTGTTAAGGGACCAAAAGTAATGGGACAATTGGCTTCTCAGCTGTTCCATGGCCAGGTGTGTGTTATTCCCTCATTATCCCAATTGCAATGAGCAAATAAAAGGTCCAGAGTTCATTTCAAGTGTGCTATTTGCATTTGGAATCTGTTGCTGTCAACTGTCAAGATGAGATCCAAAGAGCTGTCACTATCAGTGAAGCAAGCCATCATTAGGCTGAAAAAACAAAACAAACCCATCAGAGAGATAGCAAAAACATTAGGCGTGGCCAAAACAAAAAACATTCTTAAAAAGAAGGAACGCACCGGTGAGCTCAGCAACACCAAAAGACCCGGAAGACCATGGAAAACAACTGTGGTGGATGACCAAAGAATTCTGTCCCTGGTGAAGAAAACACCCTTCACAACAGTTGGCCAGATCAAGAACACTCTCCAGGAGGTAGGTGTATGTGTGTCAAAGTCAACAATCAAGAGAAGACTTCACCAGAGTGAATACAGAGGGTTCACCACAAGATGTAAAGCCTCAAAAACAGGAAGGCCAGATTAGAGTTTGCCAAACGACATCTAAAAAAGCCTTCACAGTTCTGGAACAACATCCTATGGACAGATGAGACCAAGATCAACTTGTACCAGAGTGATGGGAAGAGAAGAGTATGGAGAAGGAAAGGAACCGCTCATGATCCTAAGCATACCACCTCATCAGTGAAGCATGGTGGTGGTAGTGTCATGGCGTGGGCATGTATGGCTGCCAGTGGAACTGGTTCTCTTGTATTTATTGATGATGTGACTGCTGACAAAAGCAGCAGGATGAATTCTGAAGTGTTTCGGGCAATATTATCTGCTCATATTCAGCCAAATGCTTCAGAACTCACTGGACGGCGCTTCACAGTGCAGATGGACAATGACCCAAAGCATACTGCAAAAGCAACCAAAGAGTTGTTGAAGGGAAAGAAGTGGACTGTTATGCAATGGCGAAGTCAATCACCTGACCTGAATCCGATTGAGCATGTATTTCACTTGCTGAAGACAAAACTGAAGGGAAAATGCCCCAAGAACAAGCAGGAACTGAAGACGGTTGCAGTAGAGGCCTGGCAGAGCATCACCAGGGATGAAACCCAGCATCTGGTGATGTCTATGCGTTCCAGACTTCAGGCTGTAATTGACTGCAAAGGATTTGCAACCAAGTATTAAAAAGTGAAAGCTTGATTTATGATTATTATTCTGTCCCATTACTTTTGGTCTCTTAATAAGTGGGAGGCACATATGCAAACTGTTGTAATTCCTACACCGTTCACCTGATTTGGATGTAAATACCCTCAAATTAAAGCTGACAGTCTGCAGTTAAAGCACATCTTGTTCGTTTAATTTGAAATCCATTGTGGTGGTGTATAGAGCCAAAACTGTTAGAATTGTGTCGATGTCCCAATATTTATGGACCTGACTGTAGTCATTAGAATTTTAAAGGATATCAAATATATTTACTATTTTATACATTTTTAATTTTGTTTTGTGTCTGGGAAGGTACAAAATCATTTGTATGGTAAAAACACATTAGCATGTAAATATATATATATATATATATATATATATAAAAAAAAAAAACGAAATATTGTCTGATAAGGTATTTACTGATTTGGTAAGTTTCTCTGTCACTTTTTGTGTTTTTTTCCGTATTACTGGAAAAAATGTAATTGAAGACCTGATGTTGATTTAATTTGACCAAATTCTACATATATTTCACCAGAAATGTTTGAAATTGTTTTGTCAGTTGGGCCAAATGTTCATGATTTAGGCTTTGTTTCCCACAGCCTGATCAAGGTTCTCTGCCTATTCTGTTCTTACTATTCTAGGTATCATGACAAACAGGAAGTCACTAGTAACTTTCTTGGAGCTATGTGGCTAATTTCCATAACTTTCCTATCAATTGGCTATGGAGATATGGTCCCTCATACATACTGTGGGAAAGGGGTCTGTCTGCTCACAGGAATCATGGTATGTCTTTAAAATGGAATTATAATTAAATGTACTGTCTGAAATAGAATGTAGTTTACATTTGAGAAATTTGTCACATTTGAATGTTAATATTTATGTTGGAAATGGATACTATTTACCATCTCTTCTTGTAGGGAGCTGGTTGCACTGCACTTGTAGTCGCAGTGGTTGCCAGAAAGCTAGAATTGACAAAGGCTGAGAAACACGTCCACAATTTCATGATGGACACCCAACTTTGTAAACGAGTAAGTGACCTTTATTTTTGTAAACTTGGGAAAAAACTAGCCATTTGTGTTAAGTAGCCTACAGTATTTATTTTTTTTAACCAATCCTGATAAACTTTAAACGTTTTAACCCTTGTGCATCAATAAAAAAAAAAAGTTACACTTAGGTCCATAGTGGACAAAAAGGTCCATGTCAAAAAAACTGTCATAAAAATGGGAAGCTTGGGAGCACAGATTTATGTTTGGTCTCATTTTAAAGAAGACCCATGGCAGATTATTGTTGAAGAGTTTAAAAAGTAAAACCAAACAAAAGTTATACAGGTGTAAGTTTATGAAAATGATTTATGAACAATATTGTAAAAAATCAGCTTTCAGTAATATTTTGTTTGGGTGCAGTACCAAATTTTCCCCATTAGAAGCCAGCAAAATTCCGCTGGTGCACACAGTGCTTGGATTTGTGATTTACAGTAGAGTTTTATTTCTCAAATATTACAAGCACACACACAATTTTTTTTTATGACACGCATACAAACCACACTCTGACATCTATACCAACACACCCACACAATTATAGCTGCATTATTTATCCAATTGGCTCTATAATATGTAGAAGCAGAAAACAGGAATAAAGCGAGTATTTGCTTTTATAGACCCTTTATAGACCAAACCTGAAAAAATGGCACCATCTGGTAAAAAATAGTAAAAAATTATAATTTTGAAGCCTTACCAACAGAATGAAAGCTTATTGACAAAAATTGCATCATTTTACATTTAAACGGCACTACGATGAAAAATAGCATTTTTAATGGGTTTGAATGGGAATATTTTTGTCCAAAAGGTGCTGAGTGTTTCACTTTTTTGTACCTAGTGTAAAATAGATTTATTAAAGGAAATGAGGGTGGAACATTAAAATTCCAATAAAAATACACACCTGAGCCTACATTTATGCAGTTGGCATTAACACAGGCAAAATTATCCCAAAAAAACTAAACTAAAATGGACAAACATGTCCATAAGGGTGCACAAGGGTTAAACTTACCCTCTATGCAAAAAATATAGTTTATCTGGAAAATACTGACTAATGGTCATGTACTGTTGTTTTTTTTTACCTGAATGTTTCATTATTTTCATCTGCAAGTAATGTTTAATTTTCATGCTTTTCTCCCAGGTAAAGAACACAGCTGCCAATGTACTCAGGGAAACATGGCTCATCTACAAACACACCAAGTTAGTGAAGAAGATAGATCATGCCAAAGTGCGCAAACATCAGCGCAAGTTCTTGCAGGCCATTCACCAGTAAGCACACTGTTTCCACACTTCAGCATTTTTGCTTATTTATTGAAGAAAATAAACTGCAGTTATGATCAGATCAGTAATATTTATCAAATCAAAAGATTGATTAAAATTTAAAATATAGTTATTTTGTCAATATATATTTTCAGTGGATGTTCAACTGTATGTTTTGTATGTTTTCGCTAATTCAAGCAACTCCTGTTTCATGTTTGAACACTTTGGTTTTGTCTCTTTTTTAAGGAACTTTTTATATTTTGAATTAGAAGGGGGCAGGTATTTGATAATCCAGTTCCCAAAATCACTGATCCCCATATTGTATCATGAGTCCTTGTCAATCAGGCGTCGAAGAGATTAGCAACGAGCTCTGAACGTTTGAGGAGAATCAGGCAGCATGTTATTCTTTGTAATGTGATGATTGTCCTTCTCCCCTCTCCTTCCCAAACCCTAACCTTGTGGTTATGACTAGTGCAGTGTAATGGCTCACATGTTGTGTATATGTTGTGGTTTCTAAACTTGAACTGTGTTTTGTCTTCGTTCTGCTCTATCACTGCAGAGCTCAGAAGTAAGTTTTGTCCTCTGTGTTCTTCTCCCCACATCCCCCTGTCTCTGTTTCATATGCATGGAGTTGGAAGCTGAATGCCGATTTTGGTTACCTATATTGCTTCTCTCCATTCTAAGTCTAGAATGAAAAAGATGCAACATTACTTAATGCTGTATGGTTTTATGTAACCTTCTGAAGGAGAAGCATCTTTGGAACTGTTGATTTGTTCATTTGCACCGAATCCATTATTCAAAAGTAAATCTCTGTATTAACTTGCATTGATAGCCCCACCTTGTGTGTCCAGAGGAAAAATAAGCTCAGTATGTTGGACAAGATGTTCAGGACATTCATGAACACACTTGGCTTTCATTAAATAGTCTTGCAATTAACCTCTATTATAACATGTATTCAGCTGATGCCGTGTTCCCTTCGACATTTAGGGTCATCCAGGGCTTTGATGCAAGATGATATGGAGTTTTTGCATTAGAAAGAATGCTGACCATGTCCTGCATCTCCAGATTTTTATTTTTGGATACTCCAAAATAAATCCATTAAGCTTGAAAAGAAAAAGAAAAATGCAAAATTTTTCAAAAATCTTGGCATTTGCTGACAAATGTCAAATCGGAGCGGAGGACTCGCATTCTTTTAATTACGACACTTAATGGGCAGGATATTAAGGCAGCCTTTCTTACAATGTCTCCTCATGGTCAGAGTCATCCCTGTACTCTTTCATAGTTGCTATGGCACAAATAAAAAAACTTCATTAACACATTCTTTTAAAATTTTGTTCAGAACCAAGCCCACAGCAAGCAATGCCATTCTCACAAGCATTTTGAGCGGTGTCACATATACCTCTACCTCAGCTGTTTGCCACTTCCTTTGACCTCATCCACAAACGAGGCTCTCGGATGGCTTTTTTTGTGAATGGTTGACGCGTGCCTGCAGGGGCAAAAGGAGATGTGTCATGTTTGAACGTTAAGTTAAGAGTTTTCTCTTCTTTACATTTCATAGATTGGGTTTGCATGTCTGGTATGGCAAACAGGACTGTGAATGCTTGCATGCAGGCCACTCTCTCTCTATCCCTCATCCTTATCAAGTCTTCCTGACAGGAATCTGTTACTCTTCCCTAACGTCCCCCTCCTCACAACCCCCCATCCCTCCATAACCCTGCCTCCTCCCAGGCTCCGCAGTGTGAAAATGGAGCAGAGGAAACTCAATGACCAGGCCAACACTTTGGTGGACTTGGCGAAGGTATGTTAAAGGCTTCATACTGTGCATGTAACCATCTACACCAACAACAGATTCATTTCAGCTTCAACGGAATAAGATTATGGTCTGGTAAATGGGAAATAAATCAGTTATTATTGAAAGGTTTTAGATTTGATGGGATGTTGGTTTGAGTTATTTCACTCAGAAAAAAATTATAAAAATTAAGGGCACAACAACTTGTCACTTGGGCAGTGCTCTCATATGGACACCTTTGTACCTTCTTTACCCCTAAAGAGTTCATAATAGTACCATAAGAGCACCTTAAGGGTACATATCACTACTCTAAGATATTAATATGCAACTTTTTAGGGGTTAAGAAGGTACAAAGGTGTCCCTTTAAGGGCGGTGCTCCAGTGACAAGCTGTTGTACCAAAGGTGATCATTTTCCACATCTTTTCTGACAGTGTATAGTTTCGAATGTTTACGTCTTTCCTATTTCAATTGAACTTTTTTTTTAATTTCATTGTTTTCTTCTATCATCGTTTTCTAGTTTTGAATTTATTTAGTTTTTTACATTTTTGTTTTAGTAGTTTAGAGACACCAAGATGTGCTAACTGGAATCTTTTAAAAATGTTTAACAGAGTTAGACTTCTACGGAGCCCTTTAAGGGACATGGTGGTGGGAAAAATTCGGGGTGAGTGGAAAAAATTTGGCGTGGGAGGAAAAAATATTTTTCAAATGTTTTACGTTCCCTCACAAAACTTTTGCGTTCTCTCGCAAAACCAGTTGAGTTCGGACAAACTCTTCCTGTTTACAGCAGTTCAGTTTTAATTTCAACTTGGACTCAGATAAAGAAATACCTCAGTGCTTAGTTCAAGGCACAGTTTTGGGACATTCTAAAATGTTCAATGTGGCTTAATGTATTAAAACAGTGACATTGGAGGACATTAAGGTTATTAATATTAGCCTAATATTAATAACCTTATTAATAATATTACTAAGCAGAATAGCCCAGAATATGAACAAAATGCCCTGCACGTAAGCTTTTTCTCCCCCTTAAAATGCTTAAGGTAGGCTAATGAATGAAAACGGTGATTTTAAAAAGACCAAATCCGTAGCATTCATATTCTGGGCTATTCTGCTTTATTAATAGTAATATTATTAATAAGGTTATTAATATTAGACTAATAATTTTATCAGCTTTTATTAGTCGAATTTGGTCCTCCGGTGTCACTGTTTTAATACATTAAGCCACATTGAACATTTTAGAATGTCCCAAAACCATACCTTGAACTAAGCACTGAGGTATTTCTTTATCTGAGTCCAAGTTCAAAATAAAACTCTATGAACTGCTCCATTGTGAACATACGAGCTGCATGAACCACTGCAAGCTGTAAAGTAAACAGGAAGAATTTGTCTGAACTCAACTGGTTTTGCAAGAGAATGCAAAAGTTTTGCGAGGGAACTCAAAAAAACTTTTGCGTTCCCTCCATTGTTGCTTCTATCTAGTGGCATTTTTTAATTTAGTGTCATGAAAAAGTATTTTAGTTTAGTTATAATTTTTCCCAACTATGGGAGTTTTATATTTATTTCAGTTAACAAAAATGGTTATGCTAGTTGCTGTGGTCAAAAGGTTACATAGACTTTTCAGGTTCTGCAAAATGTTAGTTTTAACAAAATAAGAAGGATCATAAAAAAACCTTCAGGCTTTTGCCTTAACATCTTATATATATTTGAACGCTTAATTGACCGTTCGCAAAGAGCTTGATTGGCAGGAAAATATTGTGTATTGACGTATATCCACAGTTGAAATCAAATGTGTTCTGATGTTCACTCATGTTCATTTCATGCTTTAAGTAAATATGAAAAGACGATCGGTTCACATGTGGTGCTTGAACTGAGGCAATACAGTGATCTGTTCCGACACAAAAAAGAGCCACAAGATGGTATTTATTATTTTAATTTCTTTAAAAAAAAAGACAAATTTAAAGCTGAGACCTTGTTTCATACCAGAAGTAACCTGCTCTGTCTTGTCTGTCGGCATGTTGCCAGTTTTTAAATTGTACATATTTTGTTCTCTGGGAAATATATAAGTATCTTATGTAGCTTCTGAAGGGTAGAAAAAAAATGCTCTTTAAACAATATAAGATAAATGGATTGATGGATTTACTGATGTTAATTGATAGATTTTTTTTCATTCGATCTAATTATTTTTTTCTGTGCTCTCTTCTAGACTCAGAATGTGATGTACGACCTGGTGTCAGAGCTGCAGGAACGCAGTGAGGAGCTGGACAAGCGTATTGGCACGTTGGAGGACAAGCTGGACGCAGTCACCGGCAGCCTGCAGGCTCTGCCCTGTCTGATCTCCCAAGCCATAACTCAGCAGCAACAGGACCTCCTGGACGGCTTCGTGCACCGCTTCTGCCCTGCTTCGCTGGGCTCGGAACGCTCCTGGACCCCCTCCAGACGGCGGCGCTCGCCCTCCACCGCCCCGCACACTTCCTCCGACAGCGGCTAACGTGGGCCTAGACCTGCTCACCGCTTCCAAAGGTCTCAGACTTATTCTCGTAAAATGATCAAGCCGAGATTGAGGACTCGTGTTAATAAGTAGAGAAGAATTGTCAAAATAGTAGATATATGGTTTATGTTTAGCCATTGTATGGCTGTTCAAGTTAGCTTTTTTGTAAAGCCCTCATATATTTACAAGACTGAGTCCAGGAAGCTGGAGTGAGTCCAGGAAACTGGTCCTTCAAACTGCGAGATCACAGGGTCCACGGGAAGGTGGGCCCGTGCAACGCCTGCCAGAGTGAACCAACGCAGACCACAAAGGAGCGACGCACCCACGTAGAAGAGATCCTGTAAGACATCTGTGCCAGGATGAGCACCGAGAACAAGTCTGGGTGCCCTGCGATCGCTTCAGCATTCAGCTGGAGACGCAGGAGCACATGACCTTACTACTGAGTAGAATAATGCAGGAATGCCAACCTTAAGGATTCAGTTCCCTTGCTCCTTTAAGGGAAATTGGGTGCAACTAACCTTTTTTAGTTACATATTGGCATGTTATTTTTTTCAGTGCCTGAATGTATAGATTGTGGAGGGTTGTCCATTTACAAATTTTGGAGCGAGTTTTTGTACAATGTTAACACGAGCATTGCATTCCTTTTTCAGATACATTCCTCTTGAAGACATTTAACTCGTCTGTCTTAACAAATACCATTAACTCTGTCGCAGTCTTCTCTTATTTTCCAAAGCCTTTCAGTACTTCCACCAGTTGAAGGAAGGAAGGAAGGAAGGAAGGAAGGAAGGAAGGAAGGAAGGAAGGAAGGAAGGAAGGAAGGAAGGAAGGAAGGAAGGAAGGAAGGAAGGAAGGAAGGAAGGAAGGAAGGAAGGAAGGAAGGAAGGAAGGAAGGAAGGAAGGAAGGAAGGAAGGAAGGAAGGAAGGAAGGAAGGAAGGAAGGAAGGAAGGAAGGAAGGAAGGAAGGAAGGTCAAATGATTAATCGCATCCAAAATAAAACTTTTTGTTTGTATATATGTGTGTGTTCTGTGTATATTTATTATGTATGTATAAATGCACACACATGCATGCATATATTTTGAAAATATTTACATGTATTTACATGTCTATATTTATATTTGTATAATTTATATCATAAATATATTTAATATATAAACATAACATATTTTTATGTATATTTATATATACATAATAAATATACACAGCACACATACATATATTATGTAAACAAAAACTTTTATTTTGGATGCGATTAATCGCAATTAATTGTTTGACAGCACTAAAAAAAGGAAAGAAATTTAGGAAGGAAATAATAAAAGAAAGTATAATTTCTACTCAAACTGGCAACACTTTCATTTTAACGAAATCTGAGCTTCCAGAAGTCTTCACATTACCGAGAGGCTGAGTTTTTGAATCTGAAATGACAGCACAGAGTGCTAAATGCTGTGGTAGGCACAAATGTATGACAGGACTGAGATTTAAACCTTGCATGTTTCAGTGCAATTGTGATGAATGGATTATGGATGGTTTTTCAAACGTATGTGTGCTCTTTTTTTGTTTTATTTCATTTATTTTTTACACAGAGATTCCTTTTTAAAACGTTGGATAGTATTTTTAGAGTTGCAAATATAGCGGTGAAGTAATGTGGTAATGTACGTTTAATGCATTCCTTGTTCTACCTATAAATGAATTCCTCGACCAAGAGATTGACGAATCAGTGAAAAGTATGAGTAATACTAAACAAATCTCTCTGTAATGATGAGAAGACCTTCTCTGAGAGAATACATCTGATAGAGGAGATGGAGATGGAGATGCTTATGGAAGACATTATTGTGGCTCACATTTGCACTTTTCAGAACATACCGTTAAGGCAGCTTAGAGCTCAAATCTGTCTCTCCAATTCACGTGTATTTTTCGGACATCTATGGTTTTAAATAATCACATAACTTTAAAGCAACTGACACTGTTATGTGTTTGATGGTGTAATTGTCACAGATTTAAAGCTAATGGTAAATGACTACGAGCCATCTCATTGAAACTTGCTTTAGAAAAGTTTTATTTTTATTAATTTGAATTCATAATTAAAATAAGATAAAAAAAAAACAATAAAAAAAACCCTAGATAAGATCAGGCATAAAATGGGGTAGTAATTATGTGTGCTTGATTTAATATTTATAAATGATTTGATTTTTTTAGCCTTTTATTTTGCAAGACATTGGATTCCTAACCAAAGCCTATACCCTTATCAACTTAAAAACTAATATGTTTTATGACCACATAGAAATTAAGCTGCACACTCACTCAAAGATACAGACTTTGTGCACATTTCATGTGAGATTGAAGCCAAATTCCCCTCAAAACACTTTTAATAATGCATGTTTGCTTTTTCTGATTTGCTCGTAAAACATTTGTTAAAAAGATTTCCATCATTTGGCGGCTTGATCACAACTCCTGTCCAACTTGTTTCAGTCTTGTCAATAGTGTGTTTAGGTCTTATGCATTTCCAGTCCTCTGTTCTTGTGTACAAACGATGCCTAAAATTAGCAACCTTGCCAAAACAACAACTCCGTTTAAACTTAAAAAATAGAGAATTCTCACAGCTTTCGTTGTTGAAATATACTTCACACTTTTAGCACATTTTTATAAAACAGAGATCAAAGACGAACTGAGAAAGCTGGTCGTAACATTCAATTCCTAATTTAGACAAAAATAGAAGGACAGGCTGCTTTACTATTCAAGCTGCTGTTGATGACCAAACTCAAGTGCAATTTAGATTTGGATGTACGATTGCATGGTTTTAAACAACATGACCATTACCCTTGTTCATGCCTTTCTCTCTCTTTCACTGTCAACACAGTCTAAATATTGTAATGTGCCAATTATAATGTAAGACTCAGATGCCTTCTGATGTCACACTGTATACACGAGTAGATGGGACACCAAATCACTAGAACGTATTTTATTGGACTACATGATTTTATTTTCTTTCTGATTTTTTCCTAATTGCCTTTCTTTGTGAAATACCTGTGAATGATTAAACAGAGAGATGAACTTACATTTTGTATCCTCCCAGGTTGACTGTACATAAAGGCATGGGTTATCATGGTCTCGTATGTTGAGATCCTCTTATTTTGTTTACATAGAGATAGCCCAAGAAGCTATGTGTGGACAAAATCTGTCCATGTTTCAGATAATAAATATCAAATTCTTGAGAATCCACTGTGGCATTGTGATATTGGTTGAGCATGTGTTCAAATGAGGATGAAAACATGAGCATCAGAGCCTCCTTCTGTGGATATGTGATATTAATACACTTCCAGTACAATAGTTTATAATTAAGTGGGACAAATGTGTGCACGTCTTGTTCAAACAATTAAGTCAACATGCAATGCATCAATCCTTTTAAAAATAAATATATATTCTTGATGTTTGATGTGCTGTTGAAGGAGGCAGACCTAGATCCTTAAGAGTGAGAGCGCTGCAGTGGGACATCTCTGAGGCAATCCCAGAAGAGTGAAGAAAATGGGCCACATCAAGCTGCATGGTAATGACAGCATGTGAGAGTAAGACATATACCCATTAACAGTGGAGCGGACCTCATAAACATTTAATTGAAGAGCAATGAAGATAAACCACAGGCAGCTATCTTGGGACAAAAACAGACCTAAGGACATTTTCCAAGGTGAATTCAGACACATATCACTGATAGAGCACAGACACATGACGACCATTGAAATTTATCACAGATTTATCTAATCGCAGCAAAATACCATAAAGTATTCTGGTAATTTGCGGTTCCTCAGATTGCCACACAGGCAGAACCCTCTTTCAAAAAAAGGGCAGTTGTCCATGAGTTCCTACAAGAAGACTTGAGAGACTTTATGTATTGGAGCTCACTGAGCACATGATAAGACATTTAAGGGACCCTTAATAGGTTAACTGGAGGTGCTCCACAGGAACCTAAATGTAGTATCTTTTTTTTCTTCATTTTTTTGAACTATTGAATTAATTTAACTGAATTTATTCAAGGACAGTGGCCATTTTAACAATTCAAACATGCAGTATGCCAATGTATAACATAATGTTTGATTAATAATCTAATGAGCATTTCTCTCATTCTATTTCAATTTTTGAGGCTGAATTTACTAGATCAGTAGCCTACTCCTCTATTCGAATATGATGTGTTTCTCCACTTTATTTTGACCTTACTGTTCACTGGCCTCATGACCTCTTCTGCTAAAAATGACTGATGAATCATTTCATCTCCACAGATAAAAAAATGTTTACTAGACTAACAACTAGATGCAACAATAAAAGGAGCGTATGTAAAATCTATGTAACTGTGCGATAATGTTTTATATTTCCTGATGACTATCAAACTTCTCATAAAGACTGTGACAGCTTAAACATTTCTTTACAAGAAAGGAGTGAAATTATTTTACACACAAGTCCATTTGAATGGGTAGCTCGCCTGACACCGATGCACGAGGATGCTCGGCAATTCCTCTACTGCCCTCTCGTGATTAGGTGATAAATAACAACGAGGCTCGGTGGCTGCAACTGACAAGGAATAAATACTTTTAGTTAATGAATTCTGAAGTAATTACATGATTTTAGTGAAATAAAATGAGCAGTTTTGGTTAATTTTCGTTTTGAGGGTTTCAGGGATGTTGTCAATCCCAGTTTCTGTGGGAAAATGTTGAATGCCAGCCTGTGCTTGTCACCAGACTCAGCCTCTGGAGGTTAATGTTTAATCTCTGCTCCGGCTTCCTGCTGCAGCGCCTCTCCCTCATTTTTATCAGTCTTGTTGAAAGTTACTTTGTGAAGCCATTTTTGCACAGCCATACTCGCTAACAGCAAACCAGTCTATTCTCACAATAAGGTGAGTGTTTTTATGTTTGTCACGGTGCTAGCCTACTCTTATTCAGGGCTTATATGTTTTACAGATCAAACGCTTAGAAGAGCAAAGTTCAGCTTCCTTTTAGTTGATGATCGGAAACGTTGTGTATGAGTATGTTAATGACTCTACTTAAACAATACCTTCTGAAAAGTCCATATCAGATTTAGTTAGCTGCTAAACCAATGACATTTTGCAGGTTAACCAGCTTCCAAAACACAGCACAGGCTGGCAACTAGGGGCGCGGGAACAGCACCCCCTGTTTTTTCCCGGGGCAGCAGTGAGTTGATCGCCTATGTTTGATTAATTTAGCCTTATCAAATCATCACGACTTGACTAAAATAAAATCGATAGATAGTCCTATAAAACAGTTCAAGCATATCACAGTGTTAGTTTAAATGTTTAACCTATATAAATGCGCTGTTAGACACGGATCCAACAGTGTAGGACACGGAGGCTCCAGCGTGGTCACTTGTATTTGTTTCTTACAGTAAAAACAGCTTAAAATACGCCGTGTGATTTTTGCTCATAAAGGTAAGAGTAATATATCATTTGGAACTGTAAAGGGTCTACGTTTATTTGTGTGCATTCACAATATCAACATTGTGCTTTTATAAAATATGAAAACAGAGAATGCGCTTTCTGCCGGTCTTGAACAAGAGCGCCTCAATGATGAACCGAAACTGGCTCACAGATATGATAAATATATCTATAGAAAGCTTTAAATTACTACTTTAAAACGAAATAATCAAAAGCAAAGTAAAAACTCTTCATTAGCCTATGTAATCCGTTAAGCTGCATATATTTCTCTGTGCGCGTCCAATGAGGAGATGGCAAGTCATTTTTTCCCCGTCACCGTCTAAAATATAAAAATAAGGGAAAGCCTAAAACAGGCCCGATTATAATTTGCGTTTTATTTTATAATTGTATTCAATAATAATAAAAAAATATGTAAATCGTTGTCCTTGAAATTTAAAGGATTTGCTGCACAGCTTTAAAATTACTTTATTGCATTCCAGATGCTTTTAAAGAACTTTTCACTATACATTTTAAGGGTTTTTAAGCTTGAATGTAGCTTGAATGTAAAACATTGTTATGAATTCATTGTAGCCTATTCCCATTTGTAAAATAGCTAATTGTCTAACACGATCTCATGAAAGTGCGTAGGCTATAGCACGATTTTCTGTTTCTATTTGGCGTAATATTGATACGCAGAAATTGACTACAACCCCCCCCCCCCCCCCCCCCCCCCCCCAGCACCCCCTACATAAAACACCTTCCCTCACCCCTGCTGGCAACCTACTATGCTGATATCTTTCATGTATACGATTACTGTATCTTTTCAACAGGGATATAAAATTGTTTTGATTAACAATTCTTATGCATTTTTAAATACTTTTGAAAAATGGGCAGTGATATAAAACAAACCAAAACTTTTTTTCAAACATAAACTTTGTTTTATTCTTAATTTGCCTGTTAATGTTCTCTAAGATGACTGTGTACAGCTATAGACCTTGATTTTCTCACCAGCTACAGAAAAATGACAGACCTTGGCAGACCATATTCAGATGATATCTCATCCTCACAAAGTGAAGATTTCAACAGAACACATGCAGAGGAGGATCCTTCAGAAGTTCACAATGGTGACAATCCTAAGGACTCAAGCTACTCCCCTTATGAGCAGAGCCATTCAGACAAGGAAGCTGAGAAGACGAAAAAAAGTGCCTTGCTGAAATCTTGGACTGGTGTGTTTAAGAAATGGAAGAAAACTGATTCTGAAACGCATTCCACATCATCAGGGGTAATTCAAATACTACCCAACGGCACAAGATGTAGTCCACCTGTTTCTCCGTTGTTCGGGAGAAAACATTGGGATAAGCTTACAGATGACCTCAAGCCAAACTTCTCCCTAGGTTCAGTGGGATACAAATATGACACGCTTGAATCTGAACTGACCAGTATCCATCCAGCAGAGTACTACGCTGAGAAGTTAGAGGTATACCAGTTAAAATACTCCTATCTGAAGTCTTGGCCCGGACTTTTAAGACTGCTTGCTGGCCTTCAACTGGTGTTCGGTGGTATGGTTTTTGCCTGTGTATGTGCCTATATTCAAAGAGACAGTGAGTGGTCCAACTATTACAGGCCAAATTATGGGATCTCTGCTGCACAAGGATACCGTTACAATGGCCCCTTGACAGCCTTCGTGTTGGTCATTGTAGGACTCTCATGGTTACTGACCGTTATCCTGCTAGTTTTGGGCTTAACAATGTATTACAGAACAATCCTGCTGGATTCCAAATGGTGGCCTCTTACAGAGGCTGTTACGAATTTGGTCATTTCACTGCTTTACATGGCAGCGGGTATCGTCTACGTGAATGATCTGAATCGTGGTGGGCTTTGCTTCATGACAGTCGGCATCAACCCTGTCCTGTCTAGTCTGTGTCGTGTTGAGGGGGGTCAGATGGCTGGGACTGCGTTTATATTCATTAACATGGTCATGTACTTGATAAGCTTCCTAGTGTGCCTTAAAATGTGGAGGCATGAAGCTGTCCGCCGTGAGAAGGAGGCCATGAAAAGCCAGCTGAACAGCAAGGTAAATGCGCTCACAAAAGTTTGTAGTTGTTTTTTAACTTCGTAAAAAATGTTATAATATGATCGCAGGGTTTTTGCTTCACTTTTAACTACAAACAACACTAATTAAATTCCTAGTTTCCACCAAATTCTCAATGTTGTTATCAAGTTGTACTAATCGTAATGACTGTTATCTTTCAGTTTCAGCAGCAAACTCTGGAATCCACATCCAATATGGGCAGCTCCTCGACTAGATCCAAGAAAATTTCATTCAGAGATGAAATGGATCAAAGCTCTGTGAATAACAGCAGACTGGCTTATGTCTCAGAGAGAGCTGAAGAAAGAAAGATTTTAACTGGCGCTATTCCAACAGGACACATTCCTAAACCGAGAGTCGTCGCTGATTATATAATGTTAGTATACTTTATGGTTTGTTTCTGGTCTAACAAAAATAATATATTTATGCCACACAAACATAACAGGTGTTGGTTATATTCAGTAGGTATTAACCCATGTAAATCCCTTGAAGGGTCTAGAAAGGCCCTTTTTTCATCTTTAAATATTATTAGGTGACTATAAATGGTTTAAAACCAACTGCTCTACATGTAAACAATCTTAGAAAGGGCCTTGGACAACTTGATGGATAATGTGCCGTGTGGTGTTTTTGATTCATGCTGCTATTTCTGGGTGTGTACTTTGAAATGCACATGACAGGTGGGAAAAATCCCTTATTATCTCAATCCTTGACATCTTTTCATAAAAGAATCACAAAAGAACCACACAGTATAGAAAATACCAAAAATGGATTTGAATAAGTTAAAAATAGGATGAACATGAGATGGGCTTGAGAAATATAATAAGGTTAGGATTAATATAAATAGAATGGGTGTCAATACTAAAGAAAAAATATGAAATGGTACACTATTAAAATGTTATTTATTTGTTTATTTTTTATTTCTTTGGCAGAAAATATCCTGAAATTCATTCAGTAGAGGACAGAGAGCAATACAAAGCAGTTTTTAATGACCAATACCAGGAGTACAAGGACCTGCACAGGGAGATCACAGCCACTTTAATGAAGTTTCAGGAATTAGACGGCATGATGAGCCAACTCATTAATAACAGGAGAAACCCTGAGGTGAGACGTGCTATTGGAATCATTTACATTCCTTCTATATTACCTTTTATTATACTATTCAAACCAGTTGTATCAATTGTTTTTGGTTGTTTTATTTAGGAGAGTAAGAGAATCAATGGCTTACTGAAAAATTATGATCAAAAAAAGAATGTAAGTCACCTTTTGAACGAACCCACCTTAAACCACTACAAAAACTAAGTGGGATGCAAAAGATGATTTTTTTTTTAATGTTGTTCATTTTAACTTCTTGTGTGCTTCCTCAAGGACCCATACTTTCTGGAGAAGAAGGAGCGGTGTGAATATCTGAAAGGAAAACTAAGCCACATCAAGATGAGGATTCGTGATTTTGATGACAATTACTAAAAAAATATTTTTATTGTAAAATTATTATTATGGCGACTCCTTTTTTTATTTTTTGTAAGAAATGATGGCAGTTTGGCTCAATCCAATCTATAAACTTTACTTAAACAAATCATATTTTTTTCACTTCAACTGTTTTTATATCACTTTAAAATTGTAACTATATATATTGTTTTTTAAAGAGAAACAGTGCTTAAAGCTTATTTTACAGATTACAAAATGTTCCTACTTTTACTGAAACAAAAACAAGTGAAATCAGACTTAGACTATAGCTTTAAAGCACTTTTAAACACTAACAATCATTAACTCAGCTTCCTGTTCACCTTAACTTTCGACCTACTTAAGAGCCAATAAGACTGATTGTGTCAGTAGCAACGGGTTGGATCGGGTTTAGAGTTTCAGGCCCAGGTCTTTCACAGAAATCACCATGAGTAGCAGCTGTCACAGGTATTCACATCAAACGGATAATCTCAAACACTAAACAACACTTGACAGAAAACTGCCAAGCTTAGAAAAGCTGGACCGAGGCGAACAAGGAAAAGCCCAGTGGCTGTTGTGTTACGGTAAGTTACATAATGTTTCAATTATTTACCACAAAATGATAGACCTTTTTTTAGAATGAACTGTAGTCAATGCAAAAGTGCAAAACACTGACATGTCGCAGTACTTTTTTAAGCTTATGTTGTCAAATCATACCAATGGCAATGTTTTATGTGATTGTAGCTGTCACAAATCAGATGAGATTTTGTGACAGCTATATGCTCAGGCCAATCTAAAATAATATCTGTTTATTTTCAAGAGGAAAGTTGTAAAATTATATTCATGAACAATATACAAATCTCCATTTTTGGGAGAATTTTTTTTTTTTCTTTATTCTTGAATACCTGTCCCATCAACATGCACCTGTGAGGCTGTATAAAGCTTGCAAGGTTGATTTTCAGCTCTTGAATTATTTATTCACTCTTTTCAAGTTACCACAGGTGTGCAGCTCGCCGTCTCTCTAAAGCATAATTAACTAAGAGGATACGGTATTTGAAATATTCCTGTTAGCAGTGCATCTCTTCACCTCTTTTATTCACATAAAATGGCTGTATATTGTACTTGGGGGATGCAACAGAAATGTGAGGAAGAAAACTTACAGCATAGAACCCCCCCAATGACTGCATCTGCTCATGTTTCTCTGAATTATTCAGAGCATCTCATCTGAATTGCAGTAGCCTGATGAAGGGAATCATGTTTAAAGCTGGACTCCAGAGTGTGAATGTTGTTTGTGCTATAAAGAGGTGTGTTCTTAATTATACCATTAGATCAGAACTGAAAGTTCCTGTAGATCTACGTGTAGAGTTGTGCGCTAACAATTGTACATTTGTAATTCCAGGGAAAAAATGTAGTGATAAAATGTATAGTTGAAATGCAAGATTGTCAGTCAGTGTCTTAGTGATGGAGGTTATTTCTGCAGTTACACTAGTAATTGGGCAAGTGACTGTCTTTATGAGGGAGTCATCAAATGATTAATTCAAACAATTCTTTCAAACTCACTAATTGATTCAAAAACAAGACAGGCTATAGTTTGTATGAGTGAGTAATTGAACTAATTTGTTCAGAAACACTGACTGATTCAGGAAGGCTGTGTATTCCTCTGTAGATGCGATAATTAATTATGCTTTGTCATGTTGCAAAATAGTTTCATGTGAATAGCAAAAAATTTACAAAATGTTATATAAAAACAATATCATTCACAGCTGTGCATCTGTGTTACTGTGGATTTTATTGGAATGCTGTATTGACCATTCAGAAGAAATGACTGGACAGCAGAACTATTATTTCTATATATTTTTCTATTATTATATGTATAATTGAGATTATGTGGGTGATCGTTGAGGGCAGCACATAAGTGTTGAGTGGCAAAGTGTAGTTTCAGTGTTATTTTATTACTATTTATATATACTGTCATAGGTTTTTTATTGTTTTGAATAAGCTTTTTTTTATAATTTCCAATTGTATCTTAATTTGTGTAAGATTTTTTAATCGTGCTTTTGTTATTGTTATCTTTTGTTATAGAATTGTTATATATTTTGGTTACAATTCTTTTGTTTATACATATATATATATATATATATATATATATATATATATGTTCAGCTATATTTCAATTTAATTATGATTTTAGTTTTCATGTTTTGTTCTCGCCACGATTATAAGAGTTATACTCATCCATATAATTTTTAATGATTAAAACAAATGACTACAGCTCTTTGTCTGAAAATGAAGTATGGTTTTGGTTTCAGAAAGCTATATCTGTTCCCAGATGATCTCAGGATCTAAATTTGACTTCATTTCTTTTTTCAGATTATCTCATGAATCATGTATGAAACACAGCAGTATGACAGTCCACCGCAGTACAGTCCACACTACATTGCACCATCAAATATGTATACATCCAGAAGTTTGTACTCTCAAAGAAGCGAGTATGGCTTATACTCTTCAGTGCCCGATGCTCCTCAAACGGAGGGAACCCCTCAGCACTTCTACAGATGGTTCTCACCGCCTGGTATTGTGAAAACTATGGAGGGACTGACTGCTCTGCTCTGTTTTGTTATTTTTGCCTGTGTTGCTTCCACTCTAGTTTGGGATATGCACGGCTACGAGGGCAGCATCGGGGCCTATGTTGCTGGATCTGGGGGCTATGGGATGGGGTCTGGGTATTATGGAGGAAGCTACGGCTATCAGAGCTCTTATATGACACCCTACTCAGCAAAATCAGCCATGATCTCCATGGCAGCCCTTAATTTTGTAGTATCTTTGGCCATCCTAGTGGTTAGTTTTTCAAAGACATGGTGTGTGCATGGAAAAACGTTTTACTTGACAGTTTTAGTGGTGGATGTGGTTCTGGCAATTCTACAGTGTATTATAGACATCATATTTGTCATTGGGGTGAATCCCATGGCCCAGAGTTCACAAAGCATCATGTACAACCCCATCCTGATGATGTGCCAGACCTCATTAGGGACTCCCAGCATCAGCGCTGGAGTTGGAACAGGCTTCCCGGGTGCATATCCATCCTTTAATCGATATCTCTATCACTACTGCTTCATGGATCCTGAGGAGGTCAGTATGGCAAGACATACACTCTTAAAAATAAAGGATCTTTATTTGCATGAGTGGTTCCATGAAGAACCTTTAACATCAATAGAACATTTCCATTGCACAAATTGTTCTATTTAGTGGAAATAGGCACTTAAGATTATTATAATGTGCTTCAGACTAAAAAACAAATGTGACTGAAAGGTTCTTTGGGGAACCTAAAATGTTTCTTTGGTGGCATCGCTGTGAAAACCTCCTTTTGGAACCTTTATTTCTAGAGTGTAATTCTCACTACTTATTGCTCTGTACCTATAGTTTCACTGTAATATTTATATTTTAAATCAGTGTTTTCTTCCTCATTTTAGGCTGTGGCTCTGGTATGTGGGCTGTTTGTTATGATTGCCCTGGTTGTTGCAGCCTATTTTGCCTATAAGACTCGAAGCAAAATATGGCGTCATGGCAAACCTAATATCTACTGGGAGGAACCACCTATCCTCAGAACAGACAGGAGCCAGAATTCACAAATCTGGGTGAGTTCATAAGTGGCGGTTCAGATTTATTGAGATTATTGCTATTGACATTCACATTTTCTGGCATATATATATATATATATATATATATATATATATATATATATACAGTGGGTACGGAAAGTATTCAGACCCCCTTAAATTTTTCACTCTTTGTTATATTGCAGCCATTTGCTAAAATCATTTGTTCTTTTTTTTTTTTCTCATTAATGTACACACAGCACCCCATATTGACAGAAAAACACAGAATTGTTGACATTTTTGCAGATTTATTAAAAAAAATAAAAACTGAAATATCACATGGTCCTAAGTATTCAGACCCTTTGCTGTGACACTCATATATTTAACTCAGGTGCTATCCATTTCTTCTGATCATCATTGAGATGGTTCTACACCTTCATTTGAGTCCAGCTGTGTTTGATTATACTGAATGGACTTGATTAGGAAAGCCACACACCTGTCTATTTAAGACCTTACAGCTCACAGTGCATGTCAGAGCAAATGAGAATCATGAGGTCAAAGGAACTGCCTTTTGTGGCAAGGCACAGATCTGGCCAAGGTTACAAAAAAAATTCTGCTGCACTTAAGGTTCCTAAGAGCACAGTGGCCTCCATAATCCTTAAATGGATGACGTTTGGGACGACCAGAACCCTTCTTAGAGCTGGCCGTCCGGCCAAACTGAGCTATCGGGGAAGAAGAGCCTTGGTGAGAGAGGTAAAGAAGAACCCAAAGATCACTGTGGCTGAGCTCCAGAGATGCAGTCGAGAGATGGGAGAAAGTTGTAGAAAGTCAACCATCACTGCAGCCCTCCACCAGTCAGGGCTTTATGGCAGAGTGGCCCGACGGAAGCCTCTCCTCAGTGCAAGACACATGAAAGCCCGCATGGAGTTTGCTAAAAAAAACACCTGAAGATTCTCTGGTTTGATGAGACCAAGATAGAACTTTTTGGCATTAATTCTAAGTGGTATGTGTGAAGAAAACCAGGCACTGCTCATCACCTGTCCAACACAGTCCCAACAGTGAAGCATGGTGGTGGCAGCATCGTGCTGTGGGGGTGTTTTTCAGCTGCAGGGCTGGAAGACTGGTTGCAATTGAGGGAAAGATGAATGCAGCCAAGTACAGGGATATCCTGGACGAAAACCTTCTCCAGAGTGCTCAGGACCTCAGACTGGGCCAAAGGTTTACCTTCCAACAAGACAATGACCCTAAGCACACAGCTAAAATAACGAAGGAGTGGCTTCACAACAACTCCGTGACTGTTCTTGAATGGCCCAGCCAGAGCCCTGACTTAAACCCAATTGAGCATCTCTGGAGAAACCTAAAAATGGCTGTCCACCAACATTTACCATCCAACCTGACAGAACTGGAGAGGATCTGCAAGGAGGAATGGCAGAGGATCCCCAAATCCAGGTGTGAAAAGCTTGTTGCATCTTTCCCAAAAAGACTCATGGCTGTATTAGATCAAAAGGGTGCTTCTACTAAATACTGAGCAAAGGGTCTGAATACTTAGGACCATGTGATATTTCAGTTTTTCTTTTTTAATAAATCTGCAAAAATGTCAACAATTCTGTGTTTTTCTGTCAATATGGGGTGCTGTGTGTACATTAATGAGGAAAAAAAAAGAACTTAAATGATTTTGGCAAATGGCTGCAATATAACAAAGAGTGAAAAATTTAAGGGGGTCTGAATACTTTCCGTACCCACTGTATATGCTCAGTATAGACAAAGGCTACATTTACTTCAAAAGCATATATATCAACAGCAGTGACACTGTGAAATATTGTTACAATAAAAAAAAAAAAAACTTTTCTAATATATTTAAAAAAGTCATTTATTCCTGTGTTGGTAAAGCTGAATTTTCAGCATCAGTGTCATTTCAGAAATCAATCTAATATGCTGAATTGCTGCTCAAGAAAAACATTTTTAAAACTCCTAGCAAAAAATCCAAACTAATCATACTTGTAGCATTTCAAGTCAATCTTTCAAAAACATATCTCATGCTTTCATTGCAGTTATATTTTTATTCCACATAATCATTGTTTCAAAACACTTTTTTTTTTTTTGTAAAGAGAACATTTGGTTTAATTACTAAAACACAATAGTATGACTTTCTTTTGTTCAGTACTTTTAATAGGCAGTTAATTCAATGGCAAACAATGCAAAATACGTTTACAATCAGCCATGTTGCTGAATTAAAGATATTACAGTAATACAGGCTATACTGTATTATAATACTATCTGTCCAATGAGGACATTGTGTAGAACCATTTGCTGACAATACATGAACTGTACCATATGACTGAGTCTGTATTGTAGTTTTGCCATCTCAGGGTTACTTACTGTAATTTGCTAGTCTCTACCATGGTAAGGTCTTGTTTAGATGTTGTACTGTAACAATAATTCATTGTACTTATCCATTTTGGAAATTGCAAATGCAGTTCTACAGAATCTATATCTTGTAGAAATGTATAGATTTACTAAATTGTATTGAACATTGAAAATGTATTGAACTGTATAAGATGGGAGGGAAATTAAAAGTTTGATAATAATAGCAAATAAAAGGCAGTTACTGTGATTAAAATGTTTACATAGATAAAACATAGACAAAAGGTTTTTTTTTTTTTGTGAGGACAATTGAAAACACTAAAAAGTTTGAAAAATGTTTTAAAGTCCATTTCGATGATTTGTTGTGATAGTACTATATGATATTAGTTTCGAAAATATACTTGTATTATAATATAAATATAAATTTGCTTCTGAAAACTGCAGCAAAAAATAAAAATACAACCCGAATTCTGGAAATGTTGGGACATTTTTCAAATTTGAATAAAATGAAAACTAAAAGACTTTCAAATCACATGAGCCAATATTTTATTCAAAGTAGAACAAAGAGAACATAAATGTTTAAATGGAGAAATTTTATCATCAGAATGAGCTTTATTGGCCAAGTATGTTTACACATACAAGGAATTTGTTTTAGCGACAGAAGCTCCACAGTGCAACAGAGAGACAGCAACAGGACAGGACACAGATAATAAAATAATAATATACAAATATACAAACAGGCAATGTACAAAACAGCAAAAACACAATATATAATATAGACAATTATGTGTGTACAGGTCTGATATGTGCAAATTTGAAATGAAAAAAATGTGATAAATAAAAAAGTAAGCAAGTGTGGTAAATAAATAATAGAGTTGTGTGTTCTGCATTTTATTGTCAAGTGTTCATGAGATGGATTGCCTGAGGGAAGAAATTGTTTCTGTGTCTGGTCGTTCTGGTTTTCAGAGCTCTGTAGCGTCGACCAGATGGTAACAGTTCAAAGAGGGAGTGTGCTGGATGTGAGGGGTCCAGAGGGATTTTACCAGCCCTTTTGCTCACTCTGGATAAGTACAGTTCTTGGAGAGTGGGGAGGGTTGTACCACTGATTCGCTCAGCAGTCCGGACTACTCTACATAGTCTTCTGAGGTCAGATTTGGTAGCTGAGCTGAACCAGACAGTTATTGAAGTGCAGAGGATGGATTCAATGATGGCAGAGTAGAACTGTTTCAGTAGCTCCTGTGGCAGGTTGAACTTCCTCAGCTGGCGAAGGAAGTACAACCTCTGCTGGGCCTTTTTCACAATAGCGTCAATGTGATTGTCCCACTTCAGGTCCTGAGAGATGGTGGTGCCCAGGAATCTAAATGATTACACTGTTGTTACAGTGTTGTTCATGATGGTGAGTGGGGGAAGTGCAGGGGGGTTTCTCCTGAAGTCCACGATCATCTCCACAGTTTTGAGCGTGTTAAGCTCCAGGTTGTTAAGACTGCACCAGACAGACAGCTCCTTAACCTCCTGTCTGTAAGCAGACTTGTCACCATCCTGAATGAGGCCAATCAGTGTGGTGTCGTCTGCAAACTTCAGGAGCTTGACAGAGGGGTCTTTAGATGTTGGTGTAGAGGGAGAAGAGCAGTGGGGAGAGAACGCAGCCCTGAGGAGCTCCAGTGCTGATGGTGTGGGTGTTGGATGTGAATTTACCAAGCTTTACTAACTGCTGTCTGTCTGTCAGGAAGCTGTTGATCCACTGACAGATGGAGGTGGGGACGGAGAGCTGTGTCAGTTTATACTGAAGGGAGTCCGTGATGATGGTGTTAAAAGCGGAGCTGAAGTCCACAAACAGGATTCTCACATAAGTCCCTGGTCTGTCCAGATGCTGCAGGATGAAGTGCAGTCCCATATTGACAGCATCATCCACAGACCTGTTTGCTCTGTAGGCAAACTACAGGGGGTCTTTCAAATGATTTCATGGCCACAGACGTTAGAGCCACAGGTCTGTAGTCATTAAGTCCAGTAATTTTTGGTTTCTTTGGGACGGGGGTGATGGTGGAGCGTTTGAAGCATGAGGGGACTTCGCACAGCTCCAGTGATCTGTTGAAGGTCTGTGTAAAGATGAGGGCCAGTTGATCAGCACAGGTTTTTAGGCAGGCTGGTGACACACCGTCTGGGCCTGGTGTTTTCCTTCTTTTGTTCTTTCTGAAGACCTGGCACACGTCATCTTCACTGATTTGAATTGTAGGTGTGGGGGAGAGGGGGGTTGCTGGAGGTGTTAATGGTTGTGTGGAGAGGTGTTCAGGGCGGGTGTGGGTTGTTTTTTCAAACCTACAGTAAAAGACATTCAAATCGTCTGCCAGGTCTGTAATATGATTAGCTATAAATGAGATTTCTTAGAGAGGCAGAGTCTCTCAGAAGTAAAGATGGGCTCTCCAATCCGTGAAAGAGTGCGTAAAAAGATTGTGAAATACTTTAAAAACAATGTTCCTCAACTTCAAATTGCAAAAGGCTTTGCAAATCTCATCATCTACAGTGCATAACATCATCAAAAGATACAGAGAAACTGGAGAAATCTCTGCGCGTAAGGGACAAGGCCGAAGATCTTTGTTGGATGCCCATGGTCTTCGGGCCCTCAGACGACACTGCATCACTCATCGGCATGATTCTGTCATGGACATTACTAAATAGGCCCAGGAATACTTCCAGAAACCACTGTCGGTAAACACAATCCACCGTGCCATCTGCAGATGCCAACTAAAACTCTATCATGCAAAAAGGAAGCGATATGTGAACATGGTCCAGAAGCGCCATCGTATCCTGTGGCCAAGACTCATTTAAATGGACTGTTTCAAAGTGGAAAAGTGTTCTATGGTCAGATGAGACCAAATTTGACATTCTTGGAAATCACGGACGTCGTGTCCTCTGGGCTAAAGAGGAGGGAGACCTTCCAGTGTGTTATCAGTGTTCAGTTCAAACGCCAGCATCTCTAATGGTATGGGGGTGCATAAGTGCATATGGTATGGGCAGCTTGCATGTTTTAGAAGGCACTATGAATGCTGAAAGGTATATAAAGGTTTTAGAGCAACATATGCTCCCCTCTAGACGACGTCTATTTCAGGGAAGGCCTTGTGTATTTCAGCAGGACAATGAAAAACCACATACTGCAGCTATTACAACAGCATGGCTTCGTAGTAGAACAGTCCGGGTGCTGAATTGGTCTGCCTGCAGTTCAGATCTTTCACCAATAGAGAACATTTGGCGCATCATTAAATGAAAAATACATCAAAGATACCCAAAGAAACCTATATCAGGCAAGAATGGGACCAAATTCCAAAACCAAAACTCCAGAAACTCATAACCTTGATGCCCAGATGTCTTCAAACTATTTTGAAAAGAAGAGGAGATGCTACACCATGGTAAACATGCCCCGTCCCAACTATTTTGAGACCTGTAGCAGGCATCAAATTTGAAAAATGAGCTCATTTTGTGCATAAAATTGTAAAATTTCTCAGTTTAAACTTTTGTTGTTATCTATGTTCTACTGTGAATAAAATATTGGCTTGTGATTTGAAATTCTTAGTTTTCATTTTATTCAAATTTAAAAATCGTCCAAACATGTCTGGAATTCGGGTTGTAAAAAACTATTACCAGTTGAGAAAAACAGTTGAAAAAAGTTGAGCTGCTTAATTAATTTCTAATTTAAATAATTAGGGATTTTTCTATTATTATTATTTTGACTGTGGCAATATGTTTTGCGGAGGTTTTGCAAAATGAACTAGGGGCCACATTATTTAAATATAGCATAGCCTAAACCTGCGACACCAGTGCCGTACAATGAAATCAGTCATATGATCAGAATTGCCTTTGTGTTAATCATTCATGGATTTACAATGATTGTCTGAATTGTAGTGAATGGCTCTCTTCATAATGACCGATACTGAATAAAGGTCAGTTAACAGTCTGAGCCCTCTCGACAGTCACAGATAACTTGCATTCCAGTTACTATATAGGTGATGCATTATGTTATTTTTTTAGATAAAGATAACAGCTTGTGCAATTACTGATATTTTCATCCAAATGTACATTTGCTTTAGCTGTTTCTGCTTATTGCAGCTTGTAATCAATAGCTTCTGGTGTAATTATCATAAAAATAGCTATAGTATACTTAACAAAATAACAGCACATTTATATTTATTAGGTTTTTGCTCTTTGAGAGTAGTTTATATTATTTGGTTCGCTCTGAGGTCGTTCTGAATTCTTGGACTATGCACTGATTTTCCTGGAAGTGACCGCAGATGTTGTTTGTCGTTAAGACAATACACAGGCATTTTTGTACAGCCAGTGCCATGTGCAGCTCTCATCAAATGTGCTTCCTGTAAGCTAAAATAATTACGCTTCATTAGAGGAAGTGATGCATGTGCACAAGGGTGAGATGGATTTACAGTGTCTTGGTGTATTGTGTCATATAAAACAGCTCAAGTGGTCTCTTAAGATACAGTATTGTTCAGAGAAATCTGTGATGGTATCTCTGATTGTCCTCCGGTCTGATCTAGTTTCCCAGACAGGTCATAGGTTTAGTGTCAGACTTAAACTGATTCATTGCATGTTGTTCTGTGGCTTTTCCGGCTCTATTAAAACTTGTACACCGTCTGTTCCAGCGAAGCACTCAATACACCCCCACTGTGGTTTTATCAGAGAAGGCTTCCCCTCATCTGAAAGCAGAGAAAAGCTTAACCTCCTACACTGAGGGAACAGTGAGCCTCTACAGCGAGGGTGCATACAAAAGCAATGTGTGAGTGTGGCCCGCCTTTCTGACCATGTTCAGGACTAGAAATTCTTACAAGTACCAATGCACACTAGCCTCTTCTTTGCACTTTGTTTTAAAGGTATTCTGAGAACGCGAACGCTTGCTCCCCAGAGCTGCTGTACCAGAGTCGGTGGATGAGCTCCAACACTGTGGAGGAGGTTGAAGTGCAGAGCAGCTCGGTGCAGGAGAAACCTGAAACGTGCGAGGTTGAGGATGTGCTCTGTGAGATGGGCTACACCACTGGTGGAGATTCGGCCACTGAATTAGACACATATGAGTTGGAGAAGTGAGTTTCAATCATGAATACTTCTTATCCTTAACATAATGCACACAGTTCCACTCAATCTCATGTTAATCTTGAGTTCCTATAGAGTAGTATTGCATCCTTCATATCTCCGAAGAGTCTTTCATTTTATCATATTTCTAAAAGAAAGATACAGCTTTATGATTCTCTCCGAGGCGTGCCGTGGGCGGAGCTAAAAAGTCACGAGTACTTGTGTGCCGACTGCCAACAAAACACAGAAATTTCGATGCCGTTTTACTTACCTTCTGCAGTTCCGAATCATGACCAAGATCTTTTATTGCTGGGACTGCTCCATCTTTCAGTATCAAACCAATTGCAAATTCAAAAGCGTTTCCCAAAAGCATCGTTAGCTAACTATGGTCTTTAATTCCATTGAACTCTATTGGTAATGACGAAACTTGCTACCATGGTATGCATAGTTCCTTTTGGGAAACACACCCCTGGTTGACATGTGCACGCGCTCTTCCGGGAGAAGTGCCCATACAAGGAATTCAGCCTTTTATGATGTCAACTTAAGTGTATTTGGCACAGAAATACTCCGTCATACGTCCAAATAATTTTTTTAACTTGTTGGCGATATTTAGCATGAGAATCCAACTCTTTAGGCATTAGACCCCATTAATGCTGTGCAGTTTAAAAGAGCTGATGCAGTTAAGAATCTCTTTTTCTATTACTGTTCTAATAGTAGATTGTTTTGCAGGATAGTTACTTGTTTTTTTTCCTTCTACAGCTCTTATTCAGAAATTACAACCGATGAAGAGCGCAGACAGTACAAGAAACAGTTTGATAGCTCCCTCACTGAATACAAGCACCTCTGTGCAGAAATGGATGATATCAATGATCAAATGAATATACTGGGCCGAGAACTGGACACCCTCCATGAGGAATCCACCAAGTTCCAGGTAGGCATCCAAAACCAATAAAAGTAAAATAAAAAAGTTAAGAAAGTTTATCAGACATCAGTTACAATGTTCATTTTATATGATAAACACAAATATATTGTATCACAGGCTGTAGCTGATGAATATAATCGACTCAAGGACCTGAAGCGGGTAAGAAAATATTCTTGATGGAGATTGATTTTTGTCCATCAGTATTAGGAGACTGATTGGCCCTAATGGTCTAAATCAGTCATTACAGCCATTTCTTATTTTTGTCTGTCAATCCCTAATGCCCATTTCCTTTCTCTAGTCTCCAGAATACCAGGCTAAGAAGCTCCGGTGTAAAAAACTGAGACAGGAGCTGTGTCATATCAAACAACTGGTGAAAAATTATGACAGAATCTTTGCAAGGAGAGAGAAGACTAATAATGCTGATCACCAGGATTTCTTTGTCTAAAACTGAACACATGAATGCATACACTGTATACGGCTAGACTTTTACAAGCTGTACTGAGGGAGTTGTGCCTGTAAAGTTGCAAATATTTTCCTGTAAAATTCTCTCTTTACAATTTGTACATAAAACTCCTAAAGAAAAGTTTCCTTTGTAATTTGATGGGTAACTGACAAACAAGCACACAATTAAATGTATGATACTTTTGTTTAATCAAGCTGTCATACACAAGTATTTAAAAAGACAAAGATATTAAAATGAAAACTGTACATGTTGCCGTTTTGATGCATTTATGTATATTAGACCGCCTGATACGTTTCGAGGCCTAAATATGAGGTAATATTAGTCATTCACATGTATGATAAGGCTAGAAAACGTACATCTCACAACAAGAGCCAAATACAACATGCTGTCACCTGTGAAACGCCACACCAGAGCACTGCTCCACGAAAGACAAAACAGGCAATGCCAGTTTCTTACTGAAAACGGCCAAACATAACACAGATCGATCCAATCACTCCTCTTTAGTGTAAAGTGAGCAGCTCAAGTGTGCTGATAAATTTAAAAACTGACCCAGCCGTGAATGACTGAAAGTCCGTTTGAGTCTCAACAGACTGTAGAGGTATTTCTTTTGGTCAACATACATAATGTGACTAAAACCAGTTTAGCATTAACTGGTAAGTGAGGAAAAAAAGAATAGCAGAAAAGCAGAATAGAAACCAGTAGAATGCCGATGAACAACTTACATGAAGTTCACTGGTTTTTCATCTGGAAAATAAAGCATGACTATTTCATTTGTCATCCATCTCAAATTCAGTGTGCATTAAACATGAATCATTCGTGAAGAGACAAGTCTGTAACTTAACTCAAAGTACAAATACAGCCCGCAATTCATTTGTCAAATAGTGATCACAAAACATGATCCATTAGCTTTTGCAAATTTCAATCTCTCCTCATAGAAATGCATTAGCATTAATAGGGAAGAAGAGCTAAAAATACAAGCCAAGTAGTTTTCATTGGCAAAACAAATGCCTAAGTCCCAATTCTGACTGTTTCGGTTCGGTTTGTTTGGGTTTTTGGATGTCATCATGTCTACTTCCTGCTCCTTCAGGCTTTCTGGTACACAAGGACAGGGCAGAGCAGAATATGAGGGGGACTTGATTTCCTGCTGCCTCCAGGGACAGTCCAAAGTGACTTTCATGTTTACACCCAACTGACAGAGCTTGATGTTTAGGGTTTTAACCAATTTCCACTCAACTCGCTATGAAACTGTACCTAGCTGTACCTTTGGCTAGCAGATAACCAATATTTCTTAAGTCATTTTTTAAGAATGCTTCTGAGCCTCATAAAACAGTTTACACAGAGCACAGATCAAGCCTTCTGCCATGTACCACTGAATCCACCATTCCCACAGCGTGACCCTGTTGCATTAGGTGGTCCGGTGAACATCAGATGTGAATGTGTGGTTGAAAAAACAAAATCACACAGAGATAATTTGCAGTTCAGACTGGTTTCGTGGTCACATCTGATAATGGTTATTGTCCTGGTACATACGGCCAACTGATGGAGCTGCCAGACAGCTGCATGTCACGGATGAGCGTCTCGATGGGCGTTTTGCCCACCAGGCGCATGAAGAAGAGCTGAGAGATGAGGTTGGCAGGCACGGCCCTCAGAGCGGGCAGTCGCAGTAGAAGCCGTCCGAAGCGCTGGGGCTGCCCGGGGTACTGCATGCGCTCATACTCGGTCAGGGCCACCTGAGCTTTTTCCTGCAAGCTTTCCACATGCGCCGGGTCTGTTAGCCCACATGCATCTAAACACAAAGAACACCAGATATTCAGGTATGAAACTAGACTCCCTCTAACTCAACTGGTAAAGCATGATGCTAGCAAGGACGAGGTCATGGTAGAGCTCAACAATAAGGATGGCCCACTGGCCCGAGTCAAGTTGCCAATAAGTCACTCATTTCCAATGGAAAGTAGTATGAGAGGTAAATGGAGTTACGTGGAATTTTCAGATCTGATTTGAGTTTTGGATACGTTGAAAGAATCAAATCTAATCAAAACTTGGATTGTGAGGTGAGAATCTTTGTCAACTACCAGTCATCAACACGCATTCTACTGACTAGTAACTTCTTCTATTAATAATCTAATTAAAGTTAGTTGACGTTATAAAATTATCAATATAAAGTGTAAACCGTATTTATGTCCCAAGTAATTTCATAATAATTTACATTCCTTAGCCCTAGAAAACAACCTTCTATGTTTTTATTTTAAACTTTTTGCTGGTCATTAGTTTTATGTGGGTATATTCATACATGTACGGTTCATTTATTTAACCATAGTGAATAAACGGAAGGTGACAGCTGCTTCACAACCAATTTGAAGGTTCAGTGCATCTGCCTCTTAGGGACAAAATATGAAAAAAGTCAGAGATAGTGGAAAGTCAGCTTTGATGCACGAGGTCAGCTGATGGCCAGTCCTGCACTGTCATTTGTTATTACGCCTTCATAACTTCAACATTTAGTTGCGACTTGTCACCAAAATAAAATTATCTAGCAAGTTTTGTAGAAATTGCAAGAATGCTTTACAAATTATACACAAACTAATTAGTAATTCTTAGCCATGAATGCCAGCACTTCAAGAGTTCAGAAATAATGGCTTCCATTATAACAGTATCATTTCCAGTAATAACTTATTACAACTAGTCTTTGTAAAATAACACAAATTAATAAGACTGAACGATTTTTAAAATGTACACGTTTTCAAATATAAATTAAACATTAGATATTTAATGATGATGATGATATTTAATGTTTACATACAAATTATGTAATAAACCTAAATTCTGACCAATCTGTGGTTGGACTAAGAAAAACAAATGTATTGAAAAAAAAAACAAAAAACATCGAGCCCTGCATAGGTTCAATTCCCTGGGAACATACATACGGAAAATGTTTGAATGCACACCGAGTCATTTGGATACAAGTGCTAAATGAATAAGTGTAAACTCAAACTAAAAATGTGATGCTACAGGACAGAATATCTGCATACTGAAGGTATTTAATCTATAATTTGCCTTATTCTTAATCTTAACGATATGTTAGGTATAAAGGTGCTTCACAATGCACAGTAAAAGATTTTGTCTTCTCCAGTAGAGGGTGCTAGCATTTTGATAGAAATTTGACTGCCAGCACAATACTCGCTATTCTCTACCATTCTGTATAGAGTGCAAATATATTACATCGTCTTTGATCCGATTATGTTTGGTTAAATGCAGTTTAATCGGAGTAATGTGTCTGGCGCACCTGGTGAGAAGAGCGCAATGGCCTTCAGACAGCTGTACTCTGCTGAATCAACTTGCAGGCGGGTTAGCTTCTCCACTTGGTCCTGGAAGATGCGCACCTGGTCCATGAAGGACACCACCCTCTCGGCAGACATGGGAGAGGAGTGAAAGCCTGCGGCGGCGAGCAGCGGGGCCATGTGCAGGGGCAGGGCAGATTGGGCCGCGTTAAGAATAAACAGTTCGCTCCAGCTGAGCCGCAGCAAGGCCACCTGCTCAGATACAGGCAGCTCAGGGAAGTAAGGAATGTTTCGGGCCCATTCGATGATGCTAAACAGGAGTCTGGCAGCCAGCTCGCAGATGCTGTCGATGCCCATGGATCCTCCGCCCCCCTGCATCTGCTGGTTGTACTGATGGCTGTAGCGGCTGTTAGGGTAAGGCTCTGCCCGCAGAAGCTGGGAGATGAGCTCAGACACTGGCTGCCCGTTGTAGAACTCGTTCACGCCGCTGCCGGCATTACCGCCCACTGGAGTCGTGGATGGGCTGAGGCTCGAATGCGAAGGTGGGATGCGTCCACGCTGAACTGCTAAAGGGGGAAAGGGAAGAGAGAAGGGGAGAGTCGTGATGGAGTTGAAACGCTTGATAGATGACTAAGTTTCAACACTCCATTCTTTAGCTAACGTGCAACATCTGGCAGATAGTCAGAGCACTGACCTAAGGGATTAGAAACATCTAATTCCTGATTACACAAGCACTGAAAAAATGAAAAAGGAACCGGCAAACACCGTTCTAGTCGAACAGTCAGAGACTTGTAAATGAGGAATGAAAATGTTCAATAGAAAGCTAAACCCTCTAATCATCAGTCGGTTTTAAAAGCAAAACTGTTGAGGAAACAGTGAAATATATAGGTCATCACGCTCTAATGTAAGTTTCATCATGTGCACTGGCAATTGTGGTAAACAAACACCATCTGGGTCGGCTTAAAATAAAACACAGCTCTTAGACTCTCGTCACTCTATCAAATATAAAACAGTGATCTCTACAGCTTTCTGCTTTAGCAAGCCATTACTTTTGTTAGCCTGCTTCAAACCAGTAACCTGTGAGTTTTTTTAACCAAGTCCTGTTGGTTATAACCAGGAATAACCTGTTTCTAAGAGTCATGTTTGTGAATTGGACTACACTGATTACCCTGTATGCTTGTTTTTTCATGCAGTCAATGAAAACAATGCAGTAAAAAAAAAAAGATTGTCTTTGTGTAATTTTGTGGTACACAGTCACATTCGGTTCAGACAGCCAACTCACAATTTGTGTAAAATATAATTTCTCTTCCATGACGCTGTAGATTCAGTAGTGTTAAAACAGTAAAAAATAATAATAATATTATTCAGCTTTAATATTCTTGTTAATACTCTTATTCAAAAGATTTCAGTTTCAAATAAATGTTCTTTTGAACTTCATCAAAAAACTATGAAAAATGGATCATGGTTTCCTCAAAATTAATCAGGGCACCTGTTTTCAACATTGCTAATAGTAAGAAATGTTTCTTGAGCAGCAAATCAGCATATTACAATGATTTCTGAAGAATCATTTGACAGATTGGAGCAATGGATGCTGAAAATTCAGCTTTGCTGTCACAGGAATAAATTATATTTGAAAATATATTCAAACAGAAAATAATTTTTAAACTGCAACAATATTTCACAATAATACTGTATATTCACTGTTTTTTTTATTTTTTATATTTATAAAATAAATGTAATTCCGGTGAGCATAATTAAATAACATTTAAAAAAACATCTTAACCCCAAACTTTTGAATAGTAGTGTATGCTTGAAAATGTGTCCTATATATGTCCATGAGAGACACAGCTCCTTTACCCCTTATTACCTATATATTCTATGACATGTTGACAAATCAGTGGATCAGTTGACTGAGTCTATGTGCATTAAACAATGACAGAAAGCCATTCCGACTGATTTGATAAGAGGGATAGACAGTTACCTTCTTTGCGCATTCCCACTCGGAAACACTTCTTTAAACGGCAGTATTGACACTGGTTGCGATGATGTTGGTCAATCTGGCAATCTCGGTTTGATCTGAAAGGCACCCAAAACAACGGCTTAATGGCGAGACTGAAATTAACATGCTGAGAACATCAACAAACACATCGCTGACTTTGCCTCCATTACCTGCAGGTATAGTTAAGGTTTCTTCGGACACTCCGTTTGAAGAAGCTCTTGCAGCCCTCACAAGTAAACACGCCGTAGTGTTTCCCACTGGACTTGTCACCGCAGACCACACAGTCCACCACACAACCTTTATCATCCTCCCCGGCCTCCATGTCGCTGCCGCCTCCTTGCGGTGACCCATCGTCCTCATCTCCCCTCAGGTACCCCTTGTCACCAAGTCCATTAGTCTCCCCATTGGGATCTCCCCACCCCCCTCTCACCATGGCCATCGCTTAGTTCTCAGCACAACCGAGGAGGAAAAATACTCCCAAACGTGCTGTCGGCACACAGTTTCAGTTGACCCCTTTTTTTGACAGCTGTGTGTTCTAAAATGAGAAGATATGAAGGCCTCTATATCTGGCAATTGTCCTCAGCTTCGTCTCACACATTTAGGCTCAGACACGAGTCATGAGTCACTCATCTGAGTCAGTCAACTTTGGTCTTTGGAAAGTGGGTTGCATGTTGTTTTGCCTCCTTGACTGACCATATTCACTTTTTGCTCCAGCTTCTTTAATCACCCCTCGAATAATGTGTCGTTTAGATGTCAGTTTCCAATCTAGATGTCAGCCTGTGAAAGAAAATAAACTTACTAAAAACCAAAATAATAGACACAGTCCAAGATTTCTACACTTTCTGACTAACGTTACAGGATTTCAGTCTTTTGCGATTCCTGAATTATTTGAATGTACATAGCACTAAAAAATTTATTTCTAGCCTAATAAGCACTTAATAATAAATGGAACAAAACTAATAACATATATATATATATATATATATATGTTTATAATAACATATACATTTCCATGACTTTTCCTGGTATGGATAATTGTTTATTTACTAACAGAGCAGGAACTCTTAACAGTTTTAACAAGTTTTACTCTACATACAGATGTCTTTACAGTATGTATACATAATGTATCAATTATTCGTATATTTAAAATTATTTTTAGCCAATTTCACTGGAGCCTATTAGCCAGAAATTACCAAAGATTTTTACTAAAATGTCTAACCTTTCAAAATTCCTTGTCAAGATCCAGTATTGAGGAACAAAACAGAAACACACCCACTCACACTGGTATTTCAAAATATAAACGTACAATAACAAGAAATAATCACACACTAATCAGAACATCTCGGTATAAAAGGCAGCGCCTTCCTAAACTAATTATACTGATTGTTCGAGGAAGTGCTGCGCTTGTTTGTTGTGAAATGAGGGCACACTTTTGAAGTCCCTCTAACAGTTACTGTGACGCTGATTGAAAACGGCTGAATCAAAAACGGAAAGGGTGAAACCATAACGGAAGCTCGTGTTAATGGTTTCGCCGTGATCAGGAGCTAAACGTCCCCTTTCTTGTTTTTTATGAGCGCCAGTAACAGACATGCGGCCTAACCTCCAGCGATCCTCGGGCAGGGGGAGGGGTGGAGCCATAGCTTTAGCGACATACCTCACTCCTGACTTCGGCGAACACTATATATATATTCTTGCTTACCTTTGACGCCCCGAATGATAAGCTAGCGTACCGATAACGGCGGCGAAACCCCGGGAGTGTTTCCATATCCCTACCTGCTTTTGGAAGTGCAAAAGTCGCGCTGGCTTGAAGAGGACAAGAGATAGCGCGACCCAGTGTCCAGTAGAGCGCGCGCGCCGCGTGCCTGTGAGGGAGTGTGTGTGTGAGTGGGGGGGTGCGGAGTGATTTGACACAGCTATTCAAGCCCAAGGTTGCCATGGTATCTCCTGCCTTAAATGGGCAAAGAAGTCAAAGAGCAGCTCTGCTGGGCACACAAAAAAAGAATGTGGTGTTTTGCTCCTGAGAGATCAGTGACCTCAGGCGTGCTTCAAAGGACTGCAGATATGTAAACTAGTAAATACCATAAGAGAGCATTTAGTCTGGAGCCATGCACAGGCTAGGTTTATAATTCTCTATAATATTAATAATTTTAAATCAGGCAAAACATTTATGAAGGAAGTATTTAAACTAGCCAGTAACTAGTAGGCTATTTTTAACTTCTAGTCAGTCATACTAGCAGTGACTAGTATCTTTTTAATTTTCACGAGTACTGATTTATTAAATACTAGGGTAATGTATATTACAGTATTCTATCTACTCCAACTTTACCAGCGCTTATATTAGTGTCTGTTTATAAGAGGCTATATAATATCTTTCCCAGTAGTTAACAGAAACATTTCATATCTCACTAGTTACAAATGTCTTTTTACTAATGACTTAGAATGGTTACTTTATACTTCAATTAAAAGATTTACTAGTAATATTAAATATGCCACAGTAGTGTCTAATGGGTACTAATATCAGTGCTGGGTAGATTATGTACAAATTGTAGTCCGTTACTGATTCCAAATTACATGACAAAAATTGTAGTTAGTAACATAATCAAATACATTACACATTAAAGTAATCTAATGAGACTACTTTTTGATTACTTTTGATCTAACTTGTTTATCACATTGCTTTAAATGAGAAAATCTCATTGATATACAGTACAAAGAGAAAGAAAATGTATTCTATTCATTTTTATTAACAGCTTGATGTGCATTAAACATTACATTACGTCAAGGTTTCCCAAACTGTAATTTGTGAAGGGACTGCAGGGGGTTAGTGAGTTTAATGAAAAACAAATAACTAATTAAATCCTAAAAATGTCATATTAAAATAAGTTATTTTAAAATAACAGTGATCAAAATACAGCACACACTAAAAAGCCAAGAAAATAATTAAAATTTAAATAATGTTGTAAACCCAGTGGTCAGTGGTCCATTATTCATAATTTATTGATTCTCGCTAATTCTTCTTTTTCATCTTTTAAAATGTTCTTTTCTAAAATAGCCTACTGCTTATATACACTCAGAAAGTCATCAAGTTTTGTGGACATTCACAAAAAGACCAGTCACTAGTCATAATAAATTATGAATAATTTATTGCTATTATGTGAATAATATGTAATCATGTAATCAATAAAAAAGTAACTGTAGTCTGATTACGAGTATTCTAAAATGTAATATAATCTAATGAATTACTTAGTTTTTGGAATCTGATTACATAATCCAGGTTACATGTAATCAGTTACTACCCAGCATTGACTAATATATAATATAAATAGGATTAGAAATTAGTAGTACCTAAATGAATATAGATACCAGTAAAGCTAGAAAATAGGTACCAACAACAACTGGAATACTGGTGAAACTTGAAATTGATATACACGAGTTGGAAGTGACTAGTTGATATCTGAACTACAGATCCCAAATGGAATTCAATGCAATTTGTTTTCAGTTACAATGGATTAGTTACTTGTCTCTGAGTTTTTTCTGAAGTAACATTAAAATTGATACTAGTCACTACTGTCACAGATTGTCCAGGCTCAGTCACCAGTCAATCACAGCGCACTCCCTCACCTGAATTCTAATCACCCGCACCTGCATGTCATCACTGGCAATCATCCCGCACTGCTCAAATACACACACCTCACACACAACACTCCAGTGTCCCGTCTCGTTCCTATGAAGAGGATTACTATAGCAATCATTTAGCTATGCTTGATACTTACTTCCTGTGTGTCTTCCAGCGATCCCAAGTCTGTCAGCTCCCGAGTCTCGTCCTGGTCCACTGTGTTGATGAGGTGTGTGGTTTTCTCCTGTTACGTGTCTCCTGTTTTGAAGAGGATATTCAAGTTACCATCTCTCCTGAACAATGAAGAATCTGAGTATCATCACTTGCCTGATTCATTCCATTACCTCAAGTCTGTCAATAAAACCCGTTCACGTCACGCTGTCTTTGGCCTACTTCTGTAACAACTACGAGATTACTTGCTAGTATTAAAAAACATACTGGTAATGTAAAATTAGACAGCAGTTTTAAGGAAACATTAAAATGCCCAGAGATCCTTTATGATCAAAGTGTTAAAAATTTACAAATCATGTTAATGGCAGTTACCAGAAGAGGTTTGAGTAATAACCCAAGAATATATCTACAGGTGAGGTAAAGCTTCAATTCATTCCAGATTTACATGGCAAGAGGTCAGAGGGTAGGAAAGGCATAATTTTGTGCAATTCTCAAACAATGCTTTATAAGGTCACCAGTTCAGCTAAAGATTTTGGTTCAGCATTGTTTCCTGTATGAAAAGGAATGTAGAGTTTCTTTAATTTTTTTTTAATTACTTTCAAACAATGAAAAACCATCCAGGCTGTACATCTTGCTGTTGATCCAGGAGACAGCTGTCTCTTGTTTTGAGATTTAGTTCTTGGCCACTGGTTCACATAATTATTCAAGGGTCACACTCAAGAGAAAAACATTGGATTTAGTGCCCTCACTCAACCTCTGCTTCCTTCTCAACCGTTTCTGTGAAATCATATTCTTAGAAACAACAGAAACAAAAGCATACTTTGGGTTCTCAACGAAACCAGAAGCAAACTTATTTGGCATCATCAATTTACATCAGCTCTTTTTCAAGATCTGGTCATTTGGAGTTTGTTAGCAACATGTAAAGTCTTCTCCTCACCACCCCAAATAGTGTGTGTGTGTGTGTGAAAGAGAGCACATAAGAAAAGAGGAGTGTGAGTCTGATGCGAGTGCATGCTTGAGTTATGTGCATTGTATAAGCAGGGTGTTTATTTGGCCTTTGACCCCAGGGTTCAGGAATGTGATTGATCTCTTTTAGGATACGGGGTAGCATTGCAGCTCTTACTTGTGCTGACTTTACCGAGCCCTGAAAGCATGGTGGAACATACAAGGGCTTCAAAGATGTTTCATAAAATATTGTTTTTATTATGCAAAAAAATATTTGTATTTTATTTTTGAATATTATATTTTATTTTATGAAATATTTCGTACTGCATATTTTTATATATTTTTTATTTTAATGTGTCTGTTAAATGACAAAATGCTAGTGTTATTTGGAAATTTCTCCATCTAGTGGTGACATTAAGAGGCCAAGAATTCTGTAGATTTTTTTTATTTTAAAATACATATTCCTATTCCAGTTTAGTATCAGAGACTGATATATCTGAAAAGTGTAAACACTGACTTTGTAGCTCTATAAAAACATTGCTCTGTTTGAGCCCAACAAGGAACATTGTCAGAACTATGGAATGTTCACATAACCTAAATAAATAAATGTAAAAAAACTGGACATTTTGAATGTTCAGAGAACATTCAGAATGAACATTTTCGTAACTTAATGGGAACGTTCGAACATATTTTTGTTAGCTGGGAGCATCCAAAGGAAGTCTACTATACCTGTGGAGAACTAGCATCTCAAAGGAAGCTTAGTTTAGGTAGCTAACTATCAAACCATATATCACTTATAACTCCTAATGCCATCCAAATAAAGCATTTTACTCTACTGGGTTAAGGTTTTTTTTGCTGTCACCCCAAAATTATAATTAATTTCTGTAGATCATCACAGGCTTCATTGCTTTTAAATGATGTTTAATTATTTTCTTTTTTATATTTTTCTTGTTATGTAAAGTCTCGTCTGTGTAATTACATAATACAAGCACAAACGGTGTACGGGATTTGGAAACATTTGAAACAACAGAGTGCGAGTGAATCTCGTTACATGATGGTAATTTTAACGTCAGCCGTATTTTAGAAAAAGATAAACAGGACGATTATTTCTTGATAATGTCAGCAGATGTGTATACATCTGTGTTTATTACTGATTTCCTTCATTTGTTCAGTAGTTTACCTAAGAAGTGTCCAGACAGTGCCTTCTACGTTTGTTACTCTGAGACACAGCTATGAATTACTGTTTCCTCTTGGAATCGGGGTGGCACATCAACAGTTCCTGGCAGGAAAGCCACATGCTTTCATAATATTCCTATCCTCTGACTCTTAAGATATATAAGATATCAGAATAAAATAGAAACATATCCTGCTAAAAAAAAACAATAGAAGCCCAATGGAAACCATCACAGAAATTCCAATGGTTTCCATTAAAATTCCATTATAAACCATTAGCTTTTTCCAGTAAAACCATTACAAAATTCCTTTTTGTAGTGTGTTTTGGGCATTTTTCCAATAGGACTTAACATCCCACCAATAGAATCCATCACATACCAGTAGACACCATTATGGTAGGGAAGTCGTGGCCTAATGGTTAGAGAGTCGGACTTGTAATCCGAAGGTTGCGGGTTCGAGTCTCCGGCCGGCAGGAATTGTAGGTGGGGGGAGTGAATGTACAGCGCTCTCTCCACCCTCAATACCACGACTGAGGTGCCCTTGAGCAAGGCACCGAACCCCCAACTGCTCCCCGGGCGCTGCAGCATAAAATGGCTGCCCACTGCTCCGGGTGTATGTTCACGGTGTGTGTGTGTGTTCACTGCTGTGTGTGTGCACGTTGGATGGGTTAAATGCAGAGCACGAATTCCGAGTATGGGTCACCATACTTGGCTGAATGTCACTTCACTTCACACTTCACATAGTTTTCATTAAAACCAATACAATTCCCATTATAACCATTAAATCCATTACATTTTCTATTGTGTTTTGGGCAGGGTTCTATTGTTTTTTTCAGCAGGGATGGCTTAACAACTACAGAATATTATGTAAAGGCACCAAATTGGTAACTTAATTGCCTCATGTTTAAAGTAAAACTGGCCATTGATTGTAATGCTTTGGTCAAAGGTAATGTTTTAGGAAGACACGATATACAAACCACATCCTCATCCTAACTTCATCAGGAAGAATTTTAGACAGCATGTAGGAATGTGTTTTACAATTCTTGAATCAGTCAGGAGTATTTTAGAGCAACTGTTATGTAAAAAAAAGTTGTACAATGTTGTGGTCATTAATAGATTGAAATCATCTCTGAATAACTGTTCAAAACAGCACGTAGTCAAACCGTCAACCATGTGCTTTCTCAAGTGCCAACATGCTGTCAAGCAAAAGGATCTGTTTTGGAGACAATGTACAGTCCGAGTTCAGGCCACCCCCTGGGCAGTGCGTGATGTTGTTCTAACCTCGGGAATCATGAGCATAGGGTGGATCAGAGAAGCGTCATCCAATGGGAGGTGCAGGAAAACAATATAAGCTGGCAGCAATAACATATTTAACTTCTTATTTTGCCTTTGATGCTTTAGGAGAACATTTTGCATAGTGAAGGAGCTTGGTTAGGGTAGTGATGTACAACAGCAGTTACTCTCAGGCCAATTTAGGCTTGGCTGCTAAGAAGATGCACAAGTCGAAAGGCAAGAGTTGTGGTTACTACATGAAGGTTGTCTTCTTTTTCTCCTCACTCATCCAGTCTCTGATCATCGCAAGTCTGGTGCTCTTTCTGGTGTACGGACAACCCGAGCACACGGTGGAGGAGAAGAGGCTGCAAGAGTTGGACCAAAGTGTCAGCAAACTCACAATGGAAAATTTCATTCTCCGTGGGAAGGAAAAGAACCTCACCAAAGTTCTGAACGTCACTCTCACTGCAAAGCTGAACAATGACAAAGCTCTGGCTGAATTACGCAGATTGGCGAACACCTCATCTATGACAATAAGGAACATGCAAGTAATAATGGTAAGATTTGGGAAAAAAAGAGATGTATTCAATTAATTTGTCATCGATAACATCATGTTCATACAAAAGAGAATGCTATGGTGTTTGGCGCATTTAATTTCATGATGTAGGCTATGGTGTTTTCTTAACATTCCCATTAGATCATGAAACAGTAATTTCTGAAAGTTTTGTCAAAATGTTTTTCAAAATGTGCTTTTTAATGTTATAAAAGCCTTTCTTTGATTATAGGAACATTCTGGAAAACACTGGCAGAATGATAATTACTTAAACTTAAACTTCCATGGATGTTGCGGATAGAGATTTAGAGAACTAAAATGCATGACTTCAACCTCAATTAACAGATTTTGTGCTCTTTTTTTAGTCTCGATGTGATATGGAAAAAAGAATGGCTGCACCCCGCGCATGCCCTCCTACATTCTGTCCAGATTCAAGTGGTGAGATGGTTTTTCAAAAAAAATCTTACACTGAATATTTCTTATATTTTCTAAGGTACTTGAGTACAAAAATTCTGAATTTTTGTTTATTTAACACACTGACTGTAACTCCTGCATAAGGTTAATCAAGATCAACAGTTTCAACTATATTGTTTTTTTGTTTGTTTGTTTTTTAAGACAACAGACATTTGCAAAGTATGCTCCAGCAGTCAGAGGAAATGCTAAAGCTGGTTAAAGCAAACTTTACTCAGATGGTGGCCATTGCAAGAACCGAGCTGGACAACTCCAACAAGGACAAGGATGGGTATCACTTGGAAACAATTACACTAAGGCGAGACAAAGCTTTCCTTGAAGATGAGCTCGCCTTGTACCAAAAGAAGTGCAAAGAGGATTTTGTCACTTCTTTACAAGGAATCCCCGACGTCACCAAAGAATTCCTCAAAAGGATCGATGACCTCTTCTCAAAACATATTTCTTTCCAGCTAACGTGTGATAAACAAAAAAATCAGCTTGAAGACATTCGGGAAAACTGTAGCAGTCTTTCAAGAGAAGTCGAGAACAAGCTCCAGTCATATCTGAACATAGTCGGGAACCAGTTCACAAATATTAATGGAGAAAATGCCAAATATATGATAGAAAACATACGCCTGAAAGAGGACGCTACGTGGTGCAATCAGAATCGAAGTGCCATGATTCGTGAGAGTCGCAGAGCTCTTGAGCAACTTCAGCTCAAGCATGACCAAGACAGTGAAAAATTTCTGCTGGAAAACAGAAAACTAAAAGATGATAACAAACTAAAAGGCGAGCTCATCTCTTTGAGAGAAAAAGAAATTAAAACGCTCACAAACACCGTTGAGCATCTCAATACTTCACTTGCCAACTGCAAGGTGAGGTTAATATGGTCCTTTTATATATATTTGAATATAAGTACTTATTTTAATATTACAAACAATTATGTTTGTAATTGTAAATTAAATGTGTTTATGATGAACTTTAATTATGTTCTCTTTTTTTCAGCCGCCAATACGAACTAACCCATTCATGCCAAACCACTTCGGTTTGCCAAACATACCAAATACTGGTGGGACCGGTATGAGTTCAACAAGTCTGAGCAAACCTAACATGCCATGGCCCGGGGCCGGCTCCACTGGACCAGCATTTCCCAGTCCTAATGGTGTAGGATCAAGCACAAGATGGGGCAGCACAGGAACTGGAGGGCCAGGATTAACTAGAACAGGTCTAGCTCAGACAGGGACAAGTAGTTTGGTTGGAGTAGGACCAGGGTTGACAGGATTTGGCAGTGCTGGATCAAGCTCTACTGCGACTGGACAAAGTGGAACAGGGTTGATGCCATATAGTAGTGCAGGATCAAGTGGAGTAGGGATGGGAAAACCAGCGGTAGGAGGTGCAGGTGTTGGCTCACTCGGGTCTAACACACCTGGATTTGGAGCAAGTCTTGCAGGAACAAGAACAGCAACGGGTGGGTCCGACGTAAGCCAAGGTATAACAAGCAGAAGTGGTATTACTCCGCACTTTTTAATAGTATTTTATTCACATTTTTTGTGCCTATTTTCATATTGCCTAACCTTTTTTATTTGATTTACAGCACAGATCAATCTTCATTTGAAGGAGCTGCATCGTTATTTAATCCCAAACTGAGGGAGTGAACAAAGTCCTGGCAAAAATCCCAGCCAGAACTGTCTATAACGGTTTGAAAATAGAAAACCTAAATGTACTGACCATTCAAATCTCTGATGTGAATACTAATTATTAACATGAATATTAATTACATTTTGTAGGATGAAGTTGATAATGTCTTTTGTGCATTAAATTCATTTATGCTTGTATATATCTTATAAAAAATATATCTTGTATATATCTATCATTACAATTTTCTTGATAGTATTTTTTGTAAACTTGTTTTTTTTTTGCTCTCTTCCTGCATGGAATAAAAAAGTAAATAAAAAATAAGCAGAACATATTTTATTAATTTTTTTTTATTTGAAATAATTGGTGAAATAATTCATAAGAAATACTAGTAAAGTCACACTATCAGGGTCTGATAGTTATCTACATATAAAAAGGGGCAAATATGGCTTGGATATAATGTTAATATTCTGTTGCCGTTAACAGCATTACAATGTAATATGTATATTTCTTACTTATAATTGCAGCTCAGCCCTGAACCTTGCATTACAAGTACAAAGCTCTAAAATATTTTTGTATTCTTTCAGCCTCTAAATAAGTCGGAAATGAACAGAAAAAATGTGTTTACCAAAAAATACAATGACTGCAAGCCACAGGTGTAGGACACCAATACAGAAAAATGAACATACGTACAAGAAGAACTATCAATGCAATTTTCAATAGGCACTTCACATAAGCTTAAAATAGCTCTGGCTAACCATCAGGCTATTGTCATTGTTTTGCGTCAATGGGAAGCACTATTTAAAACAGAGCCACTCTCCAACCAAAGCAAACCCATTTAAGTGCCATACCGAGTCATCACTCAACCAACATGCAGGAAAGTTAAAGTCAGTAAAGGGATCAAATTAATGCATTTTGACACTAAATATGTTGTAATAATGGAATCGATCTGAAATATGATTAGTATGAAATATGCAGCCAGCCTGTGCGTATTGTGAGAAAACAAATCTTAAATGCACAGTAACATAATATAAAACAATTAAAACGATTTCCCATGTCAACAAGCATCCTGCCACCAGGATTGCCAAAAAGGTGGATCAGACAAAAGCAAAGAAACAGGGCGCCAATTAATATATAGAGGCGTCATAGTAGGAGCCTGCTATCCAGCTTAAAGGATATCCTTTGTTTGACATACATGATTTTTCCACTTAAGACAGTAAGATCTCCGGATCTAAAAGAGGGTAGACAGGTTTTGGTGGCCCTGACGTCTGGGACGTTGACACCAACGTCTTTGAACTATCTTTGTAAAGACACAGAGACATATACAGAAAACAATGCGATTATTGTTTGTGGATGTGGAGTGTTTAGTTCCAGTGTCTCTGAACTTTATATAAACTAGCTGATGTTATTCTGAGCTGATAGCTCTGAAAAAGGCCAGATTAAAGAGTCCACCTGGGCTTTTTTTTTTTTTTTGGCATGCTCCATTGTAACGACTATAAGTCATGATGATTTTTTCTTTGGGGTCTTTTAAAAATAAGCACGGCGTTCTGCATATCGAGGTAAATATCCCTTCTCCACCCTCCATCAGGAAACGCATAAGTGCTTATTATTATTACGTCCTTCCTACTTAGGTCACAGAACTCATCACCTTTTGTCTCTAGAAGCTAACATTTTTTGTTCCCCCAAAGCACTAATTGCATTTCCTATTTGCTTGGCCCCTCTATGCCCACCATTCTGGTAAAGACATTACAGGCCAAAACCTTCTCTTGTTGACCTCTACACATCGTCTCTTGAGATTATATAATTTTTCTATAAAATGAAAACAGCAAGTGCTATTTAAAATGTGTTATTTAATTAAAACATGTATTAAATATCCTTAAACTACATGGAACTTTTTGCTAACACTGTACTGCCAATCAGGTGCCGCTACGGATTCTGGACCCTCTGGACAGCAGATTCACTCGGGGCCTCCCGCGATGGGAGGGGGTTGGTTGGCTGGGGTTGGTGTGGCTAGGGTCTCAAATTTAGGCCCTGGCCAGAGACACTCAGGCCCTAGCCTGGCCCGTGTCCGAGAGCTTGACAGAATTACCAGCCCGAGTCCGTCCCAAGCCCATCTTTTTACCCCCTTCTCCCAATCAGAGTGTAGTTACTTTTGCTGGAGCATCAGTAAAGTGTATAATATTAAATATTATATTTTCATGTTTCTATATTTCTATGTTTCTATATTTATATTTAAAATTGAATTTCAGTGAGCTTAAAACGAATTAGGGATCCAAGCACTGAAGCTGTAACACAAGCACAGTAACAGAGATACAGTACAGATAGTCACAGAGATCTCAGACTTGGGACACTCCAGCACACGTGTCAGACACCAGGTGGAGCTATCATAAGTACATTTCTGCATTTTAGTTCATAACTCTGGAAGGGCTATAAGTCTAACTCTGAATTCTCGAGTCAAACCCTTGTGAAGACATAAGCCAATTAAACACTCTAGCATCATCCATTTTGACTAAATGGCCTGTATCTGCTTAATGCAATGTCTAAAGTTAACAAAACTTATATATTTATTTTTGCATTTGTATGATTGAGTGAAGTAAATTACCATGTGTATAAATAATTTTGACAGTCTAATCCTAAAACAAAGTTTCTCTTGTAATGATATTTTGATCCAACTTCTGCATGTAAAAATGCTTTTTTAATGAAATGTCAACAACATTTATAAATAATGTCACGATTGCTGAATTAGGAGTTTATGGCTATATGGACCAGCATTGTTACGCATTAATTAATAGTCATTATAAATAGCCATTTAGTTATAAGTTTAATCTTCAGTACAATAAGTTTACACTTGAGTGCAAATGACTTTATGAAGACATGTAGCCTACCTAATAAATCAGAAAGTGGTTGTTATTTAAATATTATCAAGGGTCCTGTCTTCACTGATTGCTGATGTAGACTGACAATGTAATTATCAATCAGTGTTATAATTATAGGCCTACGTGCTTGTCAAGCTGAACAGCCATCCGTAAACCAATTATAATTTAGTCTTTAGTCTAAGCTAGAGGTCTTCAACCCTGCTCCTGGAGGCCCACTCTCCTGGAAAGTTTATTTCCAACCGGCTTCAGCACACCTGCCTTCAATTTTCAAGCTGTCTTGAGCCGCTTCAGGTGTGTTTGATTGGGGTAGTAGCTAAACTCTTTAGGATATTGGGTCTCCAGGCACAGGGTTGAAGACCTCTGGTCTAAGCAACGGTGACTGTTTGAAAGTCATTCCATGAAATGGGAGCCTCTTCTATTTTGAAAAGGTAATTTTTTTAGAGTGAATTTTATAGCCTACATTTATAAGATTTTAAACATTCTATTAGAAAAAAAAAGATTAACAATTTTACTGTCATCTCAAGCTAAATATAAAAAGGTTAATGTTTTTAAATAGCTGCGTCTTTACATAGGTAACAGGGAGACAGTTTTATAGTTAATTTTGTGCTTTCATTAAATGATAATATTTTTACAGCATTTTATTTTTCATCAAGTTTTCAATAATCGGTTGTTTAGTGTCCAAAAGCCAGGTGGTAGGGTTATCTATTTAAGATCGCCCCCTACTGACAAAAGTAGAATTACAGTACAGTATATAGTGATAAAATGACATGAGGTCCTTGATGTTCTTTCTACATTTTTTTTTTTTTTTTAATTATGCAACACAGTTTAATTAAATGGATTCATGATGGTAACCGAGCTGATGCATAAACTGGGAACATGTTTATAAAATATTAGCCTATATCCACTATAATCTAAAAACCTGTATCAACGAAAAAAACAAATGATGCCAAACATGGGGTCAAAAATACATCTACACTGAGAAAGAAGAATAAAAATTAAATATAACATACTTTTAATTGATTATTATTGATGTGGAGCTAAAAGAGTCAGCTTTGTTGTTTTTTACACCAGTGGTTCTCAATTTTAGTCCTGGGGGCCCCCTGCTCTGCACATTTTTCATGTCTCCTTAACTCACCTGCTTGAGATCATCAGCTCGATGACGATCTCAATCAGGTGTGTTAAATAAGGGAGACATCCAAAATGTGCAAAGCTGGGGGCCCCCAGGACTAGAATTGAGAACCACCGGTTTACACAAATTCATAAGGGACACCAAACATCCCATTTCATGGAATGACCCTTGAAGAAGTGATCAATACTGGCTGAAATACAGCTCAAAGTACAAAACAACCTCAGTAAGACGATATGTTCAATAATTACATGTTCAGATGGCTACCAAATCCAGTCTTTGCTCTCACCTGAACTGAATTTCCAACACATTGCACGCGAGATCTTTGCGCATTCACTCTCATTGGCTCGTTTCATTACATCTATGAATAATGCACCTCACGTTGCGTAATTTTCCAGTCAAGATGAGACAGATGGCCCATACAACAACTCACTGACAACAACTTACAGGCAAACAAAACGCAGAAATACAGCGAAATAATGTAGTGTACGTGGAAGCTGAAAACTGCTCTTCTAGAATGATGAGGAAATCCGCTGAGTGTTGGACAGCGCCATGGATGATCGATGTCAGCATGTGACTGAGGATTTATTCAGTGGTCAATGGACTCTTTGCACCTGTTTGCATCTGGAAAAGGCTCTGGCCGCTGGGGAAGCCTTGCTGGACCTGGCCGTGCAGTTTCAGCACCAGTACCGACGACGGCAACAGCACAGCTGACGCATTCGTAAAGCAGAGCAAAGCGAAGATCTCACGCGATGTCCTCGGCGGTGTTAGGTGAGTGACACTCAGACAGCCGACATGCAGACGCTCGCATATGTTGTTATCCAGCTGTCGTAGGTGAGTTCAAACCAAAAATATGCGTGTTTATACATCGCTGTGTATTTTCTCTCTAGTGTATGACAAGCTTGATAGCTATTAGGGACAGAATACAATACAAAAGGTTGATATCTGAAGGTCTAATATTTGTCTAGTAAACATTATTTGCTTGTTCGTTATCGTCTGTTGACATTGTGTGTAAGTGTTAAATGTTATAGACGCTTCACCTGTATGTGTGGACACATAAGCACCTATGTAATACATAAAACATTTCCTACCTATTGATGAAAATATCTGTAATTGTGCTCATTCAGACCAATACCATTGTCTTTCAAACATATGTACTTTAATAACCCCTATATTTCCAGAGGCAGAATCATTCTCCACCATATGTGCAGTGATCCTGCTTGTTATGCCACAAATCCTTCCTTGATGTTCATTATGTTTCAATGCAGTCACTCAGCCATAATTGTGTTAAATACCACTAGAGCTGCTCAGCAGCTGAAATGCATATTCATTATGTCACACTGTTTAATATAATTATGATATTTTGCCATAAATGGGACTGAACGTTTGTGATGAGCTACTATTTTATCTAGTTCTTCTTTCTGTCCTAATCTGTTTTTATATGTGAAAGCTCTTGCAATCAGGTAATATCTCAGACTCACACTTTTACATGGTTTTTTTTTTCTTCAATTCTTCAAAAATGTATGAAATTTAATTCTGTATAGGCTGCCAAAGTGAACTTGACTTATTTTATTCACACTTCATGTAACCGTCACTAAAAAAGAGCTGAGTTTGTGACAGTGCGCAGAAAATTGATAACATCTCTCACACAAGGACTCTGTTTCCTCAAAAAAAAAAAAAAGAAGCTTAAACTTAGAATGAGCGTTGCTTCCATGAGAAGAAAGCTGTGTTTAATGTATTGGTTATGGTAATGAAACATCAACTTGACTGAATTTGCCACATAGCAATAGCCCTTTTATCCCATTTAAGCAACACTTTCCACAAAAAAACATATTTCTGGGTCTAATGGTGAGCTTTAAAGGGTTTGGGTAACAGGATTGGTTTCTGTGGATGTGGACAACGATTCTGTTGAAATGTCTGTTTGGTTTGACCTTAATAGGATGACCGCACAAATGGAAAGCTGAGTGGTTTGTGGTGTGTTTGCAGAAGTTTTAGTGGACGTAATTATACGATAAGCCACTCAAGCCCTTAATGATGGAATTAATTAAATTTTTGGGTTCTTTTTGTAAACAAACACACACATATCCACCTTATTTTTCAACACGGAAGTAAGCAAACAGTTTTCTGTGAATGTTCGAGATTTTCAATTCATTAGCTACTGTAGGGAAATAACGAAAAGAATAACAAAGTGCAGTAAATGGTAAAACCGTTTGTGCTACAAACCAGTGTGTTTATAATTAATACATTAATGTAATATGGTAAACACCAGTTTGCAATATCAAGAAGCAAAAAAAAAAAAACCTGTAAGTGGATGGTCCCGGAAACCAGACGCATGAAATAAAAATTAAACTGAAAAATAGGTTGTGGTGTGTGTGTGTGTGTGTGTGTAATATATAGGCTATATACATATATATTTGGTATAGTTAATAATATATATATAACCACTAAAACATCTGCACACACATCACAAACATAATGATTGCTATAACTATACCATTACAAGAACTTTTTTTTGTTTCCCTTGCAAACAGAGAAATTGCTCCGAGGTCGTCTCTTTCATGCCAGACAGTACCTCATGAAGCATAAAACTACGATCACAATGGCACCCACTGAAAACTGTGATGTTCTTATGACATTCCCAGGTGTGGAGCTTATGTCTTTCAGTTTTGCTCGTTTGCACTAATACAGTCATTGATTAATGTAGATGTTTTTTTGTCAGCTTCATATCACAAATGTTATATTTGTAACATTTGCTAATTTACAGCATGAATGTAATTGTGCATTTTGTACATCTTTTTACATCTATTTACAAAATATTAAAAAATAAAGTGATAATAAAATGTGAATTTCTTTGATCTACTGATGGACATATTTCAGCATGTTATTGTCTTTTCCACAGACACCACAGATGACCATACACTGTTATGGTTACTTAACCAAATCCGGTTGGGAATTCCACAAGTCAGAATCCAGATCCGGCAGCATAAATACACGCACACCTATGCATTCTTCATTACCTCAACCTTTGAGAAGTAAGACACAGTAGAAAACCTGCTCGACTCATCTCATCATAGTTATTGTATTGTATTTTTCCATATAAAATGTTTGAAACATTTGACAGATGGTCACTGGGTCCTACAAAAATACAGCATTAGAATGATTGTTGTTCTTTTGTCTGAAGCTTGTTGCGTGGAGCTGAACAGATGGGGATGCAAAAGGCAGTGAAGCCACGCTATGGAGGCGGCACTCGCAGGTTTTCATGTGAGGAGGATGACATCTATGAAAACATCGAGAGTGAGCTGTGTTTCTTCACATCACAGGTCTGCCATTAATGTCTCATTTCTTGTCTTCTCATATGAAATCATTAGATGTCTTATGTCATAAAGGTTTTTCAAACACAATCTAATGGCATTTCATAACTAGTTTATGTTTTGGCAAACTGGTGGTGACATTTGCATGAAATAGTACAATCTAAGTCATACATTTTCATACAATCTGTTTATAACCCACTGATGGTAAGGTTTAAAGGAGGACCTTCATCGCTTACCTTGTTTTAAATGGCATGTTTCCGTACAAATCACAAATAACATTTTCTCATGAGATCGCGTCAATTTTTCTCTTATTTCTTTAGGAGCGTCAGAGTATTATCAAATATTGGTTGGATAATCTGCGGGCGAAACATGGCGAAGCCCTTCATAACCTTCACTTCCTGGAGGGCCAACCAATCAGTAGATATTTTAACATTTCTTCTAAAATGTTTATCAAGTTTAAGAATTCCCCCCCGAAACTGATCAAAATTTTGTGTGTCCTTGGCAGTACCAGAGCTTATAACCAGGGGTGTGATTCTTCAAATGTTTCCTCTTCATGAGCAGAGAATCCTGAATCAGCTGATGACGTCCTGGGTTCAGGCAGTCTGTGAGAGGCAGCCTCTAGGTGAGAACTCCTGTGTTTTTGCCAACATGCACAGGAGTCAACTAGCTTTTAGTTATTCTGAAATGGTTGGTGCATTTCAATGGTTGTATAATGAGACTTCAGGTCAATGCTCTTCCTTTAGCAAACAAACTTATGTGTGCCTACCTGCTTTCTTCAGTACAGACCGATTTGCTCTGAGCAAATATGAAGTGCTACAGTATGAACTCTTAATGCAAACTACACTACATGTTTTATGTTTAATAAGAAGGAGCCCCTCTTATAAGGAAAAGTGATTCATTTTGGAACTATGATGTTAGCTGAGGCATATTTCACTGTATTGTGGTTTGCATTTCACCTTCGCACTAATCTAACAATGTTTTAGTAAAAAACAAAATCAACAGGGCATTTTATCTTGGCGTAAAGAAATAGGTATCCCTATTTTGCCCTTATAATTATGCAAAAGTGGCAGAGTTTATTCATATTGTTATATTGCAAAAAAGCAGATTAAGCCTAATTGTTTTGTTGTCCCATTCCTGACAGATGACGTGTGTGATTATTTTGGTGTGAAGATTGGCATGTACTTTGCTTGGTTGGGCTTTTACACCAACTCTATGCTGTATCCAGCAGTGATTGGCTTTCTGCTTTGGATCTTTGCCGAGTCTGATCAGGTAGGTTGTTTTCCTTGATATCACAATCCTATAGCTTTAGAATGGAAGTATAGAAAGTATACAAGAGCTTGTTATTTGGTTATAAGGCACAGTTTTATCACCAACCTTTTTTTGATATGCAGACAAGTCAGGATATCTGCTGTGTGGTGTTTGCCCTTTTCAATGTGGTGTGGGCAACACTCTTCCTGGAGAGATGGAAGCGTCGGGAAGCAGAACTGGCATATAAGTGGGGAACGCTGGACACCCCAGCAGAGTCACTAGAGGAACCACGTCCACAGTTTCGGGTGTGCTGACATCATTTTTATAGAACCTTAAATTATTTAGACACAAAATGTTTGTGAAGGTCATTAATGACCACCTCTATTTATATATAAGTCATTCTAATATACTAATATTCTAATATACTGATTAGTGGTCAAGACTCTTTGATAAATAGAATGTTTTTATTTTATTATAAATAGAACAGTACTTATTTGAAATAGAAATCATAGATCAGTTTAATGCTTCATTACTGAATAAATATATATATATATATATATATATATATATATATATATATATATACATACATACACATTGTTACGAACCCCACTTTTAGAATGCTCGTTCGGAAAGGGGTTTAGCAACATAAAAAGGACACGCGAGGCAGAACGTCAATTTAACCATTTATTAACGGCCAAACATCTCACGAGTCACATTCACATCACCCAGCAACACATACTTGAAGAATTAACTGAACTAAATGAACAAACAAAACATAGATCAACACACAAACACATCAATCAGACAAAGTAAACACCGGCTTCCAAACGGTACTAGACCATCAGACACGCACGAAACTCTGGTGGCTTCACAGAAAGAGCTTCTTAGCAAGTGCGAGTCATACTCATCAAAGCGCATCGCTGTGGCTGAACCGGGGAGAGCCAACCTCGCTCTCTCCTTCTACCTCACTCTCTCTTCAGCTTCCACCACCTTATATTCAGTCCAGAACGTCATTATTGAAACGAACCGCAGGTGTGTAGGGGCGGAGCTCAACCTCAGAAGAAGAACACAACAACAGAAGTCAGCACAATAGGGGAAAAAACACCAACACTCACAAAACAAGGACAACAACTTTGACCGTAACACTTCTCCCCCTAAAAAACAGAAGCAGTTTCCCTCTTTTCCACTTTCATCCTTTTGGAGGCATGAGGAAATAAACTGGTTCTGAAAACAATCATTTAACTCCGTGACAAAGCATTGGCCACCACATTCTCAGATCCCTTCTTATGACGAATCTCTAGATTATATGGTTGCACCATTAACGCCCATCTCATCAAACGTTGATTATGATTGTACATTTTACTCAGAAAAACTAACGGATTATGATCCGTATAGACCATAACAGGAAACATACTGCCCCCAACATAAACATCAAAATGTTGTAATGCCAATAAGTTATCCCGTGCGTTCCAGCTGGAGGTGGATGCCAGTGCTGTCGGAGCGGGAGCTGTCCTTCTACAGGAGGGTGCTGATGGAGTAGTTCACCCGGTTTCCTACTTTTCTACTAAGTTTAACCATCACCAGTTAAACTATTCAACCATTGAGAAGGAAACTTTAGCACTCTTATTGGCATTACGACACTTTGATGTTTATGTTGGGGGCAGTATGTTTCCTGTTATGGTGTATATGGATCATAATCCGTTAGTTTTTCTGAGTAAAATGTACAATCAACGTTTGATGAGATGGGCGTTAATGGTGCAACCATATAATCTAGAGATTCGTCATAAGAAGGGATCTGAAAAAAACAAGTTTATATATAAACTTGTTTTTTTAAAGAAGTCTCTTCTGCTCACCAAGCCTGCATTTCTTTAAACCAAAGTACAGCAAAAACAGTAAGATTTTGAAATATTTTTTTACTATTTAAAATAACTGTTTCTATTTGAATATATTTTAAAATGTAATTTATTCCTGTGATTTCAAAGCTGAATTTTTAGCATCATTACTCCAGTCACATGATCCTTCAGAAATCATTCTAATATTATGATTTGCTGCTCAAAACATTTATTATGTTGAAAACAGCTAGGTAGATTTTTTTCCATGATAATTTTTTCATTATCAATGAATTTTTTCGGCTAACCGTTTTTTATCGATTTTTACGATAAAACCTTTTACAGTTTTTTTCTATTCATCAAAGAATCCTGAAAAAAATGTACTCCGCTGTTTTAAACATTGATAATAACAATAAAATAGTGTTTAAATAATGTATGCTTTAATATATACATACATACATACAGGTGCATCGCAATAAATTAAAATGTTGTGGAAAAGTTAATTTATTTCAGTAATTCAACTCAAATTGTGAAACTCGTGTATTAAATAAATTCAATGCACACAGACTGAAGTAGTTTAAGTCTTTGGTTCTTTTAATTGTGATGATTTAGGCTCACATTTAGCAAATTCACTGTATATATATATATATATATATATAACTGATTCTGATCCCAAAATTCTGAAGAGTAGTGATTTGTTTATACTTTCCACCAATGTTTCTGGCCTGAACTGTTATTTTTTGCTACATGTGTATCAGGGAATTAAGCGTCGCAGTCCGGTGACAGACAGTGAAGAGTTTTTCTACCCACCCTGGAAGAGGAGAATGTTCCGCTGGCTGGTTAGCTTTCCCATCTGCATCCTCTGTCTCTGCTTTGTCTGCTTGGCCATGTTTACCTGCCTGGAGCTTCAAGTAAGGATACTCTGTAACGTTTGTTACAAAACTTGCTACATCAGGTTATTTCAAATAAACTCCGTAATGAAGTTTCGAATATATTTGTTTTCCATATTCAACTAAACATTGTTTATGTATATACATGATTAATGACTTCTGTCTCTTATAGGAATTTGTCATGGAAACAAAGGAGTTGCCAAGCATATGTAGATTTTTTCCAAAATTTCTTCTGGCTGTAACTGTTACTATTTGTGACGAAGTGTACAAGAAAATAGCTCTCTGGCTCAATGATATGGGTAAGACTTAAATCTGCTTATAACATTAACAACATTAAATGTGTATTTGGATTTTCATTACACAGTATGCGTTACTGAATCTAGCCAAATTGGGACATAATTTGGGTCATTAAATTAGCAGCAAACTTGCATTTTTGGTTATTTCACAGTTTGTTTGTTCATTATTCTTTTTTCCTCAGTGACACGTGTTTGTTCATTTTTCAATTTTAACAGAAAACTACAGACTTCAAAGCACGTATGACAATAATCTCATCCTCAAGACTGTTTTTGTAAGTTTGATGCTTTATTTAATCTCTTTATATATACCAGATGTTCAGTTTATTAATGTATCAGCAGCATACTGTAAAAAGTGTATTTGATGAATTTATGAAGTATTGTGTGTATATGTATGGTTAAATATTGTGTTCTGCATTTTAAAGTTTCAGTTCATAAATTCTTACCTCAGCCTTTTCTACATTGGATTTTATCTCAAAGACATGGAGCGGTTAAAAGAGGTAATACACAGACGACAGAATAATGTTAAAGCAACAAAGTGTCATTCTGCAGCCCAGACAAAAAAAATAAGTCTTTAATTTACAGATGCTGGCCACGCTGTTGATCTTCCGCCAATTTCTACAAAATATCAAAGAAGTGTTACAGCCGTATCTCTATGAGCACCATAAATTAGGTGCTCTGAGGACATTATGGGACTTAATTCAAACCATGCTCCTGAACTATAGTCATTTAATAGTGCAAAAGATACGACTGACTTGCCAAGCCAGTCTGGATGTGAATAAAAGTGGCTCACCTCCAGAGCAATCAGAAAAGAGAGAAAGGAGGAGTTTAATCGCCAGTTACAGAGTTCCCAAGACAGAGGAAGGGGATGATGATGCTGGACTAAAGCAAAGGAAGGTCAGCTTCACCGAGAAGGTGGAATACAAGGACAAGGTTGTGGAAGCACCGACACAGGCCAGCTTACAGGACGATGGCAGTCCTACCCTTGTGGAGGATGGAATGGATTCATCCTTAATATTTGATATACGTGATGATGATGATGATGATGATGATGATGACAGAGACATAGATGATTCTGTGATTAAACCTCAAGGAACCCAGAGAAGAAAGACCAAATCTGTTGGGGAAAACAACAGTACGGAAAAGAAAATGTCCTGGATGGATCCTCCAAAGGAGACTGAATCTACTGTTTTGACCCAACCGGAGATTGAAAGTTGCATGCTAACTTATGAGGTTTGTGCTCCTCCATCTCTAGATCATCGGTTGAATTGTTGATGAAAACAAGTTTAGAAATGCTATTTCTGTGACTTATTTGCTACTTTCTGAACCCAATGGCTGGTTTACAAACTGTGTCAAGAACAAGACAATTTTCTTTTATTTCGACTTGCAGGATACTCTTCAGGATTACCAGGAGATGTTCATACAGTTTGGCTATGTTGTGCTCTTCTCCTCTGCCTTTCCTCTGGCAGCCATGTGTGCCCTCATAAACAACATTGTAGAAATCCGAAGCGATGCCTTAAAACTTTGCACAGGCCTCCAGAGACCCTTTGGGCAAAGGGTTGAAAACATTGGACAATGGCAGGTCAGGAGATCCTTTCAGAGTAATTGCTTAGTAAATTATTCATAGCAGATTGTATTTCTTGCTTCTTTATTTGCTTTTGTTTGTTCTTAATTTAAACAGACCGCAATGGAGGCAATGGGTCTGATCGCAATAATTGTGAACTGTTACCTTATTGGCCAGTGTGGACAGCTGCAACGACTCTTCCCCTGGTTGAGCCCTGAGATGGCCATTATCTCTGTTGTAGTGCTAGAGGTAAGAGAAAATAGCAAAAAACTGCAAAAAAAAAACAAAAAACCTTTATGGTCAGTAAGATTTTACAATTTTAAATATTAGAACACTTTAAAATAACAGTTGTCTATTTCAATATTTTAAAAAGTAATTTATTCCTTTTAATTTAAATAATTTATGAATTTTCAGCAGCTATTACTCCAGTCTTTAGTGTTTTATGATCCTTCAGAAATCACTCTAATATACTGATGTACTGCTCAAAAAAATTATTTTATATGATTAATAATATGTTAAAAACAGTTGCTTAATATTTTTGTGAAAACCTTGATATAGGAATAGAAATTTCAAAAGAACAGGATTTGAAATAGAAATCCTTTGTAACATTGCAAATGTCATCTGACAAGTTCTTGCTGAATAAAAGTAATAATTTCTGATATGTAACAAATGGCTAAATTATGTATAAAGTGTAGTAAATTGAATGCAGCTCTTTCTCTTATGGTTTTCAGCACTTTGCCATTCTGCTCAAATATATAATTCATGTTGCAATTCCTGATATTCCAAACTGGGTGGCAGATGAGATGGCCAAACTTGAATATCAGCGAAGAGAGGCTCTCAAGGTAGCACAGCACATGATGAGCATAGACTAATATCCATTGTAATGTATATTCATATTTCATATCATAACTGATAACCAGTAAATATTAGACACATACTACAACTTGGCTTTGTCAAAAGAAATTAAAAAATAAAACAAATTAAATTTTAATGTGTATATCATCACATTGAAAAGAAAAAAAATTGTTCTGTTTGGTTAAAAGGGTGTATTATTGTCTATTTCTGCATCAGAAACATGAACGCCTTGCTCAGCAACACCAGCAGCAGCAACGGAGGAAGTCTGAAGAAGAAGAGGAGCATCAAAAAATGGCAGAGGAATTGGCACGACAAGATCAAGACAAGTCCAATCAAAACGGAGGTGAGGACCATCACCATGAAAGAAGCCCAGGGGCCAAGTTCAGCTCCGGAGGAGATAAACTCAAGAGACCCAGCTCCCTTTTAGGCAACAATAATGTAATGAAACTTAAACAGATAATCCCACTTCAGGGTAAATTCACCTCTACCACTTCTCCCACAAGTGGTGAGGCCAAACTTCCAGGTTTCCTGAAGTTCCTGAAATCCCAAGATTTAAAAAAGGAAGCCGTTGCAGGAGTCACACAAGGGGGCTCTACACATGGGAGCCACGAGAAATCGCAGTCTCCCAGCAAGTCCTTCAATCCCGGCAAACTCTTTAACTTTGGGAAGGAAAATCCATGTACTGGTTCTGAACAACAAGCGAAACCAGAAGATGCCTCAAGGGCCACTAATGCACAACACACAAATAATGACCAAAACCCTTCATCAGAAGATCTTCCATCTGAGGTTGAAAAGGGTGAAAGCTGCTTTTCAAAAAAACAGTGAATGAAATGGTGATACTACTCAGTTAATATATAGCACTGATTGTAATGCTTAACATTTGCTTAAATGTGATAAAGCAACCATGTAGTGAGTGCAACTGCATGTCAAAGATCATTTTAATACAATATATTAATCCGAGACCTCCATATAGTTTACTCACTGAAGGCGGCATGCCAAGTCACCTGCATGATAAAATCAGTTTAGGCATGGGTAAGCAAGAAAGGACATTTGAATGAGCACTGTAAAATGTATAGATTTTCTATTTTTCTACGCATTATTATTTTTCTTAAATCAAACGGTAAATGTTAACTAAAAATAATGTATTGTCCTTGCTAATTTTGATCTTATAATGAGTGTGAACCCATAATGCAATAAAATGGAATTACTGTAAGAAATTTTAAAAATGGTATATCAGACACAATTTACACCGTTACTTCAAAGTCCTGTTTTTTTACTTTTATACTATTATTATTATTATAATACAAATTAAATGCATATACAATTGCTTATAAAAATGAACTATAATACTTACAATAAAACGTGATTCGATACACCATGACAAATGCAGTTTGTTTTTTACTTTTTTATTTTTTAATTACATTATAACAATATTTAACTAGTCAGAATAATCGGAACAGAATCTGATCATGACAAATGTAATTTTTATGTGTACATGTTTTTTTTTATTATCTTTTTTTCCATCTTTTACCTACACTGCATACAGCAAAAACTTTGACATGCACACACTCAACTGGAAGTATGAAGAAGGATAAGAGCCATCAAACTGGAAAAAAAAAAAACATCCAATGAAGTCTATTCATTGTGCATTAATCGTTTTAATTTGATAACTATTTCAAATAGAAACTCAAAAGCTCTCCTGCACAGCTGGCATTCAACTGAGATTCACTTCAAAGGTCTATCAAAGCCACTGTCCAGTCAGTGTCTCAATGCGTGAGGGACTTTCGTCCTTTGAGCATTCGGCGCAGGATTACTTCGATCCCACCTGGAGTGCTAATTCTTTTGATCCACCCATGGGTCCTCTTTCGTTTGATGTTCTTCGGCTGATACTCTGTACCACGTTTGACTGTGCGGACTTGTTGATGGTGCCAGAGTGGCTGCTGGAAAACACAAGCTCCCTCTGCTTTGGTGGTCAGGGTTCCTTGCAGGACAGGTTTCTGCTCGGTTCCTGTTCTTGACAGAACCAACGAACTGATAGAGCGTAGCTGACTGCAGCAGAATATGGTAGAGTGAAGGCCATTACTCCTGAAAATGAATTAAAACAATGTAAAATATTAATGCATGTACTGTACATCGAGTCCTGAAGACTGCAAGTCTTCCTCAAAACTCAGTTGCAGAGTGACAAATATACAGGTGAATCTGTACATTGATCAGACTTGCATGACTATTGTAAACTTAAAAGTAACTAAATATGAATAAAGCCAAACTGAAGGGGACTCATTTATTGTACTACATGTCATTGCTACATAAATGTACTGCAACTATATCGTTACACTCAATATTTTTCACTGTATTTTTGTGTACTCTATGCTTAGCTGTGGTTTTGCAATTTATTCTGATTAGATTACTACCAATATTTCATTAGGATTATGGCAACGATATTAGTGATGTGAGGTTGGTTAATGCCGGTGGTTAAATTCACAATCAAAAACGTTCAGCAAACTAAGTTTTTTTTAAAGAATTGATTGGTTTCACATACCGACACAAACTCTGTGCCCCCGAAAAGCACAAAAATGTTGTTCGTAACGTGTTCATTTCGGTTACAGCTTCCTTCCATCAATATCACACCAAAGTCATCACGTGTCTTGCGTCTCTTCCTCTGCTGGACGACTGGCCGGAGTTTAACACTCACTACTGCCCCCTTCAAGTCAAACTCAGAATAACATATGCGTAGCATAGCGTTTTATGTACTTAATTTTATTACGAAAAACAAAAACTGTTGATAATTTACTCATGCTTGAACCCTGAGTAAACCTAACAGACAGACTGGCAGAGGAGAGAATTCGTAACTGATGGCTGCGCTGCCGGAAGCGGAAGTGTGTGTTCAGTAAACGTAACGTTCTGCTAGCTTCAGGAAACACCACGCAGTTTCTGCAGCCAACTGTCGCTTAATTTTGCAAACCTCTGAGGTGCATCAGTTACAGCCGGCAAGATGTTTAACAGAATGACAAGTTTATGGATGGGTGATGTAAGTATTGTGTTTTTGTTTACTTTTCGTCGATAACTCAGCGAGTTTGTAGATTAGAAAACAGCAGCATGTGGGTTTAGCTCGATGTTACGCAAGCATGGCTAGCAGGCCACTCAAACACTCACTAAACTAGAAAAAAATGCTGAATGTACACCGAAATGAAGCACATTTGTAAATTTGGCGGTTATTAATCCGTGGTTTGAATTTTCTTATGCTTACTCTCAGCAGGCCTCTCATATTTGCATAAGCGTTTTTATGTCGTAGTTTAAATAATGAGACAAACTACATGTCTTTGTTATGATTTTGAGTTGACTCCGTAATTATACAACATAATGTAATGTAATGTACTAAACTACGTTAAGACGCCCGCGCTGTAAACGGACACGTGACGCAGAACTCTTTTTCACTGCAGCTTTATGTAAATCATTAACATGGTGTGTTTAAAATAGGCTGACAGGACATTAATCCCATTATTTGTTTTACAGTTAGACCCATACATGGATGAAAACTTCATTAAGCAAGCTTTCAGCACTATGGGAGAGACTGCCTACGGTGTCAAAATAATTACACATCGAGTTACCGGGTAAGAGTACATCTCTAAACAAAGTGCAACAGTTGGGTTCCTGAAGTAAAAAGCCTATCAAGCAGGAAGTGTATTTTTAATGATAACCTGTAAACCTTTAAAGACAGACGTGCAATGAGGTTGTTAATTGATGGTACATGATTTTGTTGAAGCAATCAGCCCTCATTATTTAAACTTTTTTTTAAAATAACAGCAGAATTCCTTTTAAAAACTACATTACCCATAATTCTGCAAAGAAATCTCCCTGAATCAGAATAGCAGCAAGCAAACCATGGCAAAAAAAAAAAAAAACTCCCATGAAACTGCGGTTTTTTTTTGTTGTTGACTAAACATAAAATATATTGTATCTCTATATAATCAACATCTTTAAATCAATAACTTCATAGTTCTCCATAGATTTAAATTTAATTGTATTTCGCAATGTTTTATGGCATTGTAGTTTTCCCCCTAATCAAAGCCGTTTTCTCTCTTTCGCTTATTTTCAAATAAAATGTTTTGCTTCAAATCAATGTTTATGTATCCATCTCGTAGCTGGTTGGTTTGGTTCATGGCTTATAGCTCCTAAACAGACTTAAAAAGAGAAAAAATCCTTATGGTTAAAAACAATTAATGGGGATATGTCAATCTAGTATCTAGGCAACTTTTTAGGTCTACAGCTTATTTCTTTGTGTTAATAATATCCAGACTCACTGAACATATTATATTGCCATATAATTATTACAATGCTTATTTGCCTTTGAGATAAGCCGGATATTTGTTGACAGAAATAATTGAATATTCTCTTGTGTGTTTCCTCAGAGGCTCTGCTGGATACTGTTTTGTGGAGATGGCAGATGAGGCCAGTGTTGACCGTTGTGTGCAGAGGCTTAATGGGAAACTGGTTCCAGGATCGAATCCGGTAAGATGCCAAACTTTCACCCATTAGATTGTGTAGTTTTGGCATCTATATTTGATTTCAATACATTCATATATATAGATTATTATAGGAAGGCATAACCAGCATGGCCCCCACCTGATATGAGACATTTTAATTATACTCCATATATTACTAGTGATGGGCGAGTTACAGAGCTCAATTTCTTCCCTAAGGAAGGTGGTTGAGGCTGTTTTTAAAATGACTTTGTTTGAAGCTGGTGAATAAACTCTGTTAGGAACTAGCTGACGAATGGGATAAAGCCAGTACTGATTGGTGGAGGTATGTGGAAATAATAGCTTCCTTACTCAAATAATAAAACTCAATTTGTCAGCGAATTGTCTCATACTACAGGCAAATGATATTTGATTTGCTCAATGGTTGTATTTTGTTTGCATTTCAGCCCAGGAAGTTCAAGCTAAACTATGCAACATATGGGAAAAGGCCAGAGCCTGGGTAAGCACAACATGTACAGAAAAACATTTTAAGGCCTTTCCACACTGAGCGTGATGTGGAAAAGCGAGACAAATCGCAGACGAACGTTTCTTTCACACCGAGCGCGAAACGAATGTTTGCCTTCTGCTAATTAACGCCTGCACGCTAGGGGGCGCCGACCAACGATGTATTTTTCCTCGGATGTGTCTTGTATGTGGATTTAACATCTAAATTAAGATAAACAAAGTTTGGTTCTACACCAGAAACACAAACCATCTATAATGCGTACAAGAATAGGCTACATCCTAAAATATAATTAGAAGTACAATTAGCATCAAGCTACACTTGTAAATGTATTTAATTATTAATATATTTGCTTACCTAGATCTAGAGAGTGAACGCGCTCTGACTCATAACACTCGTGCACATGGAAGAAAACGGACTGTGCTCTACAGATCACATGATTCAGTGGAGAATTATTAGAAATGTTATTCTGTGTGAAGAACATGTGAGAATAAATCTGTTCTCAAATACCAACGATAACAAGAACTCAGCATCCACTCTTTTATCCGGGATACTCTTCATCGTTGTTTGTTTACACTGGTTTTCGAAACAGCGCAACAGCAGCTGCTTCGGTCAGGTGATCCTAACTCAGGTCTTATTGGACGGCCCATGTTTTCGCTTTGCGAAACTGAAAAGATTTGTCGGACTGGACAAAAAAAAACATTCGCATTTTCGGTGCGTGAATCTTTGCGGCCTATGTGTAAGCATCCATAGGAAGCTGTTGTTTTATTCCCGTTCGAAATTCGTTTAGCTTTTTCGCGCACAGTGTGGAAAGGCCTTTAGTTGTTGATTTATTGTTGAGGAACCAAAAAGAAAGTAGCTGCTAAAAGTTAAATATTACATTTTACACACTGTGGCGGTTTCTTTCACGTTATACTTTCATTTTCTTCCTCAGCCCAGAATTTTCAGTCTTTGTTGGAGATCTCACATCAGAAGTGGATGACTACCAGCTTCAGCAGTTCTTTCTGAAAAAATTCCCTTCATGCAAAGGAGCCAAAGTTGTCACTGATCCCTATGGGAACTCCAGGTATGACATTTTTCAGCCGCCAACTCTGTACTGCATAAACTTACTTGGCTTTCTCTGACAGTTTGACCTACTGATGTTGACCAAAGATGAGGTAGTTGAACTATAAGCGGTCTCCTTTACCTTTTATTTTGTATTTTTTAAAAGCTTATTTTCAGTCGATACTCTTTACCCTCCCTCTCCTAAAAAGGGCCAGACAATACATGGATGTGATTTGCCGTTGTTACAAATCTGCTAAAACTATTGTTTTCCCCATATAGGGTAAGCAAGAGCAACTCACAATTGAAGTGATGCTACTTCATGTTAAAAGTAAAAGAGAAGTTTCAGTTCTACCATCAAATTAATTATTACTTTCTGAATACATATTGAAATATGCATATACTGCATGATGAGGCGCATGAAGCATGAGGGAGCAGGTGCTGATGATCTATTTTTTTCACATGTACAGGGGTTATGGCTTCGTGAAGTTTAGCGACGAGAATGAACAGAAGAAAGCCCTCGAAGAGTTTCAGAACGCATCAGGCCTGGGAGGAAAACCCATCAGGATAAGCATTGCCGTCAACAAAGGGTACATTTCATTTGAACTTTTAAGTTTTAAGTGGTCAGTGACTTCTTGATATTTAAACTTTAACCTCCCAAATCCACATAAAGTTTCACCATATTCTTTCTTTTTTCATTTTAGCAATAAACCAAGCAGTTACCACAACCAGAATAACAGCTACAACACCAACTATCAACAGCAGTATTATCAACAGCCTTACAACAATTACTATCCACAGTGGGGTTATGATCAGTACAGCAGTTATAACTACGGCTACAACCCATATGTTACCCCACCTCCAGTTCCACATGGGATGATGGCACCACCCCCACCCATGGGGATGCCCCCCATGCCCCCTGACATGCAGGGATCCACAGAGGTATTTTTAATAGTGATTCATGATTAACAGTATTTTTAAAATATAAATTCAAACCATTTCTGTTCTTCAATTGACCTTTTTTTTTGGTAATGCTTCAGCAGTCACATGATGGCACAGAGGATGTTGAGGAGGACCCTGCTGAAGGTAATATTTCATAACATTTCATTTGGCTGTTTAATTGACCAAATTGTTGATTAGAGCAAGATTACACATTATTAATTACTCAGTATCTTCTCCCTCAGACCCAAACCCACAGGTGGATGTGGAGGCATTAAATAAGCAATACATGGAGCGCAGCGAGGAGCTCTACGATTCTCTCATGGATTGCCTCTGGCAGCCATTGGACAGTATCACGTCTGAAATTCCTATGATGAATGGTTCCTGACTGCCTAAACCAACCACCGTCTGGGATTATTATACTTTGTGAAGGAACATGCCTTTTTATAATGCTCTGAGCAAGTTTTTCAGAGAATGTTTTCTCCTTTTCAGCCTTCTATTTGGAGCTTCATTCGAGCAGGCAAGAAGTTTTCTTTGTGTACGTCCATCACCTTTTTTCTTTTTTCAAAGTTAGGTAGTTATGGTTTTGTTGTACAGGTTTTTTTTTTTAAAGATTGATGGAAATAATATTTTTCAGTACTATTGTCATTTTTAACCAGGATCTATTCCTACTCTTGCCTTATTAAACTTTTTCATTAGAGATTTGAAGCATGCTTTTTTGTGGGTACAAATCTTGTGTGGTCCAAATAAGCATCTCTTATTACCCCTTTTTTTGTCTGTTGTGAGGCCACTTATGGTTTTCCATTTGTGAAAGGTTTGTTCAAGTTTAGAGATTTTTGCAAAATGAGACCACTGCAAAAAAAAATTATACCACACTGACCCAGAATTAATTTTCTGTCTTTAAATTACATATGCATTTGGGCATAAATGAATCACAAGTTTCTTATTTAAGGCTGAGCTTTCCAAAAATTCTGTGAATATTTTTGTAATAAAAAAACAAATTGAGATTGTCAAGGAAGAATCTAATAAATCAATATGATGTCTCAGTTGTGTCTTCATTTGTTCTGTATTCATGGTTTTATGTGTGAAACCATTTCTGTATTAGTGTTTAAACTATTGCCAAATATATTTAAACTTGAACCTGATTAATGTTTAAATCATTAAACAGTTCACCCTAAAATGGAAATTGTGTTACCATTTACTCATCCACATTGTTCCAAACCTGTATAACATTCTTTCCTCTATGGAACACAAACAGTGAAAATCTTTGTCATGCAGGTTTGAAGGGAATTTTTAGGTAAAGTACCTTCTTGACCATGTTATTCAATTTGAGTGAGGATTTAGTAAACATTAATAAAATGCATAAAGACCAGCCATTTTGGTAAAGAATTTGTCAAATATACATTCATCTTGTATTGGTAGAGATTTTGCCGGATATTCTACGGTTTTTACTGGTATACTGCAGCACCACTATGTATAGTTAGTCCAAATTCTACCAAGCAAATTACTCAAGCCTTTTCTAGTTGCTCTCTTTAGCATTATTTTCACACAGTGTCTCGGATGTCTCTTCCTGTTTGTTCTTTGTAGACAAAAGTCCCACCCCTGGCCTCCCAGGGCAGTACCAACTAGGTCCAAGTCGGTACCAGCCTTGATACAATGCTCTCCAGCTCAAACAACCCAGGGCACCTCCCAAAAGCTGAGTAGGAAACTGGGGGAAGTAAGCCAGCAGGCAGAGCAGCAGGAACACCCAGAGACTCAACAGCAGGACGCAGAACAGGAAGAGGATGCGTAGCGGGGCTCCAGAGGGTCCACCCAGGCTCAGGTAGTGCCCAAACACTGCAGTCTCCTCAGCTAGAAGCAGGCAGCACAAACATAGTAGGAGGGCATCTTCAGATACTTCATAGCCACGCCACAACATGCCAGAGTGGACACAGGCCTCCTTTGTTTCACCTTCTCGTAAAAGTAGTAAAGGCTGATCTCCATTGGTCCCTGAAGCCAACTCAAGAGTGGAGCCGAGGGGCTCATAGCAGCTCCCAGTGGCATTTTCCAACAGACAAAGCAGTTTGCGGAAGCCCAGCCACAGTCCACCTACCACAGCTAGCCGAGAGAGGTGTCGCAAGGAAAGTGTGAGAGAGCGACGAACTGAGAAAGACAGGACAAAGACAAAAGAGCCAACAAAGATGCAGGTCCAGCCCCAACCTGAGCGCAGGAACACCCTAAAAATGAATGGTGAATGACATATTACTGTATTAACATCGAGCACAGTGTATCCTATATACACCAGTATGTGAAAATAGTATGTCCAATTTTACAGTATTCATAAAACTGTAAGTGAAAAGTATTCAGATGACCTACTGCTTCTGGTGAGATTCTGAAGAGCACAACTAATGGACACTTTACTATTGCATGAGGTCAAGGCAGGTGATTTGTAGATCACATGACAATGAAAACATGAAGATTTTATGTCCAGATTACATTCAAGTCCCGTGAATCACTGTTGATCTAATCCAGGGGTTATTAAACCTGCCCTGGAGGCCCCTCAGCACTGCACTGATCTAATCTGTGAGAAAAGCCCCTTATACTATATAGAATATACTCTTTAACGGTAAATAAGTAATTACTCAACATTACTCAGACAGCCTTTAAATTAAGACATAATACTCTTTTCAAATAAAAAATGTTTTGTGCTTTTTTTCCGCCACAATCTTTATGAGTGAGTCATTGTATCATTCACTCAACTGATTAGTTCAAAAGCTCTGATTTATTCAGGAACGCTATAGACCTTAATCAGGTTCGATTGTATTTTGAATTTATAACGTGGAGGAAAACAACACTGTGAGGGATAGACTTATAGTGTTTACAATGACATGCACTGTATAAGGCCTTAGATCACACAATTTTCACAACTTACAACTTTAGTCTACTAAAATTTTATTCTGGAAAGAGGTTTTGTCAGCTGAACAAACAATAGTACAATCCACTGAATACACTGTATGCCTATCCCTCAGCCTTTTTCCATTTCTGTCAAAAATTAAATATGGTGTTATCCTGACTATACTGACATATAAGTCTATATTGTGTTTAACAGTGATGTGAATGTTTGATTCTGCTTTTTTGGTGGAGCAAAATTGAACTGTCAATATTGTGTCTAAAATGTATTCAGTACTAACTAACACACTCACTGCTGTTGTGATTACCTGCAAAACAGCAGCACTTAATTGAATATGAAATTGCACAGATATGATTTTTTTGTGTCTTACCTGTAGAGAAAGTGAGTCCTCTTTGCAAACACACTATAATGGGAAACCCATAGGCTCAGGAGGGGCCCAAACAAAAGCAATGCTGACAGCAACAAATGAAAATGACGTTGAAATGATGCGTTACCAAGAAGTCCAGCTGCCAGGTCAGTAATGACCACAAGGATAGAGTTTAGAAACATTTGTAACATTTTCATAACTACATCAGCAACTTACAGATAATATGGATTGGTTGTTGTTAAAGTCCAGTCTCTTTCAAAATCCAACAAAACGTCTTCAGTGACTGCTGCAGTGTGTTGGTGTTGTAAAATTCCCCTGATGTAAATGTTAAAAAAGTCACAATTTATGTAAGCTTGTCTAATGACCAATGCAAGTTAACTGTTTGAAAAAGGATGTTCTCGTTCACTGGAATCACTTTTCTGGCAATGTATTTTTGTAGATATGTTTCTGTAATTATAATCACATATATTGTTGCATTTAATCCAGGTATAAAAATGGCATTTGCTACTGTAGTAGTTTCCTTTTCTTACACTCTGTGTCCTTCAAGAGATTTTCACGGCCTAGCTCCCCTCTGATCTGTATCTTTTCCGTGATCTGCACTCCCCCTTATGTTCTTGCAGCCAACAACTTCCGTTTACTCCTTGCATTCAAGAGAAAGAAAATCCTGTTCATTCCTGATTTCCATGTTCTTTGTGTCCGTGGGTGTATTTCATTTCTCTAGCAGCACAACTGCTCTAACAGAGGGTCTCTGGCACCTTTCACATGGCCCACTCGCTCCCCACCCCCTCAGAACAGAAAAAGAAATGTTGTCGCCTTCTGTATGTTGGTGTTGGCGGGTGTCATGTTGCAATGAGACAGTTCTGTGTGAAAACACAGTAACTGTATTGTCGGTGATGGACCAAATGATCACTGTTCAAAAAACTGGACAAAAATGATAAGTGCATAAATGTTCACAACAGCTAATTTGAATTTCATTAACTCTTAAATCTCTAGATAGTGGCACATTTTGGTTCTCTTTTCAGTGGATGAGCAGAAAGCACTGCTCGTAAAATGTCAGTGGTTCACTGCTGTATAAATGTCCCTAAATGCTGTGTACAGTTACTGGGGTGCTTTTCAATTCAGCCATATTTAGCTCTAACCTTTGTACTGTACCTTCATTCATCTCCGCTGCTTTCTCCATTCTTAGATTCAGCTGTTGTTGCTGCTTGTCTCTGTCAGTCACCGAGTCCCTCTATGGTCTCCACTGTCTGCACCAACTACATTATCTTTTCTGTCTCTTACAAACACCAGTCTGCTCTCTTTCCTTGCTGTCTTTAATTAGCTCCATATTAAGATAGCCTAAATATAGTGTCTTTGGTATGTGCTATATGTGCATGTAATGTGATATATTCCTGTAAATAAATGTCCCTGTCCTATTGTCCTTGTTCTAAAATTCAAGACACAACTATAATTCCTCAACTAAAAGATTTCAAATGATCATAGAGTATTTTTAGTTCATGTTTGATGATAAAGACCGTGAACCTTTGTACTAAAATGAAAAGTAACCTAAAGGCCTAGACCAGGGATGTCCAAACTCAGTCCCGAAGAGCTACTATCCTACAGACAGAATTTAGCTCAAACACACCTGATTAGAAGTTTCTAGTATGCCTAGTAAGACCTTGATTAGCCGGTTCAGGTGTGTTTAATTGGGGTGGGAGTTAAACTTTGCAGGACAGCGGCCCTCCAGGAGCAGGATTGGACACTCCCGGCCTAGACCATTGGTGTCCAAACTCGGTCCTGGAGGGCCACTATCCTGCAGAGTTTAGCTCCAACTTCAACACAACTGCCAGGAAGTTTCTAGTATGCTTAAGACCTTGATTAGATGGTGCAGGTGTGTTTAATTGGGACCTCTTTAATAATGAAATGACTACAGAACATTGAAATCTTCAAAATGATGATCAAATTGACATGATTACATGGGTTATTGATACCTGTAAGATGTAATAAAATATTATTGGCTAGAATATCAGTGTTTATCAAAAGGTTTTTACACACAACATTTCAGTATATTAGCACATTGATTTTGTTTCAGGTTAATGATATTTTCTAAGCTCTAACCCAAGCCCTTACCCCTAAACCTACACTGAAAAAAAAATTATACAAACTTTTTTAAGGTAAGAGGTTGCAAACAATTTATTTGAGCTACATTTAAATAATAAAAAAAGTTAGTTAACTAAATTTGTTTGTTTAATTGTAGCTAAAATAAATCGATTGCAACAACTTACCATATGTGCGCTGTTTTATCAGTACTTACTCTTTCTCGATCGCGTTCAACAAGGAGGAGGGAGGACCCGCGAGTGACCCCCCTTGGCGCCGGCCCTGGATTTACCCCCAAGAAGCTGTGCTCACTGTCATGGCCACAGCACCCAGTATAAGGTACAGCTTGTGTTCATTGTGTTCAACTGTTTACCAGAAGGGGGCGCTTTAAAGGGATTTAAAAATATAACCCTTGGCTTCAACCAATGAGCTACTCCTTTGCTATCTTATCCAATGACGCCCCCTGGTCCTTGAGTTGAGGGTATACATATACAGGTCCTTCTCAAAAAATTAGCATATTGTGATAAAGTTCGTTATTTTCTGTAATGTACTGATAAACATTAGACTTTCATATATTTTAAATTCATTACAACACAACTGAAGTAGTTCAAGCCATTTATTGTTTTAATATTGATGATTTTGGCATACAGCTCATGAAAACCCCAAATTCCTATCTCAAAAAATTAGCATATTTCATCCGACCAATAAAAGAAAAGTGTTTAATACAAAAAAAAAAAAAAAAAGTCAACCTTCAAATAATTATGTTCAGTTATGCACTCAATACTTGGTCGGGAATCCTTTTGCAGAAATGACTGCTTCAATGCGGCGTGGCATGGAGGCAATCACTGCTGAGGTGTTATGGAGGCCCAGGATGCTTCGATAGCGGCCTTAAGCTCATCCAGAGTGTTGGGTCTTGCGTCTCTCAACTTTCTCTTCACAATATCCCACAGATTCTCTATGGGGTTCAGGTCAGGAGAGTTGGCAGGCCAATTGAGCACAGTAATACCATGGTCAGTAAACCATTTACCAGTGGTTTTGGCACTGTGAGCAGGTGCCAGGTCGTGCTGAAAAATGAGATCTTCATCTCCATAAAGCTTTTCAGCAGATGGAAGCATGAAGTGCTCCAAAATCTCCTGATAGCTAGCTGCATTGACCCTGCCCTTGATAAAACACAGTGGACCAACACCAGCATCACTGACTGTGGGTACTTGACACTGGACTTCAGGCATTTTGGCATTTCCCTCTCCCCAGTCTTCCTCCAGACTCTGGCACCTTGATTTCCGAATGACATGCAATATTTGCTTTCATCCGAAAAAAGTACTTTGGACCACTGAGCAACAGTCCAGTGCTGCTTCTCTGTAGCCCAGGTCAGGCGCTTCTGCTGCTGTTTCTGGTTCAAAAGTGGCTTGACCTGGGGAATGCGGCACCTGTAGCCCATTTCCTGCACACGCCTGTACACGGTGGCTCTGGATGTTTCTACTCCAGACTCAGTCCACTGCTTCCGCAGGTCCCCCAAGGTCTGGAATCGGTCCTTCTCCACAATCTTCCTCAGGGTCCGGTCACCTCTTATCGTTGTGCTGCGTTTTCTGCCACACTTTTTCCTTCCCACAGACTTCCCACTGAGGTGCCTTGATACAGCACTCTGGGAACAGCCTATTCGTTCAGAAATTTCTTTCTGTGTCTTACCCTCTTGCTTGAGGGTGTCAATGATGGCCTTCTGGACAGCAGTCAGGTCGGCAGTCTTACCCATGATTGCGGTTTTGAGTAATGAACCAGGCTGGGAGTTTTTAAAAGCCTCAGGAATCTTTTGCAGGTGTTTAGAGTTAATTAGTTGATTCAGATGATTAGGTTAATAGCTCGTTTAAAGAACCTTTTCATGATATGCAAATTTTTTGAGAAGGACCTGTATATATGGGTGTAAAGCTACATTTGAAGTTGCACTGTATAAAGGCTTAAATAAAATCTTTTAAGAAACTTTTTTTTTTTCTCTCAAAGAAATTGTAATTGATGTGGTACACAAATTCTTCATCTGTAAGATCTGATGAGATCAGTAAATACGTTCATTTAGCAGATATTTCATGCTTGCACAGGATGAACAATAGGATATAGTTAATTTAATCAAACTACTATTTCTTTTAGGTTATATATATATGTATATATGTGTGTGTGTGTGTGTGTGTGTGTGTGTGTGTCAGAATGTAAGGCTGGAAATGCTATGTACAATTAATGACACATATAGGAATATGTCCCAGGTGTTCACTGACTCTTAAATTGGGCTCTTGGGAACGACTGGAGTCACAGTGTCATTCTCATAGAATGAACAGCATGTCTGTGGTTTATCAGCTGTCTTTATGTTTTTAAATAGCCACACAATAGAACCTTTTAAAATATCCTGTAGTTCTACAATATAAAACAACCCGTCACATTCTAATTCTCATCTATGACCAATTAGACACATTAAAAGTGAATTTGACCTTTATTGCCTTTGTATCATATTCTTAGTCTGTGAACTTTTTATAATCAATACAGGGACCATTTACATAGTTCTACTATAACTGGCCTGTTTTCATAGTAAACACTCCACTGTTGATCACTACTTATATTGCAAATCTCGAGGCTCAAATCATTAACAGGATGATTGGAGGCAATTTTGCTCCATAACTACATCTAACCTTTTAAATAGGTTCTTATGATACCCAGATAAAATATGCTTTCTGTTCTCTTGACTGAAGAGCACAGTCATCCCTGGCACTTATCGTTAATCCTCTGCTAAAGCTTTGATTGACATCCAGGGCAGCTGCACGACTGGGTGTGCTTCGTCCCGACACTGGGCTGAAATAACTGCTAAATCCATCCAGTACAGAGATGTTACAGATGCAACGATATGAGTCATGCCCAGCATCATACAATCAGTCACGAGTCACTTAAAGGCATTGTCTCAAATACTAAACTTTCGAGTTGAAAGGATCTAATTAAAGAGATGTAGCTTAATTTGGATCATTAAAAATAGTATTAACAATCCTGAATCAAAGCTAAATAAATCTGGTAATGCGCTAAGGTCACTTCTATTATATCTATATGTAACGTATATTAGTATATATTTAAAAGAGTAAAAAAAAAAAGTATATATGTAGCCTACCTCACTGCTAAAAGTTATTGACCTCAGATGCCACGTTTCATTAAAAGAACTTGTAGATCTGTATTTATGTTTATTTAGATCTTTATAAAGGGTTCAGGCAATGTGCTAATAAGAGACATTCACACTATTCAAGCGCTGCTCTTTGTGCTCTCAGACATCCTGTTTATTAAATGGGGGGTCAACATTATTATGACAACCTGTTATCCTGTTATTGTTTTGGGAAATAAACATTAGGACTGTTCGACGGCCATATATTAGTAGTCTACTGTGTCTATGTGCTTTTCGAGGAATGGTGTGACTGTGCGACCTCTCAGGAATGAACAATACTGGCTAATAGCCACCAAATGTATGTTTCATCTAGCACCTAGTTATCCCCTGCTCAATGCTGCCAGAAACCTTTCAATAACTACTTTTATCACAGCTGTCTCTTGTTGAAGCCGGAATGATGGATATGCTTACATGTTGTGATTCCTTTTTAAGAAAACATAAAAGGCCTCTTTTTTTTTTTGGTTTAGTAAAACTTAAAGTCAACAGATTCATCCCATAGTTTGCTGATATGAGTTTAGCCATAATAAATGTCATTACCTCTGCTCTGGAGTGACAGGAACATCAACAAGGTGTTGAAAAGTCTCTCTGGTGAACATAGCAAGTTGGCTAGGAATTTTTACAGTATAGTGTCCCCGTCACGATACTGAGGCATTGGGACCCACACAGACCACAGGGTGAGCATCCCCTGCTGGCCTCACTAACACCTCTTCCAGCAGCCACCTAGTTTTCCCAGGAGGTCTCCCATCCAGGTACTGACCAGGCTCAACCCTGATTAGTTTCAGTGGGCAATCGGTCTTGGGCTACAGGGTGATAAATTGGATTGCTTCAGTCTGTTCCTGCCTTTTGTGCTGCTGAGAGGTTTGCGATTGTAGCTCCGTGTAGCTTCGCTTTTTTATTGAATCTTTACCTTACTTTCACTCTCTGTTGTTTAAAGTGATAATATATAACTTAATTCCTACCATATAATTGGTATTATCTATCAAACTAATCTAACTAATTTGATCGTTCGCTTTTAAAACCGTGTGTGCAGCGCGAGTGCAGCGTGTTAGCATTCGTTAGCCGGTTAGCTTGTTACTCGCGGTTCCATTGGCGTTTCTATTCATGCCTATTATTGTTTTCTTTTTTCTCGCTCTGTTTTCATTTCTCTCTCGCTCCGTTTTTCACGAGTTCATCAAACAACAGTGGTAAGTGGTAAGTTGGTACACATGTACAGTTTATCTATCTCTATCAGCGACAAGGGATTCACATGTGATAAATGCCGAGAAATAGTTAGGCTGACAGAGAAGGTTTTAGAACTAGAGACACGTATCCAAACTTTAGTTGAGGATAGTAAGAATGTGAGGGCTGAAGATACGGCCTTGGATGCGATTAGCTCAGGGAGTCCTGTACATTGTTCGGTTCCGGCATTAGAGTCCGTGCAGCAGGGCAACTGGGTGACTGTAAGTCGGCCTAGTCACGGGTCAAAACACCACTCTTCCGTTCCGATCAAACATCAAACAGGTTCTCCCCACTCAGTGAGGCACCCACTGAGAAACCTGATGTAAGTGCTCTAGTTATTGGCGATTTTATTGTACGGAATGTGAAAAGAGACACCAGCCACCATAGTCCAATGTTTACCGGGATCCAAAGCGCCTGACATCTTGGCAAATTTAAAAGTGTTGGCTAATGCTAAATGTAAATTCAGTAAGATTGTTATCCACGTCGGCGTTAATGATGTTCGACTTTGCCAGTCGGAGATCACTAAAAATAATGTAAAAGAGGTGTGTGAACTTGCAAGTACGATGTCAGACACTATAATGTGCTCTGGCCCCCTCCCTGCTTACCGGGGTGATGAGATACATAGCAGACTGTCGTCACTCAATGGCTGGATGTCTAAGTGGTGCCCGCAGAATAACATAGACTTTATAGACAATTGGACAAGTTTTTGGGGCAGACCTGACCTGTTGAAAAGAGATGGTCTTCATCCCTCCTGGGGTGGTGCCGCTCTTCTCTCTAGAAATATGACACATAGTCTTAGAGTTTGTACTTGACTAACTGGGGCCCAGGTCAGGAAGCAGACAGACTGGCTAAACCGACCGTCTGCTAGCCGCCTCACGTCACAGAAGTCTTCACCTAGATATCACACTATAGAGACTGTGTCTGTTCCCCGAACTAGAAAATACAGAAAACATCCAAACCAAATTAAGAGTAACAATTTAATTGATGTTCAACAAATAAAAAATGTTTACAATACAAAGAAACAATTGATAAAACTTGGCTTACTGAATATCAGGTCCCTTTCTACAAAAGCACTTTTTGTAAATGATTTGATCAATGATAATAATCTAGATTTGCTCTGTTTGACAGAAACATGGAGAAAACCAGATGAATACATTACTTTAAATGAGTCTACTCACCAAGATTACTGCTATAAAAATGAGCCACTTCCAAAAGGTAAAGGGGGAGGTGTTGCTACAATTTATAGCAATATTCTCAGTATTTCTCAGAGGGCAGGCTTTAAGTGTAACTCGTTTGAAGTTATGGTGCTGCGTATAACATTATCTAGAGAAACACGTGTTAGTGATACATCTCCTGTGATGTTTGTACTGGCTACTGTATACAGGCCACCAGGGCACCACACAGACTTTATTAAAGAATTTGCTGATTTTCTATCTGAGTTAGTACTGGCTGCAGATAAAGTCCTAATTGTTGGCGATTTTAATATCCATGTCGATAATGAAAAAGATGCATTAGGATCAGCATTCATAGACATTCTGAACTTTATTGGGGTTAGACAACACGTTTCAGGACCTACTCATTGTCGAAATCATACTCTAGATTTAATAATGTCACATGGAATTGATGTTAGTGGTGTTGAAATTTTGCAGCAAAGCGATGATATCTCATATCATTATCTAGTCTTGTGTAAACTCCATATAGCTAAAACTGTAAATTCTACTCCTTGTTACAAGTATGGTAGAACCATCACTTCTACCACAAAAGACTGCTTTGTAAGTAATCTTCCAGAAAAACTTCTCTCTTTTCTAGCACTTTACATTTACGCATTTAGCAGATGCTTTTATCCAAAGCGACTTACATTGCATTCAAGTTACAGTTTTTTTTACATTGTTACGAGCTCTTCCTTTCCCTGGGAATCGAACCCATGATCTTGGCGTTGCTAGCGCCATGCTCTACTATTTGAGCTACAGGAAAACTTTAGATACGGTTGCTCCTTTACGCTTAAGGAAGATCAAAGAAAACAGCCTGACTCTGTGGTATAATGAGCACACTCGCACCCTAAAGAGAGCAGCCCGGAAAATGGATGCGCAGCTGGAGGAAAAAAAAAACTAGAGGTATTTCGTATAGCTTGGCGGGAAAGTACCCTATCCTACAGAAAAGCATTAAGAACTGCTAGATCTGATTACTTTTTGTCTCTTATAGAAGAAAACAAACATAACCCATGGGTGGTGATGGCGCAGTGGATAAGACACATGCCTTTGGTGTGAGAGACCCTGGTTCGAATCCACTGTGAGACACCAATGTGTCCCTGAGCAAGACACTTAACCCCTAGTTGCTCCAGAGGCGTGCGACCTCTGACATATATAGCAATTGTAAGTCGCTTTGGATAAAAGCGTCAGCTAAATAAATAAAAATAAACCCCAGCTATTTATTCAATACAGTGACTAAATTAACGAAAAATAAAGCATCAACAGGTGTTGGCATTTCCCAAGAGCACAGCAGTAATGACTTTATGAACTACTTTACTTCCAAGATCAATACTATCAGAGATAAAATTATAACCATGCAGCCGTCAGCTACAGTATCGCATCAGATGTTCCCCTGAGGAACAATTCCACTCATTCTCTACTATAGGAGAGGAATAATTGTATAAACTTGTTAAATCATCTAAACCCACAACATGTATGTTAGACCCTATTCCATCTAAACGACTAAAAGAGCTGCTTCCAGAAGTCATAGATCCTCTTTTGGCTATTATTAATTCATCATTGTCATTAGGATATGTCTCCAAAACCTTCAAATTGGCTGTTATTAAGCCTCTCATTAAAAAAACACAACTTGACCCCAAAGATCTAGTTAATCACAGACCGATCTCAAATCTCCCTTTTCTGTCAAAGATACTAGAAAAGGTAGTATCCTCACAATTATATTCCTTCTTAGAGAAAAATGGTATCTGTGAGGAATTTCAGTCATCATAGTACCGTATCATAGTACTGAGACTGCTCTCATTAGAGTTACAAATGACCTGCTTCTATCATCTGATCGTGGTTGTACCTCTTTATTAGTTCTACTGGATCTTAGCGCTGCGTTCAACACTATCGACCACAACATTCTTTTAAATAGACTAGAACACTTTGTTGGCATTAGTGCAAATGCCTTAGCATGGTTCAAATCATACTTATCTGACCGCCATCAGTTCATAGCAGTGAATGAAGAGGTATTATATCGATCACAAGTGCAGTATGGATTACCTCCAGGTTCAGTACTAGGGCCGTTACTTTTCACGCTTTACATGTTACCCTTGGGAGAAATTATCAGGAGACATGGCTTTCACTGTTATGCTGATGATACTCAGCCTTATATTTCTTTGCGGCCCGGTGAAACACACCAAATTGAGAAACTAACGAAATGCATAGTCGATATAAAAAAACTGGATAACGAGTAATTTCTTACTGCTAAATTCTGAAAAAAACAGAGGTGTTAATTATCGGACCTAAAAACCCCACATGTAATAACCTAGAACACTATCTAATACTTGACGGCTGCTCTGTCAATTCTTCTTCATCAGTTAGGAACCTAGGTGTGCTGTTTGATAGCGATCTTTCATTTGAAAGCCATGTTTCTAGCATCTGTAAAACTGTGTTTTTCCATCTCAAAATCATTTCTAAATTGTGACCTATGCTCTCAATGTCAAATGCAGAAATACTAATTCATGCGTTTATGACCTCAAGGTTAGACTATTGTAATGCTTTATTGGGTGGTTGTTCTGCACGCTTGATCAACAAACTACAGTTGGTCCAAAATGCAGCAGCTAGAGTCCTTACTAGAACCAGGAATTATGACCATATTAGCCCGGTTCTTTTAACACTGCACTGGCTTCCTATCAAACATCGTATAGATTTTAAAATCTTGTTAATTACTTATAAAGCCCTGAATGGCTTAGCTCCTCAGTACTTGAGCGAGCTCTTATCACATTATAGTCCTCCACGTCTGCTGTGTTCTCAAAACTCTGGCCGTTTGATAATACCTAGAATATCAAAATCGACTGCGGGCGGCAGATCCTTTTCCTATTTAGCACCCAAACTCTGGAACAATCTACCTAACGCTGTTCGGGAGGCAAACACACTCTGTCAGTTTAAATCTAAATTAAAGACACATCTCTTTAACCTGGTTTTGTCAGTCCTTGTCTTGTGTTTCCCCTCCTCCTGTGCCCATATTTGGCCTTCCTGTTCCTGTCCTCGTTTGTCTTCATTAGTTTAATTAGTCCCTAGCCCTGTGTTTTGATTAGTCCACACCTGTTCCTTATTTCCCTGTGTTTATAAGCCCTGTGTTTCCTAGCCCCTGTGTCCGGTCTAAACGTCATTGATGTTCGTCTCTCCCCAAGCTCCTCGTCTCCTTGTGTGTGTCTCTCCAATAAATGTGCTATTTGGAACTCCTACGTCTCCTCGCTCCTTGTCTCCCGAGAGGGAACGTGACAGAAGACCGGAACTACAACAACACTATGGCTGAAGACAGGCTTTGGTGTCTGCGGCAGGATGGTCGGGAGTTGGTAGAGTATGTAGAGGAGTTTCTTGAGCTTTCCAACGAGGTGAGCTGGATTGACGCCTCGCTCGGTGTGTGTTTTCGGTTTGGGTTGGACAAAGATGTCATCAGCTGCGATATCCCCACGTCCAGTTTTTCCCTTATCGGGCTGATAAATTATGTCCTCAATGTACATGGCATTGATTTCGAAGTCGAAGAATGTCAAACCGATCTTCGTCCAACCCAACCCGAGAACAACCCGGCCTCACCAGCTCACCGCTCGCCAGGACCCTCCACATGCCCTGCCAAATGTTCCGGCCACCCAACTCTTCCCAGCACTGCTGCTGTCCTCAGCCCAGAGCACCCCCGCAACCCCGCGCTTCAAGAGCGCCCTCCTGAGTTCCCGCTGGTTCCGTCCAGCCCTCCTGAGTTCCCGCTGGTTCCGTCCAGCCCTCCTGAGTTCCCGCTGGTTCCGTCCGGCTCTCCTTCGTCTCCGCTGGTTCCATCCAGCCCCGCGCCTCCCGAGCGCCCCCAAGTGTCCGCGCCTCCCGAGCGCCCCCAAGTGTCCGCGCCTCCCGAGCGCCCCCAAGTGTCCGCGCCTCCCGAGCGCCCCCAAGTGTCCGCGCTTCCCGAGCGCCCCCCAGTGCCGGCTCCACGCACGTGCCCTCCAGTGCCGGCTCCACGCACGTGCCCTCCAGTGCCGGCTCCACGCACGTGCCCTCCCATGCCGGCTCCACGCACGTGCCCTCCTGAGTTCCCGCTGGTTCCGTCCAGCCCTCCTGAGTTCCCGCTGGTTCCGTCCAGCCCTCCTGAGTTCCCGCTGGTTCCGTCCAGCCCTCCTGAGTTCCCGCTGGTTCCGTCCGGCTCTCCTTCGTCTCCGCTGGTTCCATCCAGCCCCGCGCCTCCCGAGCGCCCCCAAGTGTCCGCGCCTCCCGAGCGCCCCCAAGTGTCCGCGCCTCCCGAGCGCCCCCAAGTGTCCGCGCCTCCCGAGCGCCCCCAAGTGTCCGCGCTTCCCGAGCGCCCTCCAGTGCCGGCTCCGCGCACGTGCCCTCCAGTGCCGGCTCCGCGCACGTGCCCTCCAGTGCCGGCTCCGCGCACGTGCCCTCCAGTGCCGGCTCCGCGCACGTGCCCTCCTGAGTTCCCGCTGGTTCCGTCCAGCCCTCCTGAGTTCCCGCTGGTTCCGTCCAGCCCTCCTGAGTTCCCGCTGGTTCCGTCCAGCCCTCCTGAGTTCCCGCTGGTTCCGTCCAGCCCTCCTGAGTTCCCGCTGGTTCCGTCCAGCCCCGCGCTGCAAGAGCGCCCGACAGAGTCCGCGCTGCAAGAGCGCCCGACAGAGTCCGCGCTGCAAGAGCGCCCGACAGAGTCCGCGCTGCAAGAGCGCCCGACAGAGTCCGCGCTGCAAGAGCGCCCGACAGAGTCCGCGCTGCAAGAGCGCCCGACAGAGTCCGCGCTGCAAGAGCGCCCGACAGAGTCCGCGCTGCAAGAGCGCCCGACAGAGTCCGCGCTGCAAGAGCGCCCGACAGAGTCCGCGCTGCAAGAGCGCCCGACAGAGTCCGCTCCTCTGTGGCTCCCAGGGGGGAGCTTCCCCAAGAAAATTTTGGGGGGGGGTAAGAGTGTCACAGCCTGTGTGGCCGGGCCAAGGGCCAAGGCCACACGACCCGAAAAAAATAGGCCGTGGCTTCCCGAGTCCCCTGACCCGCCCTGGCCTCCCGAGTCCCCTGACCCGCCCTGGCCTCCCGAGTCCCCTGACCCGCCCTGGCCTCCCGAGTCCCCTGACCCGCCATGGCCTCCCGAGTCCCCTGACCCGCCCTGGCCTCCCGAGTCTCCAGATCCGCCATGGCCTCCCGAGGCTCCTGACCCGCCATGGCCTCCCGAGTCCCCTGACCCGCCATGGCCCCTGGAATGGGCACCGCCCTGGAGGCCTCCAGAGCGCCCACCCCCCCTCCCCATTGGATGGTGTTAGGCGTGAGGACACGCCTTCCGGAGGGGGGCGTAATGTCAGTCCTTGTCTTGTGTTTCCCCTCCTCCTGTGCCCATATTTGGCCTTCCTGTTCCTGTCCTCGTTTGTCTTCATTAGTTTAATTAGTCCCTAGCCCTGTGTTTTGATTAGTCCACACCTGTTCCTTATTTCCCTGTGTTTATAAGCCCTGTGTTTCCTAGCCCCTGTGTCCGGTCTAAACGTCATTGATGTTCGTCTCTCCCCAAGCTCCTCGTCTCCTTGTGTGTGTCTCTCCAATAAATGTGCTATTTGGAACTCCTACGTCTCCTCGCTCCTTGTCTCCCGAGAGGGAACGTGACAGGTTTACACATAACACACTGATACGCTTCTATTATTCAAATCCGTTAAAGGATTATTAGGCTGCATCAATTAGATTAACTGGAACCGGGAACAACCCCCATAACACACAATGTACTCATTACATCGTAAGAAGAATGGCATCTACGCTAATATTTGTCTGTTTCTTTCTTATTCTGTTTCTCAGTCCGTATCCAGATCAGAAGGTGGATCAGCAACAAGAGATGATGTCTACAGCCCTGATCATCAGCGGAGACCGGCACACCTAGATGAGCCCCAGAGACATATCCCCAGTGAAGACCTCGACTAAAATACAATAAAAATAAAACAAAATAACTAAAAATATAATAAAATACCTAACTACATAATACTATTATTGTTAGAAATGGCAAAAATATAAAAATAGAAATATAATACATTTATACATTTAAAATAATTAAAACAATAATATACAAATATGAAAAATGAATAAATACATTTTAAAATAATAAACAGTAATTTATATATATATATATATATATATATATATATATAAGGGAAATATATATTAAATGAATTAAACTATAAATTAAAATGAGAATAAACAAATATATACACATATACACACACACACACACACATATATATACTGTATATATATAATAAAAATAGACAGAGAAACAATAAATGCATTAAACTATACATTACAATTATAGCAAATGAATAAATCATATAAATGAAAAACTTCAAATAATGAATAACACACAAATATAACAAATGCATTAAATTATAAATTAAAATGCCCCATCGGGACAAGACCACGCGGATCAGATAAGCCCTTTACACAATCTGGCATTACTGCGGGTTTCGTCTGGCCAGAGGAGAACTGGCCCCCCAACTGAGCCTGATTTCTCCCAAGGTTTTTTTCTCCATTCTGTCACAGAGGGAGTTTTGGTTCTTTGCCGCTGTCACTTCTGGCTTGCTCAGTTGGGGGGCACTCAATTTCTAGTGATTATCATCAATTTGATTGCACAGGTACTATTTAAACTAAACTGAGCTAGACAATGACATCTCTGAATTCAATAATGAAATGCCTTTAACTGAAAATTGAGTGTTTAATCTTATCATTATACATTACTGACACTCCTCCAATTTGATACTGTTAAGTGGATTGACACAATCTGTATTGTTAAAAGTGCAATATAAATAAAGGTGACTTGACTTGACTTGATATGGCTGCTGGCTTATATTATTGTAGTCTTCAGTGTCACATGATTCTTCAGAAATCATTCTAATATGCAAATTTGGTGCTCAAACATTTTTTATTATTATCAACGTTGACAACAGTTGTAATGCTTGATTTCTTTTTCAGGAGTCTTTGATTAACAGAAAGTTTAAAAGAACAGCACTGACTTGAAATAGAAATCTCGGTAACACTTTATAATAATAACTGCATACTATGAATCATTAGTTTAGCATTAGTAAATAGTCACGTCATCCTTTATAAAGCATTGGCCCAACATTAAAAGGCATTAGTAAGCAGTTTATAAATACAGCTGTAAATGCCTTGTTCTTGAGAATATCTATAATGTTTAATAACTGTATTTTCACACTTTATTAACGATCAGTTTATTATTTTTAAATTATTACATTATTTACAAACCAGTTATTTAGGGGTTGTCAGTGGTCTGTAAGATCATTAAGAAGGTGTAAGTATTGATTAATATACTATTTAAATGTACATTTATAAATCTTATTTAGACACATGATAATAGTTGCTCAGTGTGTTAATAAATGCTTTATTAACACATATACCTGCTGTGATTCATGATTAAGTCAGGTAGTTATAAAACATTTAGTAGTTGCCAGTCATCTATTTTTGTGAGCTCATCTAAAGTGTGGACTATTTATGCCTTGTAAAGCATTTGCAAAAGAAATTTAAAGACTCAGTTATCTTCCAAACACAAAAATTAATCAAACACAACATAGAGGGATGCAGAACACAGATATTTTTTTCAAGATGCAAAAAATGGAACTGTACGAAAAAATATGAAAAAAATGAAAAATAAACCTCTGCAATGTCATAGAAAAAAAAATCAAATGTACAGTTTCATGTTTTTGCATTCTGTATCCAGCTGTGTTGTGTTTGTTCATTTTTTCTCTTTGGAAGATAACTGAGCCTTTAAATCTCTTTTGTAAGAGATATGCTTATAAATCAAGAACAAGGCATTTATAGCTGTATTTAAAAACTGCTTAATAATGATTATTAATGTCAGCACAATGCTTTATAAAGTTTCAAGTTTCAAGTTTACTTTATTTATATAGCACATTTAAAACAGCCACAAGACTGGCCAAAGTGCTTCACAAAAGATACAGCATCATAAAAGTAAAACAAGCAAACAGATTAAAACAAAGAACCCGAATAAAACACTACCAGAAAAATAGTACAATTTTAAAATGTATTTTAAATTGAATTGGCAACCAATGAAGGGCCTTTAAAAGTGGAGTAGCGTGATCCCTTTTTTTCTTTTTCAAAAGAAATCTTGAGGCAGCATTTTGGATCAACTGAAGACGGGCAATTTGGGCTTTAGAAATGTCACAGTATAACGAATTACAATAATCAAGGCGTGACGTGATAAAAGCATGCACCGCCATCTCCAAAGTCTTATCAGTAAGGAAATGTTTAATTTTTGCAAGTATACGGAGCTGATGAAAACTGGACCCAATTACTGTAGAAATTTGTTTGTCGAATTTTAATGAGTCATCCAAGATAACGCCCAGATTCCGTACCTGCTGGGACCTAAAAACCGATAGGGATCCCAAGTCAAAATTAAATGCTTTTATATGTTCTGAAGGGCCAAAAACAATTACTTCAGTCTTCTCCTTATTTAAGGAATTTTTTTTTGAGATAACCAGGATTTAACCTCATCAAGGATGAACAGACTATTTACTAATGCTTACCTAATGATTTATTGCGTGCAGTTATTATAAAGTGTTACCGAAATCTTTTGTACTGTCACCGATCAATTTAATGCATCCTTCCTGAATGAAAGTTTTAATTCCTTAAAAAAAAAAAAAAAAAAAAGTACTGACCTCAAACATTTCAACAATAGTGTAAATTCATGATTTGATATGTATATCTAATGAAAATTTTAAATTAAGATGGTTATTGGTCATCATTTACTCACCACCTTGTTGTTCAAAATCTGTATGACTTTCTTCTGTAGAACACAAAAAAAGATATTAGATGCCATTCCAATTTAACTTCCTGCATGGGCATTTCACTTTAAATTTCATCTCATATAATGAAAGGAATTTAGCTTTCAGATTCTGAATTTTGCACAATCTTGCTGTGTAGTAACATAAAATGTTAAGTAATTTGGCATATTATGGCTGTAGTTGTATTACATAGTAAATAGAGCAGCAAACGTGACCTTGGACATTGCGCTACGTGCTTGGATGTGTCCATGTGAGCTTGAGTTCTCTGGAGTACAGCAGTCTAAAGCTGATGCTGGGCCTGTTCAGCTGACAGGGTGGGGCACAAGAGGAGAGAGACAAAAACTAAAAGACTAAAGCACTTGGCTTGATTTAACCACAGTATCAGCATAGTGGATACTAAACCTGAGGTAAGGCCAGACCCCCAAACCTCTGAAACACAGCGTCACGGGCTGGACCATAACAAAACTACAGATAACAGAGGGGCCTAGATAAAGAAATGAGTGAGTGATATCTGAAGGGCCAAAGAATCAGAGACGGAGAATAATTATGTGACTCACATGAAAGATATTCAGCATTCCTGGCCATCAGCCCGAACCCTCACAATGGTGCACCTCTAAGTGCCAGGGCACCTAAAGATTGGCTTGTTTTAGTGTGTTTGATGTGCTTACGCCAGGAGGGGGGCTCACAGGTCAGCAGTCCTTAGCCTTATAGGGTTAGGGCAATCGAGGTTATAAATGCCATCACTGCTGTTGTGCTGAATCTCAGCATCCTGTCCATTGGTCCCAGTGGTTTTTTTTGGGGGTGTACGTTCTTTCCTAGAACTATTGTGCGATTGCTGTAATGTTTCTATGCTATATTTATCATTACATATAGTTTATGGATATATTTTTCTCTGAATTTTAGGTGGAATCACAAACACCTGGAGCCTCCATTAGTATCTGCTATCTGTCAATAACTTAATCGGTAATTTATGTTAGTGATGCAAGCACTGGGTAAGACTGAAAATGGCTTAAACTGCATTCTTATTTTTTTTTACAATTGAAGGTTAACTATGGGTGATGCTGAAATGGCGGTTTTTGGGGTCACAGCCACTTACCTGCGGAAGTCTGAAAGGGAGCGTCTAGAGGCGCAAACTAAACTCTTTGACTTAAAGAAGGAATGCTTTGTTCCGGATCCAGTGGAGGAGTTTGTTAAAGCCACCATCACAAGTCGAGAGGGTGACAAAGTCACGGTGGAGGCACAAGGAGGGAAGGTCAGTGCAAAAAGAACACAATTTTCAATCTGTTATGAACTTGTGAAAAAAGTCAACACCAAAGTTTCTGTGAAAGTTTGATCAGCCACTATATAATTTAGATATTGTAATATGATCTGAGATGATTACTGGTATGAACTCCTTTTACAAAGATATAAAACATTTTATATGTTTACATTTAAAACCATTAAATGTGGTTGCATTTTTAAGGAGTCTTCAATTCTTGAATTCTCAAAATAGGGTACATAATTATCAAGGCACTGAACAGATTAACAATATACTCAATTTATGCTGAACATTGTACAGTTAAGTAAAGAATCATCTAAACCAGATTTTTTTTGACAAACCTTGTTGTTAGTTAAAGCTTTCGAGAAAATAAATGCGTAAGCAATTTAATCAGTTTTAATCAATTTAACATCATGTTATGTTATTTGAAAACAATTGAAACTATTTTTAATAAGATCATATGTTTTGATTTTTATACATTTATGTTTATTAAAAAATATAAATTTTCATTCAATTTAATTTGCCACTGTCAAATACAGTGATGTTCTGCAACAGAATCCCCCCAAATTTGATAAAATTGAAGACATGGCAATGCTGACCTTTCTCCATGAGCCAGCTGTGCTGTATAATCTCAAAGAGCGCTATGCAGTATGGATGATCTATGTGAGTATACAGGAGTCTCAGCTTCTTCTTTGAAACCAAACCTTTACCTTTAGTTGCAAACTCTACTAACGTTTCTGTTCTACAGACCTACTCAGGGCTGTTCTGTGTCACTGTCAACCCTTACAAGTGGCTGCCAGTGTACAATCAGGAGGTGGTTATAGCCTATAGAGGGAAGAAGAGGAGTGAAGCTCCTCCGCACATCTATTCCATCTCTGATAACGCCTACCAGTACATGTTGGCAGGTGATACTCACAAAAATAACCCAACCAAATAAAAATGATAAAATACAAAAAATTAATGAAATAAACACTGATAAATAAAACCGTATTTTTCTGTTATTCCATACAGACAGAGAAAACCAGTCTATTCTTATCACGTAAGTGACAAAACACACAGCATGCAAAACATTATTACTACTTTTGAATTTCTGAGTAAATTTACAGAGAGATAGTAGTCTTTTGGCAATGTATTAAAGGGATAGTTTGCCAAAAAAGAAAAATTTAGTAATTTACTCACCTACTTGTCATTGAAACCCATATGGCTACTACTTCTACAAATACATTTTGCAGAAAATCTAGGAGTTTCTTGTCCATACAATGAAAGTGAACTCTAAAACTATTATATTACTATATCACAAATGTAACAAAAATAAAATTGACCTCTACACCCTGAAAATTCAGAACACATTCATTAAGCAACCTCAGATACCCAAATTCAAAACAGATAGACTTGTAATCTTTCACTCTTTCTCTTCTACTGAAACGGTATAAACAGAGATGTTACTAATAACACCAAACCCCTATGACTACGCATTAATCTCTGGTTAGAAACCATGATGATCTTTGGCCACATAATAGTAATGTCATGCTTTAAGGCAGTCAAATACCCAAGTTTTCTACTTTCACAGAGCGCCTTTGATATATTGGGCTTCACACAAGATGAAAAGAACTCTGTGCACAAGCTGACTGGAGCCATTATGCACTACAGCAACATGAAGTTTAAGCAGAAACAGCGTGAGGAACAAGCAGAAGCTGATGGGACTGAAGGTCAGGAATGGAAGCTTGCAGGAAATTCAAATGGCATCACCTTTGTGAATAGCTGTATTTCAGTCATGCTTTATGTATAAGGAATCTTGATTTACAGATGATGATAAATCAGCATATCTAATGGGTCTGAATTCTGCTGACCTCATCAAGGGTCTATGTTAGCCAAGGGTCAAAGTTGGAAATGAGTGGGTAACCAAGGGACAAAATGTCCAGCAGGTAGTCACAATTCAAGCTGACAACAATGAGAGAATGAAAAAGCAATCAAACTAAAATTTCATGAGTTGATTATTGCAGACTTTTGCTGTTGTGCCTTATCAAAAGCAGTGTATGAGAAAATGTTCCTCTGGATGGTGGTGAGAATCAATCAGACTCTGGAGACAAAGCAGCCTCGCCAATACTTCATTGGAGTGCTGGACATTGCTGACTTTGAGATTTTTGAAGTGAGAACTGAATTCTTAGTTTAACACACAATAAATTATCCCTCAGCATTTCAAGTATCTATATTTTTCATGCATAAAACTGATGCTTTTACAAATTAATTTACAGTTCAACACCTTTGAGCAACTCTGCATCAAATTTACCAATGAGAAACTGCAACAGTTTTTCAACCACGACATGTTTGTGCTGGAACAAGAAGAGTACAAGAAAGAAGGGATTGAATGGGTGTTCATTGACTTCGGTATGGATTTGCAGGCCTGCATCGATCTCATTGAGAAAGTGAGTAGGCAAAAATTGTACAATTAAATTATATATGCGTTTCTTTGACCTCACCATTTCTCCTTATTCCTGATTCCTTCAGCCTATGGGCATCATGTCCATCCTTGAAGAGTAGTGCATGTTTCCTAAAGCCAGCGATGCAACATTTAAAGCAAAGCTTTATGACAACCACCTTGGGAAATCAAGCAACTTCCAGAAACCAAAGCCAGAAAGGGAAGCCAGAGGCTCACTACGCTGGTATAGTGGACTACAACATCAACATCAACATCAACAACTGGCTAGTGAAGAATAAGGACCCCCTTAATGAAACCGTGGTTGGACTGTACCAGAAATCCTCACTGAAGTTGTTGTCTCATCTGTTTGCCAACTATGCAAGTGCAGAGTCAGGTGAGCTTGTAATGTCTTTACAAAAAATGACACTATCAATTTGAAGTAATATGAGGTCAATGTGATGAGTCAAAATCAAGCTATAAAGCAATAGTGTCCATACTGTGTCATAGAAATCTTGTGAACATGTTAGCTCTATCATTAAACCTTTATGAATAACTCCTAATTTACAAAAATTAAAACCTTTGATTTATATTTTGCCCAGCCACGGCTGAAAGTGGAAGCAGGAAAAAAGAAAAGAAGAAAGGGTCATCATTCCAGACAGTGTCTGCACTTCACAGGGTATGTCAATGCCAATGCCTAAAATCTCTAAAAACTCTGATCTGTCCTTGTCAAATGTGATAGCAAGTGTTTCCTTACAGGAAAATCTCAACAAGCTAATGACAAACCTGAGATCAACTCATCCTCACTTTGTACGGTGCATCATCCCCAATGAGACAAAAACTCCTGGGGTGATGGAGAACCCTTTGGTCATGCATCAACTGCGCTGTAACGGTGTACTGGAGGGCATCAGAATTTGCAGAAAAGGATTCCCCAACAGAATCCTGTATGGAGACTTCAAACAGAGGTAACAAGAAAAAACTATTAGAACCCATAGGAAAAATGTGTTGCTCAGTGGTTGCTTTTCCTAAGCTCTAGAGACTTAGATGAGATTCTCATTTAGTTCTCATTTTAGTACCAACAGCATTTCAGATGCTTCTGCTAAAATTCCTTAGGAGAAGTAGACACAAATGAGACATGAGAAATATTTGAGAAAAAAAAGAGTCAAAACTGAGAAAGTGGTGGAAGAAACATAATATCTCTCTTTATTGTCTTCGCGGCAATCTCTATCAAGACTCCAATATAGGAATATTTTATTGCTCAGTGGTTGCTCTTTCTAAGCTCGTGAGACCAGTTGTGATTCTCATATATTTCTCATTTCAGTCTCAACAGTGTCTCAGATGTTTCTCATAAAAATCCTTAGGAGAAATAAAAGTAGACACAACTGAGACATGAGAAAGTTCTTAAAGAAAGGAATCCAAAATGACAATGGGAGAGAAACGTGTGAGAAACATGGGAGATCTCTTTATTAATTACGCGTAAAGCGTTTTCCTCCCATAAGGAATAGCTTAACCTGGCTTAATGCATTAAGACAGTGTTTTTAAAATGCCAAACTCAGTAAACACATTATTAATAAAATCAAACTATGTACAGTATAGTATGATTTATTAATAATGTGTTTATTGAGTTTGGCGGTTTTGGGGAAAAAAGATAAGTGGTTGCATATTGACATGAAAAAATATTTTGTATTGTAGCAGTAAATTTAAACTGGAGAAAGTTTTGAAGCGCTATTGTGCATGATGGTTAAGGGACCGTCTGACAATTCCACCGACTGGGTTAAAACGTCCGATGTACTTTTTATTAAAATTACTTTTAAAATAACACATTGTCAAACTGTAAAGCTCGTATTACATATAGTGATTTACAGTGATTTTTTTTTTTTTTTTTTACCAATTACATCCCTTGTACACAATTATTTAAACAATAAATAAGCCTAAATCCAAATTTTCATGTAAAATTCTTGTATACTGTACGTACAGTAAGGGGACTATTAGAAGTATTGTCTAAGGTGAGATATTGGCAAAATATATTCCAATATATTCAGTCAGTTTGCCTACTAGGCAAATCTTCAGATGCCGGGACATTTTAAAACGCTGTGGCTTAATGCATTGTTTTAAAAAAAAAACCAAATGCAATAAACGGGTTATTAACCACTATACATAGTTTGATTTTATGAATGTGTATATGGGCGTCGGAAACATTGTATGTGGGTGGGACAGGACCCACTCACTTTTGAAGACCAATGATATTGGACCCACCCACTTTTACCGTCTGTAATTTAGCAAATATGCACTGTTCAGAGTGCCGTCAGTTAAATCCATTCTACGTGACATGAAGAATGCCCTAATAAATTAAACTCAATTTAGCTACAGCCTTGAATTCCACACTGCTGCTTCCTCAAATCTGCACTTGGCTCATTCAGAGTCCATATAAATGAAAGTCCATTCTGTGTTTTGCTGCTCAGATACACCTAACCCTACCCGATACTTTATTTTAACTTTTTTCGATTACTTCATTTTTATTTTTATTGAAACAAATCCCTTTCCGATGTAATAAGAGATGTGAAAAGGGGGAAGAACGATTTTAGCCAAAGGGCGGTCGCGAACTCTGGTCTCTCGCGTCAAAAACACTGAGGTACACGCTTTACCTCATACGCCATGGGAAATTCATAAAAATAGCAGTCTTTTGTAATGTTGTGACATTGGGCAGAGGTAAATAACCAACAAGGCGGTAAATGCCAACAAGGCGGCCTATTTGCACTTTGTGTAAATAGACACTCCGTTAATCAAAAGGCACCAGACTACAGAAAATATACTCCAGTAATTTTTTTTTCTGGGGGAGGACCCACCCATTTATTTTGCTTCCGACGCTCATAAACTGACGCATGGGAGGAAAACTCTTTATGCGTAATTAAACGCGTTACGTTCTTATTCTGGACTCATCTGATTGTCTATACGTCGTATGCTGTATTAATAATGTGTTTATTGAGTTTGGTCTTTTAAAAACACTGTTTTAATGCATTAAAGCCACGTTAAGCATTTTCAAATGTCCCGCCGGAAGTGCTGCTGCTTCCATTTACACTGAAATGCCTTCCGTTTACACTGAAAAGTTCACGCACATCCACATATGAAATCACTTGCATATACATATATACACAACTAAAGCATGCGTCTTTCTTATCAGAATTGTATACATTTGTGAATTTTATTTTGTATGTTTGAGCGAGTGTTTTATGGGTGTGTATGTGCGCATCGAGTTAATATGTATGTGAGTGTTTATAGGTGTATATGCATGGGTCAAGTTTATATGTATATGCGAGTATGTATAGGTATGTCTGCATGCAGCGAGTTTATATGTATGTGCATGTCTTGTTGTTGGTATGCATGGATCGTGTTTATATGTATTAGCGAGTGTCTATAGGTGTATGTATGCGTCAAGTTTATATGTATATGCAAGTTATTCATAAGTGTATATGCATTCATTACTAACATAATATGTATTGGTATAGATTTCATATTAGTGTGCACGTGTATTTCATATATGCATTTTGAACATCCAATAGTAAATGTATACGCAAGTAATTTATAGGTGTATATGCACGTGTGTTATGTATGCATTGATAAGCGAAGTTTGATTTAAATCCTACGTAGCGCCTCATAGTCAGCACCATTTCATCTGTTTAAATCGCCGATTGTGGCCTGCTCTGATTTCAAGCGCTTCATTCTGGATCTCACAGCGCTGTTTAGTGCTCGCTAGTAAACGCATCTGCTCTAAACTTGCACTCCACTGCTGTTTGAATTTGATCCGAGCAGATAAACGTTCTGTGTGGCGTGCTTCAAATGACTAGCACATTTAATCCATAACGCGATTCTTGTTTTTTCTTCCCCAAATTTAAGTCTTTTGAAATTATAATAATTTTTTTCCCCTTGTACTAATTAAGGTATTTAATACTTTTTATGGCTTTAAATGTCGTTGTTATTTAAAAGAACACTTAAAAATACTTAAATTCTGGACCTTTGGCAGTATAGTTCGAACCACCCGAACCCCCCCTGGCTACGGGCATGTTTCTCCAAGACAGAAATTAGGTTACTTTAAGATAGAATGGAAACTTTTTCTTGAGTCTCCTGCTTTTCAAACTTGTCTCCTCAGATGAAAACTCTAACACTCTCACATTTGTCTCTTTTAAAGCTTTAGAAGAGATCTCAACAACATTACACACAGTGCTCAGATATTTCTCCTTAGCTAGACTTTGGATCTCTCACATTTGTCTCCTCAAAAGTTTAGAAAAGATCTCAACAACATCAAACATTGTGTTCAGATTTTTCTCCTACACTAAAGACTCGGGAGCTCTCACATTTGTCTCCTCTAAATTTCAGAAGTGATCTGAATAACTTTACAAAGTGTGCACCAAGTCAAATGCCTCAATATGAGCCCCCTAAGCACAGTGTTATGTTGTTGAGATCTCTAAACTAAACTTTTGAGGAGACAAGTGTGAGAGATCCAGAGTCTCTAGCTAAGGAGAAAAATCTGAGCACAGTGTGTGATGTTGTTGAGATCTCTTTTAAAGCTTTAAAGGAGACCAGAGTTTTTGTCTCAGTAGACAAGTCTGGGAAGCAGGAGGCTCAAGTAAAAATCTCCATTTGATCTTAAAGTAACCTCATTTCTGTTTAGGAGAAATATTTGAGATGTCAAAGAGATCTCACTTTTGATTTTTCTTTCCTATGGGAAGTTACTGCAAAACCTGCTTGTTTTCATTTTAAATACTTCTTTCTGTGATTCTGCAGATATCGGATCTTAAACCCTGCAGCTATCCCTGAGGGACTGTTCATAGATAGCAAGAAAGGAGCAGAGAAACTGCTGAGTTCTCTTGAGATAGACAACCAGCAATACAGGTTTGGACACACTAAGGTAAGTCTTGTAAGGCCACCTATGGGAATGTGCAAAATGCTGTGAAAGAAAAAGGTTGTGAACTTAATGTCTATTATTATTCCAGGTATTTTTAAGGCTGGTCTTTTAGCCAACTGGAGGAGATGAGAGATGAGCGTCTATCAAAAATAATCACTGGAATTCAAGCTAGATCTTGAGGTCTTCTTTCAAGGGTTGAATACCAAAAGATGGTAGAACGCAGGTAACAATTATCCCATACATTAATTTATACTTAATCTAGCAATATGTGTTTATATGTTCTGTTGAAATTTAAAAGGCATTTGATTGTATTTTTTATGCATTCTCCACAAATAAAAAAGGGATGCCTTGCTTGTGATTCAGTGGAATGTACGTGCATTCATGAGTGTCAAGAATTGGCCCTGGATGAAACTCTTCTTTAAAATTAAACCATTACTGAGATCTGCTGAAGCAGAAAAGGAAATGGCCAATATGAAAGAGGAATTCTTGAAGCTTAAGGAAGCCTATGCCAAATCTGAGTCTCGTAGAAAAGAACTTGAGGAAAAAATGGCTACTCTTCTTCAAGAAAATAATGATCTCCAACTTCAAGTGCAGGCGGTATGTTTGTAAAACTTCATTAATAAAAGATTGGAATAGACCGTAACATGTATCCTTTTTTGCATGAATCTTTTGAATCTTTTCAATGTAAACAGGAACAAGATAATCTCTGTGATGCTGAAGAGAGGTGTGAAGGTCTGATCAAAAACCAGATCCAGCTTGATGCAAAAGCCAAAGAGCTCACAGAACGATTTGAGGATGAGGAGGAGATGAACGCAGAGCTGACCGCTAAGAAGAGAAAGCTGGAGGATGAGTGCTCAGAACTGAAGAAAGATATTGATGATCTGGAGCTGACTCTGGCTAAAGTGGAGAAAGAAAAACATGCTACTGAGGACAAGGTTTAATACAAACTGCAATTAACTGTGAAAAGGAATGTCTATGTCTCATAAAACGTTTAACTAATATTAGCTTTATTTTCACAGGTAAAGAACCTGACAGAGGAAATGGCAGCTTTAGACGATATCATTGCCAAGCTAACAAAAGAGAAAAAGACCTTGCAAGAAGCTTTTCAGCAGGCACTGGATGACTTGCAAAGTGAGGTGGACAAAGTCAACACCCTCACCAAAGCCAAATTAAAGCTAGAGCAGCAGGTGGATGATGTAAGTAATTATTATTATTAAGTAAAATGCTGTTGTTGTTGGAGCATATTTGTTGCAGCAGATTAAGCTATTTTGTTAAATCTGTTAGCTTGAGGGATCTCTAGAGCAAGAAAAAAAATCAGAATAGATCTAGAAAGAGCCAAGAGGAAACTTGAAGGAGACTTGACGTTAACCCAGGAGAGCATAATGGACCTAGAGAATGACAAACAGCAACAGGAAGAGCGAATGAAGAAGTAAGACCAACTACTTTATTAGCATATTACTGTTGTTTTAAATGTTTGAATATCCTAATGATATAAAGGTCATAATTTCTTTTTCAGAAAAGACATTGAAATCAGTCAGCTCAACAGTAAAATTGACGATGAGCAAAACATAATTATATAACTACAAAAGAAACTCAAGGAGCTGCAGGTATTTTATATGACTATACTTAATGATCTCTTCTGTTGATCAATGCACTGTGCATTTTAGAGTGGAAAAAAAAACTCAACTTCTGTTTGGTGCAAGGCTCGAGTTGAGGAGCTAGAAGAAGAGCTTGAGGCAGAAAGAGCTGCCAGGGCCAAGGTGGAGAAACAAAGAGCAGATTTAGCCAGAGAGCTGGAGGAGATCAGTGAGAGACTGGAGGAGGCTGGAGGAGCTACAGCTGCTCAGATTGAGATGAACAAGAAACGAGAAACTGAGTTTCAGAAACTTCGTAGAGACCTTGAAGAGGCTACTCTACAACACGAGGCCACTGCCGCCACACTGAGGAAGAAACAAGCTGACAGTGTGGCTGAACTTGGAGGGCAGATAGACAATCTGCAGAGTCAAGCAAAAACTTGAAAAGGAAAAAAGTGAACTCAGGCTTGAGCTGGATGATGTGGTCTCCAGCATGGGGCAGATTGTCAAGTCCAAGGTGAAAAAACAAAGGGTATCTTCATTCCCCCCCCCCCCCCCCCCCCCCATTTATCCATTAAACGTGGCATTAGCACAAGTCCTTAATTATCTTCTTTTTTAAACCTCTGTCTTATGATACTAATGCAATTTATTTAAATAGACCAACATGGAGAAAGTTAACAGAACTCTGGAAGATCGAATGAATTCCGAAACAAGTGTGAGGAAAATCAAAGGTCCCTCAATGACTTTACAACCCACAAGGCAAAGCTTCAGGCAGAAAATGGTAAATTAACAATTTTGTTGTAACTATAAAAGGGTAACAAATGTATGATAACAACAGTTTTTTCCTGTTTCTTCCAATACATAAGATGAATATGCAAGACAGTAAGAAGAGAAGGAATCATTAATCTCCCAGCTGACAAGGGGTAAGAACTCCTTTAGTCAACAACTGGAGGACCTGAAAAGGCAGTTAGATGAGGAAATTAAGGTAACAGAACTTGTCCACGTCTCCTATATTTTTACTAATGCTTGTACATCAAGTAATTTATAATTTTATATAGCAAAGTAATTGAACTAACCTTTTTCCAGGCGAAGAATGCTCTCGCCCATGCACTGCAGTCAGCTCGGCATGATACAGATCTGCTCAGAGAGCAGTATGAGGAGGAGCAAGAGGCCAAAGCAGAGCTACAGAGAAGCATGTCTAAAGGTAATACTGAGGAGGCTCAGTGGAGAACCAAGTATGAAACTGATGCCATACAGAGGACTGAGGAACTGGAGGAAGCCAAGTAAGATATGAAACCATTACATCTCTATGGACATGAATGTACTGGATATTGGGACCCATTCAAAAAGACCCAGCATTGACTGCCCCATCCTACTTCTGTTCCTGTGTTGATCTTGTAAGATATCAGAGACTGAATCAGACAAAGTTAAGATTCCGTCAGAACATCGAAACATGAGAAGCTGAGATTCCAGAAAGAGGGGCCTCAAAGCCGTAACAGGACAACGTCATAAATCGGATTCCTGGCTCCATCTAGTCTGAAGCAAGGCTACCCAGCAAGCCTCTTTCACAAAACAGCTTGCAACATTGAGACAAAAGAACACTTATTGATAATTCCAATTCAGGAAAGAGACTGTCAAATTTGGGGCGAGTAATCAAGACTGATGGTCAAAGAGATGGCCGTCACATGTAAACCTGTGATAGAAAATCACAAGCTACAGACTCTCTTGGGCAGGTCTTCCCCCATACAAGACAAAGACAAACCAAAATTCCTTTGTCTAAAGAACATGCCTTCGTTCTCCATAGAACTACACAAAGACTTTCTTTTTCATATGCACATAAAATCATCCTAAAAGGACATTTCTATGCAGAACCCCATATTATGTTTGTAACCCACATATTAGACTTGTTTTAATCACTCATTGTGTATGTCTTGCTTTTAATAAGTATTGAATAGCTTAAGCCTTAAAGGGTAATATTCATGTTTAGTATGTATGAGTTTGAAAATTCATGCTTTAAATGTTTCTTCCAATCAATTCTTTGTCAAATGCATCATAGTCTTGTTATAGAAATCATGTTCAAAAGTATTTTTTGCAAGAGCCTGTAAAGTTCAGACCTCTGACTGAACAGATAACAACGATTTATTAGTGGGGTGGAAAAACAAAGCAATACCCCAAGCAAGGACAGTATCTAATTGGTCAAGACACCAGAGGGGATGTGTCCAGAAGCCGAGTTTAAAAACTCAGGACACCATCAAACTCTCTCTTAGTCCCTCTTACTCTTCTTCTTAAAAATGCTCTTCTTCTCTTTTGCCACTGCGTTTTGATGCTGCTCTTTGAGCGTGCTCTGGCCCACGTGCCAGCTGCTACCATAATGAGAAGGAAAACAACTTATTCTCATTACCTCCTTTTATTTTTTTTCTTTTACTTTAGTTTATTTTCTTTCCATGGACTTTCGTGTTCTAATGTAAGTTTGCTGCAAAGTCCAGCTCAGACTGCACTCCGACTGCTTCAAACTTCAACCAGACCAACTCCGCATCCTCAGCCAATGCCCAAGACCTCACTTCAAAGACTACTGAACTCTCAACCAATCAGCAACTTCGGGGAACCCCCTTTCTGCAACGACGACACAAAGGAAACCCCTTAACACAGGCAAAGCAAGCAAGTAACACCTCCAGTTTCTAACTGAATCAGGTGCATTTAATATAAATTTTAGCCTCATTGAGAAACTCAAAGCGAGGGTTAAATAAGTGATTGATGGTTGTTCAGGTCTATGCAATAGCACATATTGTTGTAAACTTGGGATTTCACATTTCCGTTCTCTTAAACTCATCCTTTCCTTACTTTCTCTCTTTCTGCAATGTGTGAATGTGTGAATGCTTGTGTTCATGTGTTAGATTAATTTATGTCTTAGGTTTATATAAATAAAATCTTATTTATATTGAAAAGAGAAGTATCTTGTGTTTTGTGCTCACAAGTTAAAGTCTTAATCTGCTGATTTTGTTACTGTGCTATTAAATAGTGTTTTCACTATATTTTGGATTTTAATATCCAGTGCAGAGTTTGTTATACGGCTCGTTCAGTGAATCGCCGTAACAGTGATTCTATTCAAATCCCTATAAAATCATAGGGTTCAAAATTAATCAAATTAATCCCTTTGCGCTAAATTAAACTATTTCTTTAAATTACATATTAATATTACTTTTTATTACGTTACAATCTATACAAATAAGTGAAGGCTTAGTGCTTAGATCTTTGAGCACAGAACTGTTCAAGATGAAGAACTCCTATGAGGAATCTCTGGATCACCTGGAGACCATGAAGAGAGAGAACAAGATTCTGCAAGGTTTCTTCATTGCTATTTTGCATACTTGCACAAAATTACAGTTATGTATGATAATAGTCTAAATGGTAATGTTATTTTTTCGTATAGAGGAGATCTCTGACCTGACTGAACAGCTTGGTGAGAGTGGAAAGACAATCCGTGAGTTGGAGAAGGTCCGTAAGCAGCTGGAACAAGAAAAGGCTGAGATACAAGCTGCTCTGGAAGAGGCTGAGGTAGGAGTGTGGCCACAAAAAATAGATGGAAATAAGTGCAATGATGACACGAGTAAGCTTATTCTGTTTATTACAGGGCTTTCTGGAGCATGAGGAGGGTAAAATCCTTAGGGCCCAGCTAGAATTTAACCAAATAAAGACTGACATTGACATTGAAGAAATGGAGCAATCTAAGAGAAACCTACAGAGGACCATAGACACCTTGCAAAGTGCTTTAGAGTCTGAAATTGTAGCAGGAATGAAGCTCTCAGGATAAAGAAGAAGATGGAAGGAGATCTAAATGAAATGGAGATCCAATTGAGCCAGGCTAACAGACAGGCATCAGAGGCTCAAATCAACTCAAGTCTGTTCAGGCCCATCTAAAGGTAAAACAAATGTGTTATTATTTCATAATTCACTTTGTGTGTCTATATACAGTGGGGAAAAAAATATTTGATCCCCTGCTGATTTTGTATGTTTGCCCACTGACAAAGAAATGATTGTTCTATAATTAATAATAATTTCCCTCGGTCTGGGGCTCTATGCAAGATCTCACCTTGTGGAGTTTCAATGATCATGAGAACGGTGAGGAATCAGCCCAGAACTACATGGGAGGATCTTGTCAATGATCTCAAGGCAGCTGGGACAATAGTCACCAAGAAAACATTTGGTAACACACTACGCCGTGAAGGACTGAAATCCTGCAGCTCCCACAAGGTCCCCCTGCTCAAGAAAGCACATGTACAGGCCTGTCTTAAGTTTGCAAATGAACATCTGAATGATTCAGAGGAGAATTGGGTGAACATGTTGTGGTCAGATGAGACCAAAATCGAGTTCTTTGGCATCAACTCAGCTCACTGTGTTTGGAGGAGGAGGAATGCTGTCTATGACCCCAAGAACACCATCCCCACCATCAAACATGGAGGTGGAAACATTATGCTTTGGGGGTGTTTTTCTGCTAAGGGGACAGGACAACTGCACCGCATCAAAGGGACGATGGACGGGGCCATGTACTGTCAGGGCCAGGGCATTGAAGCCAACCAGGGCATTGAAAATGGGTCGTGGATGGGTATTCCAGCATGACAATGACCCAAAACACACGGCCAAGGCAACAAAGGAGTGGCTCAAGAAGAAGCACATTAAGGTCCTGCAGTGGCCTAGCCAGTCTCCAGACCTTAATCCCATAGAAAATCTGTGGAGGGAGCTGAAGGTTCGACTTTGCCAAACGTCAGCCTCGAAACCTTAATGACTTGGAGAGGATCTGCAAAGAGGAGTGGGACAAAATCCCTCCTGAGATGTGTGCAAACCTGGTGGCCAACTACAAGAAACGTCTGACCTCTGTGATTGCCAACAAGTGTTTTGCCACCAAGTACTAAATCAGTGTTTCCCAATCCCAGTCCTCGCACCCCCTGCTCTGCATATTTCGTATGTATCTCTTATCACATACGACGTTTGTTCTATTCGACCGTAAGTGCCCTGCGATGTGGACATCACCGGATATTCCGCCATGATTCCAGTTCAAAACAAGTCTATGATTTAGTTCACACTGCAGGCTAAAGTGGCCCAAATCCGATTTTTTTGCCCAAATGTGACCCATATCTGATTTTCTTATGACAGTCTGAACAGCACAAATCCGATTTTTTCAAATCAGGCCCAGGCCACTTTCATATGTGGTCCTAAATCGGATACATATCCGATGTTTTGCAATGCGACTTCAGTCTGAACGGCCATGTCGCATTTCATGCAATTTTTATGTCATTGAAATGCGACAGACCTCACAATTCTGCGCTAGAGGAGGCGGGAAGATTAAAATCACAATGGCAGACAACAGTGATCTCAATCGTGCTCTCCTTCTTAATATTCTTCTTCTTATCACTTCGTTATTTAGGCTCCGATTGCACATTAACTTAAAAATTGTTAAACACACGCTAACACGAGCAGCATCCATTTTTATTTCCGCAAACACAGTGCGCTGTGTCTGACGTCACGTCTTCTTCTGAGCATGTGGGTCACTTCAGGGCCATATATGGTTCACACATGAGACTGATGGCAGTCACATTTAAATGACAATGTGAACAACAGCGCAAAAAATCTGATTTCAGCTAAAAATCCGATCTGAGCATTAAGACCTGCAATGTGAACTAAGTCTATATGTTCCATTCAAAGGGCATTAAAGTGTGCGAGACGTGAATTTAAATTGTATTTATTTACAGAGGTATACACTGCCCTCCAAAAGTTTGGAAACGCCCTAGAGAAGTGGGGTTTTGGACAATATTGGCATGAATCCTTTTTAATTTGTGATAAGTTTGCACTGATAAGGGACAACACAAACTACGAAAACATATTTTATTACATAAACAGTTTATGCATAGAAAAAACTAAAATTTTCGAATCATCAAAATATCCACCATTAGCAGCTATAACAGCTCTGCATAATCTGGGCATCCGAGCTGTTAGTTTATTCAAACATTGACTTGATATATTACTCCAAGCCTCCTGAAGGATTGCCCAAAGATGATTCACACTGGTTGGACACTTCTTACGGACATCACGGTCCAGTTCCTCCCATAGAAGCTCAATTGGGTTGAGGTCGGGTGATTGGGGAGGCCATTCCATGACAGACATGATGCCAGCTGACTTGTTTCCTCTCCAAATAGGATTTGCACATCTTGGAAGTGTGCTTGGGGTCATTGATAAGGATTTATGTTGATATCGTCCAAAACCACACTTTGCCAGGGGTGTTTCCAAACTTTTGGAGGGCAGTGTATAATGTCCACTCGTCTGTGTGTGAAGACGCTGCAGGCTGTGGCGCAGCACAAATCCATGAATGAATGTTCCGAAGTGAAGTAATCTTCAACGGATTTCCCCTACTCATGGAGTAGGAAGAAATGAGTACTGTGTAGGGATCATATTAATAGGAACACATTTTATGCACGTCGCTCTCTTCTAATGAGCTGATGATCTGAATCAGGTGTTAACATGCAAAATATGCAGAGCTTGTGGGGGGGGGGGGGGGGGGGGGGGGCGAGGACTGAGATTGGGAAATGCTGTACTAAGTCATGTTTTACGAAGGGGATCTATCTATCTATCTATCTATCTATCTATCTATCTATCTATCTATCTATCTATCTATCTATCTATCTATCTATCTATCTATCTATCTATCTATCTATCTATCTAATTTTGTAGGACTTCAGCTGGATGACTCTCTTCGGTCCAATGATGATCTGAAGGAGAACAGTGCCATTGTAGAGGGGCGTAATACCTTGCTTCAGGCTGAACTGGAAGAGCTTAGGGCTGTTCTGGAACAAACAGAGCGTGGACGCAAACTTTCTGACACCGAGAGAGTACAGCTTTTGCATTCTCAGGTAAATCATGAAGAGTCTTTATGTATATTTGTTGTAAGGTTACATTATAAAAAGTCCCTGTAACACAAACTTACAAAATTTCATATATAGAACACCAGTCTCATAAACCAGAAGAAGAATCTGGAGACTGACATATCCCAGCTTCAGAGTGAGGTGAAAGAGGCAGTGCAAGAATGCAGGAATGCAGAGGAAAAGGCTAAGAAAGCCATAACTGATGCTGCCATGATGGCTGAGGAGCTGAAGAAGGAGCAGGACACAAGTGCTCACCTGGAGCGTATGAAGAAGAACATGGAGCAGACCATTAAGGACCTGCAGCACCGCCTGGATGAAGCAGAACAAATTGCTATGAAGGGAGGAAAGAAACAAGTCCAGAAACTGGAGGCTAGGGTGAGTTCACAGTCCACTTCTTGCTCATTTAAGACAACATAAATTAAACAATGTCAAATGCACTTCTACTGTATCACTCCTAGCTAAGAGAGCTGGAATGTGAAGTAGAAGCTGAACAGAAGAAAAGCAGTGAATCTATTAAGGGAATCCGTAAATATGAACGCCGCATCAAGGAACTTACGTATCAGGTGGGATTAGATGATTTAGACTACATGAGCAAGTGTTTAAATCTTAAATCTTTTTCTCTCACAGAAAGGGTTTGATGAAGAATGAAGTCCTGAAAATCCTCTGAAATCACCTTTCCTTGCTTGCCTTTCTCTACACTATTGTGTTCCCTTACTTTCATGAAATAAAGTCACTCTGCATTTAATCTGTTGTCTTGTGTGTATGGAGATTACTGTGCTACTTTTATTTGGTACAAGTTACCACATCATATACAGGCGTGGTCAGAATTATTGGTACCCTTGGTAAATTATTAAATAATTATGAAATAAATGTTTTTCTCTAAAATACATTTGGCCACAATTAATGGTACCCTTTTATTCTATACTTTTTGCATCGTCTTTTTGCCAAGATAACAGCTCTGAGTCTTCACCTACAAGGCCTGATGAGTTTGGAGAACATCTGACAAGAGATCAGAGACCATTCTTTCATCCAGTATCTCTCCAGACCCTTCAGATTCACAGCTCCATGTTGGTGCTTCTTCTCTTCAGTTCACCCCACTCATTTTTTATATGGTTCAAGTCAGGGGACTGGAATGGCCATGGCAGAATATTTGTTTTGTGCTCAGTGACCCATTTTTGTTTTGAATTTTGGTTTGGATCATTGTCCTGTTGTAAGATCCAACCTTGGCCTGTTATAAGATTTGAATTGTCACTTTTTAACATTTTATTTGTTGGTATTTAATTGAATCCTAGATGCCATGCATCCGAACAAGATGTCCAGGACCTCCAGCAGAAATATAGGCCCACAACATTAAAGATATAGAAATATATTTCATTGTACACATGGGGTACTTTTTTACTCCTGTGTGCACCAAACCCAGTGTTTGCAGCTAAAAAGTTAAGTTTATCTGACCATAATCCAGTCCTGTTTGAAGTTCCAGTAGTGTCTGGCAAATTAATATATTGGAGTTTGTTTTCGGTTGAGAGCATTTTTTACTTTTTTCTTGAAACCCTCCCAAACAACTTGTGATGATGTAGGTGCTGTTTGAATTTTTTTGAGGCTTTCCAACCCCAAGACTCAACTATTTTCTGCAATTCTCCAGCTGTGATCCTCGGAGAGTCTTTGGCCGCTCAAACTCTCCTCCTTCATTTGCATTAAGACATTATAGACATAAGTCCTCTTCCAGGCAGATTTGTAATATTTTCTGTTGGGTGGAAATACTTAATTAATGCCCAAATGGTGTAAACTTGGATTTTCAATGCTTTAGCTATTATCTTACAGCCACTTTCAAATTTGTGAAGCTTAACAATCTTTTACTGCACATCAGAACTATATTCTTTGGTTTTTCTCATTGTGATGAATGATTACGGGAATTCGTCCTTCGTATTACCTCATATTTATACTCCTGAGAAATAGCAAAGTCATGGCTGGATAATTTCATGTTCCTAGTCACCCTGGTGTGCTAAAAATAATAAATAAATATGAAAGAAAATATACTTTAGAGTGATTTTACTCATGAGAATTTCTAAGGATAACAATAATTGTGGCCGTTGTGTATTAGAGAAAATTATTTATTTCACAATGCTACCCCCCCCCCCCCCCCCAATACTAATAATTAGTTCATACTAAACATCCCCTGTGGAAAGTGTAAATAATAAATCACAACCCCTGGTTTTCAATGTGTTTTTTAAACTGTCCTATTGAGAGATATGATTATACAGAATTCTAAATCGAGAAGCAATGTAACTGCAATGTAACTTTTTATGTTGTAATTTTTAAGGTAAACAATGAGCATCATGAACTCAATGTACTGAGCAGAACTTCACTGCACATGCTACATCACAGCAGGGATTGAGGATTTTAAGTGTCGGATAGAGAAGCGCTATATGTATAAAATGGAAAGAGATATAACAAAGCCTTTGGTTCTCAAAATAGATTGGACAGAAAGAGGGAAGCAACTCTGAAGCACTTATGCATATAACCACAGACAGCTGCACTGATACTTCAGTGTGCCAGACCATCTTTATACTTAGATGCATTTCATGTACAGATATTACAAAAATGTGCACAAACTACCAAGAGAAGCTACCAAGGGCTATCATGCTATAAAACAGAAACACAAATTGCTAAAGAAAAATGACTTATTATATAATGTAATAGGATAGTTTTATATATATCAGTCCCAGTTCATTTTAGTTATTTTTAAAATACTCTTTTATTTTGTGCTAATACGATGTAACCACGCTGTCTAGATATAGGGTAGACTGAGTACATTTGAGACATGTGTACAGTTGAAACACCTTAAATAACTTGCGTACACAAGAACCTCCAGCCGTGATTTTTGCTCCACACATGTGTATTAGTGTTCTCTTTGATAGTGGGACATTTGAAATGTGTGTGTCTTTCCACTCCGAAGATAACGCTTTTTTTCTCCAAGGTGAGATTTTCATTTCACCACGTCCCTTCCACATTGAATAGTTTATTCATCTTTTATGATTGTTAAACTTAACATATATCATTGCAAATGTTACTCTAAAAATAGACATATTTCATGACATTGTGCTATGCAAGGTCTTTTCATAATCTACAGAAATGTGCGAGCATGTCAGTGGGGTACGGTTGAGACAAAGTGTATCAACTGTACCCAGATTGGTGTCCTATTGCTTCACATGCTATTTAGTTGTACAGTGTTATGATAATAGTTTAAAAGTAACATTTACACATGCTACACAAATTGTGGGGACCAAATGTCCCCACAAGTATAGTAATACCAGTAAATTCACCATATGGGAGTATTTTTTAGGTCCCCATGATGAAACAAGCTTATAAATCATACAGAATGATTGAAAATGTAAAAATACAGAAAGTGTTGAGTGATGCGCAGGTTTAGGGGTATGTATATTTTTATTTTTACTGTTATGTTTACATTCGTACTGTTTGCCATATATTTTTGTAGTAGTTAAATATTTGTTTCTGTTTTGTTTAACTGAATCTGAATAAAGCAAATAAATAAATGTATTTTTAAACTGTAATTCTTTAAATTAATTGTAATTGTGTAATTTATTACGTTTGCTATAAATGGTTAGCCAGCTTTAGAGCATTAAGAAGGGGTGTCTCAACTGTACCATGCTACTATTTCAACTGTTAACCATATGGGTACAGTTGAGACAAAAATGCACCTCATATTTATGAGCTAATTGTGGAAAATATAAACTACTTATGGCTATTATCAATTTATGATATTGTAGGACACACGCAAAAGAAATATGTGAAAAATCACTTCATTTCAGCATTTAGTTTTTGTGTAGTGATGAAAAAAGCAGAAAGTATCTCTACTGTACTCCGTCTACCCTAACTCACCTCAGGGCAGATCTCTCACAGGTCTTTGTCTTGTCCCCTGCCTCGCTGAGTATATAATATGTGCTCACAGAGGTCTTTTATTTATTTTGATCATACCTGTCATAGCTGTAATATTCCCACTTGCACTCACAAATCTTCAAAAAGAGTCTCATTAAATGTTTTATTTTATTATGTAATATGTATTTAACATTAAATACACAAGTTGTAAAACATAATTCTTGATAACATGGCCAATAATGTCACATTAAATGATAAAACTGGCAACACAGTTTGGGGATATCTGTGTAATCCCATGACAAGTGTAATTAAGCAGCCAGCTGTGATAGTTACACATTCACAGATAGTGGTGATTTCATTTAATGACCAGTGAGAACAAAATTAATTCTAAAGCACATTCCTGCGTCAGAATGACGTTCCTAATGTTAAGTGCTGCTCTGTGCTTTGGACAACTACAGAGGTCAGCGTTATCTTTACTGAGTCTTCAGCAATGGCTTGGCATTTCTCACTTCCTTTTGCACTTTGACGCCAGTCATCGTTTAAAAGATGTGGCTGGGTGTCAGAATAGAACAGTCTTATCACTTGTCATAGGCACTTAACTCCTTGTTTATCTGTTGACCCTTTCTGTGTGGTAACTGTCGAGGGTACTCACCTTCAGTCATGTCTGCCAGTTGTATGTATCCAATCATATTCAGTTGTATTCAAATACTAAATGGACAAACAGCTATAGAAAAAATGAACTATTATCCATTGTGATGACAGTAACGACAATATTATTATAATTATGTACTTTTGTACTTATATTTAAACACCATTTCAGTGTTTCTGTCTGCATTTGTACTATATGAACAGAATGTCTACCCATGAGGCCTATGTTCCCCTATTAGTTCCCCTTTCAGTCACAGTTGCAACAAATTCCAAGGACATCGGCATGGAAATACCAACATGTGTACCCTCAAACAAAGAATTAACATGAGGACTCTACACCATTACAAGAATTTTAGCATACCATAAAATATTGATGGGTCTCTGTGTAGACCTGTCATTGGTTTTATTTATGAGGAAAGACACCTACAATGGCCAGGTGATGGGCTATAGTTGATCCCAGGTAGAGACATAAAATAAGGTCCAGAGGCTCACAGTATGATGTGGTTTCACTCCTCAATCAGTGAGATCCACTCTGCAGGAATTTCACAGGGTTATCTTTGTCCTCAAAGAAACAATGGGTTGTCAACAGCACGGGTTGTTGCGGGAGACACTTGCTGGTGGTGGATGATAATGAAGGATGGCGCGGCAATAACCTCAGTCTACACTTTTCCCTACCCAGGGGACTCCAGTTTTTATCTTTTTTTTTTACTGAATTTGAGGTATGACACCTGTGAAAGACCACTGTGTGTGCAGTTCGACACTTGTCGCCTGGATAATCTCGCAGACTAAGATGCTTAATATAGATGCAGACTCAGAGGGTATCTGATATTGTTGTTTGCGTCTCTGCAAAGACTGAAAAAAAAACACAATGTCGCATATTAACCCCCCATAAGCTCTCTGGGTAATTGAGAGCCCACATGGCATGCAGTTCAAATGTATCGCTTTACTGAAATCTGATACCTTCTCCTGAGTATTCTAAACAATGTTGGGTGATAAATATAGAATTCCATCTAAAGTTTGTTAAGACATCCAGCATTTGAATCCCTTTGTTGCCAGTTAAACCTTCATGTGTCACTAAAGTAATGCAGGGATGGCTTACCACAAGAACACACAAATGGAATTTTCTATAAATATCTTGCTCCTTTGTTTTTGAGTAATATTCACCTCAGATGCCTATTCTTCAATGTACAACTTCGTCTGGCTTTAATCATTCACATTTCATTTAAGTGCAAACCACTTAACTCTTTTAGCTGACCTAAATTAGTGCTCTGCTATCAACGAGAACCTAATATGGAGCACTAACAAATCTAACAAAGATAAGACTTAACTCACCTAGCAGGTTCTTGTTTCTCCCTAATACCCATAACTACCCTCGTTGCACCCTAACTGTGCTTAGACGCAATAGCATTCCTGCCTTGTGGGATGCCTTAGCCAAATTTGGGAGGGTGACTTCCTTTATAAAGAGATCTCATGGTTGGTCTCCAGACAAGTCAGAGGTTTTATCTGAGGGTAAGATTTGAATCATAACTGCATGATGTTACATTTAATAGAAAATGATACAAATTGCATTCATGATAAATCTGTTTTACTTATTGTGTTGCTTTCTTCTGATTACATCTTTTAAGTAATGGGTTGTTTAGTGATGTAACAAAGTTTAAAACATTGAGTAACAATGAAACAATATTTACATCGACAGGTTCTTCTTTAGCCGCCACACCTGGTGCACATCAGGTAAGATTCATCTATATTTTCTGTTTAAGAAACTTTTCTAGATTTATATTTAAAAGCTGTTTTTATATGATCATATGGTAGCAAGCTGTAAGGCAATGTTCAACTATCATGAATACAACTGCTTGATCATAGCAAAATTGTAAAATCATGGACTTAACCTACCTTTTCATCTCCAGACAAGGGAATCATGGCGGATGCTCAGATGGCAGAGTTTGGAGCAGCGGCTTCTTACCTGCGGAAGTCGGATCGAGAGCGTTTGGAAGCACAAACTCGTCCATTTGATATGAAAAAGGAGTGTTTTGTGCCTGATCCAGATGAAGAGTATGTGAAAGCTTCAATCATCAGTCGTGAAGGTGACAAAGTCACTGTAATGACTGAGAAAAGAAAGGTAGGAATAAACATTACCTGAAGAAGCATTTTGAGAGTAAGCTATTTTTAAGGCCGGAGAGATATTTCATATTGGTTTATATATATTGGTACATTTTCAGTAGTACAAGTGGTCACTTAAAACATGAGCAATAATTTGTGATAATTTTGAAATTTCTAATAACTTGACAATAAAATAAATAAAGGTCTAAATTAAAATGTTAGCTTCAAGATTATTTGATTTTAGAGCAATGTTACAATACAATCTGCATACAACTGCAAATTTGATGGCACTTTTGCATGAAAGTATTATTCTAATGGTTCTAATTCTTTTTTCTGCTTCTAACAGACTGCCACTGTAATGGAAGCTGACATTCATCCCCAGAACCCACCAAAGTTTGATAAAATCGAAGACATGGCAATGTTCACCTTCCTTCATGAGCCGGCCGTGCTGTTCAACCTCAAAGAGCGCTATGCAGCATGGATGATCTACGTAAGAGCAGACCAGTTCAGTGTCACTTGAGAATACATCCTAATTAGCTTCAATTACTGAACTTTACTTGTACCTTTCCCACAGACCTACTCCGGGCTGTTCTGTGTCACTGTCAACCCTTACAAGTGGCTGCCAGTGTACAATCAGGAGGTGGTTATAGCCTATCGAGGGAAAAAGAGGAGTGAAGCTCCGCCCCACATCTTTTCCATCTCTGATAATGCCTACCAGTACATGCTGACAGGTATGGACAAAGCCATAAATCTGCTCTGCTCTGTAGATCTGAGAGTACTTGTATTCTAGCTGTAAACATGATCAAATTAGGCAAGGGAGGTGTAGACTTTTGTGAAGGTTTTTGAATTCTGCACTAATCTCTGGATGAGCATTATCCTCGTAAAGATCGACAATATAGAAGTCATAACTCAAGAATTAGTAACATTATTGTCTTCTCCATTTCAGACAGGGAAAACCAGTCAATTCTGATCACGTAAGTAAAATTGCTTATCCTTTAATGTCATTCCTTAGTTAATTAAATATTTCTTGTTATGTTAAAGATTTAAACAATTTATTTGTATGTTCTATGTTGCTGTAGTGGAGAATCTGGTGCAGGAAAGACTGTAAACACAAAGAGAGTTATTCAATATTTTGCAAGCATTGCAGCTGGAGGCTCAGCAAAGAAAGATGGGTCAGAAAAAAAGGTAAGTGTCATTTTCATAATTGTCATCTGTTTATACAATAATTGAAAATAAACTGATTGAAAAGACAACTAAACATTTGCTGTTTCATTACAGGGAACCCTGGAGGATCAAATCATCCAGGCTAATCCTGCTTTGGAAGCATTTGGTAATGCAAAGACCATCAGAAATGACAACTCCTCAAGATTTGTAAGATTTGCTTCAAGTTGTCCAATTTACATTTCAACTAATGTACGGCATGCATGTCACAACGCTTTCACAGATATAGTGTGAGAATACCCTCTGCTGGATTAACCAAAATTATATAAAGTGAACATAGGGCTGGCAGATGTGATAATAGATCATAAATGTGATAGTATATCTTTAGTATTTATATAATTATGATATAAATAATTCAAATCAGCAAAAAAACAAAAAAACAAAAATCCTTAATATCAGATGTTATTGCAGTTAAAGTTATTTGAGTCGAGTACTGAGTGTCTCTCAACAAATTTTAAGCATTAAGTACTCATAAGACATACTGATTCATTTTCAGTAGCTTATACAATTATTAATTCCTCCATTGTGTTTAATTTCATAATATTATAATTTTTTATTTTTTTAGGGAAAATTTATCCGAATTCATTTTGCTGCCAGTGGCAAGCTGGCCTCTGCTGATATTGAGACATGTAAGAATTAATTCCATTTTTTTTGGTTACAAAAAACACAGAAAGGTCAAAAACTAACATTTATTTTTTTTTATATTAAATATCAGATCTTCTGGAGAAGTCAAGGGTGACGTTCCAGCTTAAAGCTGAAAGGGACTATCACATTTTCTACCAAATCCTTTCTCAGAGGAAACCTGAGCTGCTGGGTATGATGCAGTATATACCCTGCAATTATAGGCCTTTTACAGTTTTACGACTACAAACTGACGGTTCTTTTTCTCTCTTAAAATAGAGATGCTGCTCATCACCAATAACCCCTATGACTACGCTTACATCTCTCAAGGAGAAACAACTGTAGCCTCAATTAATGATGGCGAAGAACTACTCGCCACTGATGTAAGAATTAATTGATTTAAAACCTGTTTTTCTGTTATTGTGAAGCTCTCATATGACACCTCCAATTCTGTAAACTTTAGGAAGCGTTTGATGTGCTAGGCTTTACTCAGGAGGAGAAAAATGGCATCTATAAACTAATTGGAGCAATTATGCATTATGGCAATTTGAAGTTCAAACAAAAGCAGAGGGAGGAGCAAGCAGAAGCTGATGGGACTGAAGGTATGTAGAGTATAATTAGAAAGTAGTAAACAAAATTTAATCATATCTTATTAAAATCTTAATAATTTTACAGATGCAGACAAAGTTGCATATCTGATGGGCCTCAACTCTGCTGACCTAATCAAAGGTTTATGCCATCCAAGAGTGAAAGTAGGAAATGAGTGGGTCACCAAAGGGCAAAATGTCCAGCAGGTGAGTTGGAGTGTCAGTAATGAAAGGATGCCCATTTATCCATGTAATAGAAAACCATACAAATGCTTCTCTGTGCTCAGGTGTACTATGCTATTGGTGCATTGTCCAAGGCAGTGTATGAAAAAATGTTCCTTTGGATGGTTGTAAGAATCAATCAGTCTCTGGACACTAAACAACCTCGTCAATACTTCATTGGAGTTCTGGATATTGCTGGTTTTGAGATTTTTGATGTAAGTCTTCATGGATAAATCCTCATGTTGTCAAGTTTAAAATGCATATTGTTGTCTAACTTATGCTTTCAATTCCTTTCAATAAACGTAATAACTACAGCTTAACACGTTTGAGCAACTCTGCATCAACTTTACCAATGAGAAACTGCAACAGTTTTTCAACCACCACATGTTTGTGCTGGAACAAGAAGAGTACAAGAAAGAAGGGATTGAATGGGTGTTCATTGACTTCGGTATGGATTTGCAGGCCTGCATTGATCTCATTGAGAAAGTAAGTAGTGCTAACGATAAAGTCGTCATAACTGTTTAACAAAGCTATCTGCTATGTCAGTAACTCAATATTTTCAACTTCTTTATTCAGCCTATGGGCATCATGTCCATCCTTGAAGAGGAGTGCATGTTTCCCAAAGCTAGTGATGCAACCTTTAAAGCAAAGCTTTATGACAACCACCTTGGGAAATCAAACAACTTTCAGAAACCAAGAGCAATCAAAGGGAAGCCAGAGTCTCATTTTTCTCTGATTCACTATGCTGGTACAGTTGACTATAATATCAACAACTGGCTTGTGAAGAACAAAGACCCATTGAATGAGACTGTTGTTGGACTCTTCCAAAAGTCTACAGTCAAGCTCCTGTCAATGCTCTTTGCTAATTATGCTGGGGCAGAGCCTGGTATGTATGTATGAATTATTTATGCACAATATAATCTCATATGCACTTGTGAGTGTTTTAAATACTACTGCTTTACAATAATTTCTGTACATTGTTTTGACCAACTCAAGAGAATAGTAAGGGAGGTAAAGGAGGTGGAAGTAAGAAGAAGGGCTCATCCTTCCAAACTGTGTCTGCGCTTCACAGGGTAATTGAATTTCAGACTCAAATGCTCATACACACTGAAAAAAATAATAAAATAGATAATGTATGCAAATGTGAAGAAGCTGTTTCCAGTGGATCTATGTCAGTATTTCTTTAGGTAATTGAAAGTACTCCTTAACATCATTGAATAGTTTAAATTGTGTGCACATTTTTCCCCACAGGAAAACTTGAATAAGTTAATGACAAACCTAAGATCAACTCACCCTCATTTTGTGCGTTGCATCATACCTAATGAGACAAAGACTCCTGGTGCAATGGAGAACCCTTTGGTCATGCACCAGCTACGCTGTAACGGTGTACTGGAGGGCATCAGGATTTGCAGGAAGGGCTTCCCCAATAGAGTCCTCTATGGAGATTTCAAACAGAGGTTATTATTATTCAGTGACATTTAAACTCTAAATTCACAACAACTTTTTCCATTATTAGAGATGTTTTATACTTACAGATACCGAATCCTAAACCCTGCAGCCATACCTGATGGTCAATTCATAGATAGCAGGAAAGGAGCTGAGAAACTCCTGAGTTCACTGGATATTGATCACAATCAATATAAATTTGGACACACAAAGGTGAAAACTCACATTAATCTGAAGATTGATTTTATATCTATTATTTGATATGAGAGCAAAGATGACAGTGGTCATGTAATACTGTGGGTAAAATGCATGTTTCTATAATGAATTCTGCTTAGGTGTTCTTCAAGGCTGGTTTACTGGGTCAGTTGGAAGAAATGAGAGATGACAGACTATCTCTAATTATTTCTGGTATTCAAGCTAGATCCAGAGGACTCCTTGCAAGGGTTGAGTTCCAGAAGATAGTTGAAAGAAGGCAAGAATTCTATATATTACGCACTGCCGTAACAATTAGCTACTTTTTGTGATATTTTCTGACATAATAATGGAATGTCCTCACAGGGATGCACTACTGGTTATCCAGTGGAATGTCCGTGCCTTCATGGGAGTGAAGAATTGGCCTTGGATGAAGCTATTCTTCAAGATCAAACCTCTACTAAAGTCAGCAGAAGCAGAAAAAGAGATGGCAAATATGAAAGATGAATTTGCCAAGCTTAAAGAGGCTTATGCTAAATCTGAAGCCCGAAGGAAAGAACTAGAAGAAAAAATGGTATCTCTTCTCCAAGAGAAGAATGACCTACAACTTCAAGTCCAAGCGGTCAGTTAATATTTTGTGCCTTTGAAATGTAGAAGTAAATGTGTTTCTGCAGGATAGAAATGACTGAATCATTTTAAAATCATTTAAAAACAGGAGCAAGACAATCTCTGTGACGCAGAAGAGCGATGCGACCAGCTCATCAAAAACAAGATCCAGCTTGAGGCAAAAGCCAAAGAGCTCACAGAGCGACTTGAGGATGAGGAGGAGATGAACGCAGAGCTGACCGCTAAGAAGAGAAAGCTGGAGGATGAGTGCTCAGAACTGAAGAAAGATATTGATGATCTGGAGCTGACTCTGGCTAAAGTGGAGAAAGAGAAGCATGCTACTGAGAACAAGGTCTGGGATGTTTGTCTACACAACACACACACAGTTATATTGTACAAACACTCAGAACTTAATGCTCTTTTGCAGGTGAAGAACCTGACAGAGGAAATGGCAGCTTTGGATGACATCATTGCTAAGCTAACCAAGGAGAAGAAGGCCTTGCAGGAAGCTCATCAGCAGACACTGGATGACCTGCAAAGTGAGGAGGACAAAGTCAACACCCTCACCAAAGCCAAAGCAAAGCTAGAGCAGCAAGTGGATGATGTGAGTTTTACAATTTACAACTAAGTTTAATATTCTTGATACAAACAAATGACCATGCAAGCAACTGGCATGTTGAATTATTTATACCAGTTGGAAGGATCTCTTGAGCAAGAAAAAAAGATCCGGATGGATCTAGAAAGAGCCAAGAGGAAACTAGAAGGAGACTTGAAGTTAACCCAGGAAAGTTTAATGGACCTGGAGAATGACAAACAGCAGTTAGAGGAGCGTCTAAAAAAGTAATTCAAATTCTTCCGTTCTTTGACTGTCCAATCTGTATGTTCTAAGGACTAAAGCTAAGGACTCTAAACATCTCTTTTTCAATCATAGGAAAGATTTTGAGATCAGTCAGCTCAATGGGAAAATCGAGGATGAACAAACTATTTGTATTCAGCTACAGAAAAAACTGAAGGAACTTCAGGTAACACACACAAACACAAAAAGAGCATACTGACATGGGAAAAATTAAATGAGACACGAGAGATAACTCAACACATATTTATGATAATAGGCACGTATTGAGGAGCTGGAGGAAGAGCTTGAGGCAGAAAGAGCTGCCAGAGCCAAGGTGGAGAAACAAAGAGCAGATTTAGCCAGAGAGCTGGAGGAGATCAGTGAGAGACTGGAGGAGGCTGGAGGAGCTACAGCTGCTCAGATTGAGATGAACAAGAAACGAGAAACTGAGTTTCAGAAACTTCGTAGAGACCTTGAAGAGGCTACTCTACAACACGAGGCCACTGCCGCCACACTGAGGAAGAAACAAGCTGACAGTGTGGCAGATTTGGGAGAGCAAATAGACAATCTTCAAAGAGTCAAGCAAAAACTGGAAAAGGAAAAAAGTGAACTCAGGCTTGAGCTGGATGATGTGGTCTCAAACATGGAACATGTTGTTAAGACGAAGGTATTATTATTAATACAAGTAGTCATAAATTAGAATTTATATTTGTTTTATTGCTGGGAAGTAATTTTCTAGCCAAATTATGCACTTTGCTCAGGCAAATCTTGAGAAGACCTGCAGGACTTTGGAAGATCAAATGAATGAATACAGAACAAAATATGACGAGGGCCAGCGTTGTATCAATGACTTCACAATGCAAAAATCTAAACTACAATCTGAAAATGGTAAGGCTGTCAAATACCTTTTTCAATCATTATGAGTGGCAGAACTCCAACAATAATAAAATGCATAATGACATACCCAGGTGAACTTTCAAGACAGCTGGAGGAGAAGGACTCTCTTGTCTCCCAGCTAACTAGAAGCAAGATGTCTTATACTCAGCAACTTGAAGATCTTAAAAGGCAACTGGAGGAGGAAACTAAGGTGTGAACTGAGTATGAACATTGTCTGAATAATATTTAGACAATGAATAGCATTCTTTTTTTTTTTTTGATCTGCTAAATAAAAAAATCTGTCCTCCTCCAGGCAAAGAATGCCCTAGCCCATGCTGTACAGTCAGCCCGTCATGACACAGATCTGCTCAGAGAACAGTATGAGGAGGAGCAGGAGGCCAAAGCAGAGCTACAGCGAGGCATGTCCAAAGCTAATTCTGAGGTGGCTCAGTGGAGAACAAAGTATGAAACTGATGCCATCCAGAGAACAGAAGAACTGGAGGAAGCCAAGTAAGATAGGTTTCTACTTAGAATTTCATATATATTTGCACTTTTCTTTAAGGTTTAACTTCTCTACTGACAGATAAGCTTTTTGTTTGTGTTATGTTTCATTTAAAATGTAAGACGAACAAAAAGTTTTTCTGTTAGTTGGCCAAGCTTCCCCAAACATAAGGTAAAAATATAATAAAATGTCTATCTATTTCTTTTACGGTGTGCAAATGAAATTATCTTCCTCAATATTGTTCTGTTTTCTAAAACAGGAAGAAACTGGCTCAACGGTTGCAAGAGGCTGAAGAAGCTGTTGAAGCAGTAAATGCGAAATGTTCATCTCTTGAAAAGACCAAACACAGACTCCAAAATGAGATTGAAGATCTTATGGTGGACCTGGAGAGGTCTAATGCAGCTGCAGCAGCCTTGGACAAGAAACAAAGAAACTTTGATAAAGTAACCAAACATGGTTCTTGATTTGAGATTAATCTTAAAAAAGTATTTTTGATTACCTATTATCCTAAAATCTATTTACATGAAAAAAAATGCTTTTAGGTCCTGGCTGAGTGGAAGCAGAAGTACGAAGAGTCACAGGTTGAGCTAGAGAGCTCTCAGAAGGAAGCCAGATGTCTGAGTACTGAACTTTTCAAGCTGAAGAATTCCTATGAAGAATCTTTAGATCACCTGGAGACCATGAAGAGAGAAAATAAAAATCTCCAAGGTAAATTTGGAAAGAATCTTTAAATAAATTATTATAATAAATAAAAGTAAATATTGAAAAGACTTTATGGTTTGTTTGAAGTGTGGTGGTGGAAGATGTAGAATTTATAAATAGCACCGTAGAGACATAATCCTTAAGGCTGGAGAAAATAAGGAAATATGTTGAAATGCAATATTCTTTTCATCTAGAGGAGATTTCTGATCTTACTGAGCAACTTGGTGAGGGAGGAAAGAGCATTCATGAACTGGAGAAAATTAGAAAACAGCTGGAGCAAGAAAAAAGTGAGATTCAGTCTGCTTTGGAAGAGGCAGAAGTAAGTTTTCAGATGCAGCTTTATTGCCTTTATATAAAAAGTATATAAAAACAACATAGATGTCAGAATTTCAGAAATTATGTGTAAAATTAATTTTCACAATGATTATATTAAATACTTTTGTTAAAAATGAAGTGTCTTGCAAACCAAGTAACAGATCACAATCTTCTTTAAAAGGCCTCACTGGAGCACGAGGAGGGTAAAATTCTGCGAGCTCAGCTAGAATTCAACCAAACAAAGGCTGATATTGAGCGCAAACTAGCTGAAAAGGATGAAGAGATGGAGCAGAGCAAACGTAATTTGCAGAGAACCATTGACACTCTGCAAAGTTCTTTGGAGTCAGAAACACGAAGCAGGAATGAGGCCCTCAGAATAAAAAAGAAGATGGAAGGGGATCTAAACGAGATGGAGATCCAGCTTAGTCAGGCAAACCGACAAGCAGCAGAGGCTCAAAAACAACTCAAGAGTGTCCAAGCACATCTGAAAGTAAGACAAACTCTTCATCAATACTGTGAAACAATAAAGCAAAAAGTCAGAGCTTTTGGAGGGCTAGAGAGTTGTTGAAATGTTTGTCTTGATTAGTTTCCACTCATATTTTAGGATGCTCAGCTACAGCTGGATGACTCTCTGAGAACAAATGACGATCTCAAGGAGAACATTGCAATTGTAGAGAGACGCAACAACCTTCTGCAGGCTGAACTAGAGGAGCTGAGAGCAGCTCTTGAGCAAACCGAGAGAGGCCGCAAGCTAGCAGAGCAAGAGCTGCTAGATACCAGTGAAAGAGTGCAGCTACTGCACTCCCAGGTATGCGACTGGTTGGTTATTCTTCATTCTGAACAGATCCATTTATTCAGCTTCAAATTCAATGCAAATGTCTCCTTTGTCCAGAATACAAGCCTCTTGAATCAAAAGAAGAAGCTTGAGACTGACATATCCCAGCTTCAGACAGAAGTGGAAGAGGCAGTGCAAGAATGCAGGAATGCTGAAGAAAAAGCCAAGAAGGCCATAACTGATGCTGCCATGATGGCTGAGGAGCTGAAGAAGGAGCAGGACACAAGTGCTCACCTGGAGCGTATGAAGAAGAACATGGAGCAGACCATTAAGGACCTGCAGCACCGCCTGGACGAAGCAGAACAAATTGCTATGAAGGGAGGCAAGAAACAAGTCCAGAAACTAGAAGCTCGGGTGAGTGACCTACCATAAATCCCAACAATGTTTTCTGACTATTGCAAGTGGCACTCTGTAAGAACGTTCACACTGTGCCAACAGGTGAGGGAGCTGGAGAATGAAGTAGAATCAGAGCAGAAGAAGAGCAGCGAGGCAGTAAAAGGAATTCGCAAATATGAGAGACGTATTAAAGAACTGACCTACCAGGTAAAAAAGAAAGAAAAAAAAAAGGCTAATTTCACTACTGATTACACCTATAGAAAACGTGATGACAACGACATTCTCATTCAACAAATTCTCAAGTCTCTTTGCTATAATTTCTTAAAAGACTGAGGAGGACCGGAAAAATCTGGCTCGTCTGCAAGATCTTGTTGATAAGCTTCAGCTAAAGGTCAAGGCTTACAAGAGGGCTGCAGAGGAAGCTGTAAGTATAAGCCTAAATATCACTCTTTTTTGATAAATCATACTATTAAGTTCAGCCTCTCATCTGATAATTCTGCTTCATAGGAGGAACAAGCCAACACACATATTAGCAAGTTTCGGAAAATCCAGCATGAACTTGATGAAGCAGAAGAAAGAGCTGACATTGCAGAGTCACAAGTCAACAAACTGCGTGCCAAAAGTCGCGATGTCGGTTCTAAGGCCAGTGATTAAGCAGACTGATATTTCTTTGCATCTATCCCGATTCAAGCCAATCAAGTCCAATGAAGTTGTAATTCCCCCATTTTTCAAGTGCTCATTTAAATTTTATTTTTGCCACATTGATATACAATTAATTCTTAGAGAACATATGCAATTCAAATATTTTACCACAACTGATAATCTCTCCCTTTCCTCTTTTTTATACAGAAGGGACATGATGAAGAGTAAAGCTCAAATGGACTTTCTGCGTGTCTCTTATTTGTTGTATTAGTTATCCACTTGGCTCTTTTTCAGCCATACAGTAGAATAAAGTTTAATTGCATTCAGTCTGTGCTGTGATTGAGTTATTATGCCTTAAAATTACATTTTAAAAAACATTACTTTGCGGGGAAAATTATCAGGGAGACATCGAAAATGCGCAATGTTCGGGGTGTAACTTTTTATCTTAAATACAAAATGAATAATTGAATGGCTATTATTTATTATATTTTTGAATTATACCTCAGGGGGTAAATTTAGGTCATAGCAGTTCATCTATCACTATCACTGCTCTGAAACACAAGGATATCCATGGAAGTGCTGTTTCTAAAATTAATTATTGTTTTCATATTCGTAATCACGGTAAAACTATTTCTATGCCAATGTGTTAACATGGATTTCAGTAGATCATAATAGCTGGAAGACATGGAAATCCATATTAGAAATCCACTTAACAGGATTAACAGTAGCCTACCTTCATTTGCTCTTTCCATCCACTCTCTCCAAAACTATTATGTTAAAAATGTATCCTTACTTTGCTGTGTCCTAAAATCTTGAAGTTTTTCGACAAGGCTGTCTTCACATGTAAGTCATCGTCTTCACGCCTAGTCACTGCAATTATAGCATAGAGATAGCGGAGCTCAGCAGCTTATCAAGTGACATTGTGTAAATCCTATTGCAATTGTATCTCTTTCTGTTACTTCCGAAGTAGCCTACTGAGGAAAGATCAAGATTTACGGAAACGTTCGTCCTCGCTTTCATTCAATTATGAATTAATACATTTCATAAAGGGATACACTGAAGAAGACATGACGACTTTATCTGAGACAAAATGAGCTATTTTTACAATATTTTGTAGTGAGCTAACATTGACCACTTCAGAACCGAGCTGACCGAGACAGCACTTAGCAGTGAATTTCTACCAGTAAACAAAAATGGCTTCTTATTTGACATCTTGTTCTATTAAACTGAATGTGCCTTTCAGCTAATATGGTGTTAATATGGTATGTTAAAAGTCTGACGATAACCATAAATTTTTGAATTGTGAGTGAGCGCAAAAGTGCACTGAAACACACTGAACAGTCATACAGTGTCAATTACAAGTTTTAAATGAAGGGATTACAGTAATACAGTACTGCTACAACTTTTCCATCTTTTATTGTGCAGTACAACATATTCCTAAACTACTGCATAGAGTAGCCTAAAACGATTTATTTCTAAAAGAGTCTCTGTTTCAGCAATGATGAATACTGTTTGCCTCCTTGCAGATGACATGCAGGGTTGTGAAAAAAAAAAAAAAAACATTTTGCACATTTTGCATGTTTCTTTTTTATTTATTCATGATTAAATAGCCACATCACTAGTTAACAATGAATCACAATGACCTTTTTCATACCAAAAAATACATCTTAAATCGGGGGGAAACATTAAATCCAATTTAGGACTGATGTCTGTAGTCCATTGTTGTCAGCATGCTCTTTTGGTGTGTTCTATGGGTAGTACACACATTGTGAGTCCTAACAGACACACTAGGGGGCTTTTTTGCTGCCTAATTCCACTGCTCTATCTACTTTTAAACATGACGATTAGTATACCAGTTACAGTTAGTCTCAAGCGGCATGGATATCCAAACAACATTCAAGGTCTATGTGTCAGGTGCAGTTTGTGGGAGGAAACATTGTTCCTGTGGTTACTGATTACCTCTAAACTCTCGACCCACTTTCTGCATCCTGTGTCAGGCTACTCAAGTCATTACCAGAATGCTGTGCCTTTTTTATACAGAAGGACATCCTCAGAGTCCTTTGAGTTTTTTCCATCCTTAGGCAAAATCAATCACACTCCTCCTCCTATCGATTACAATGTATTTAGTATGTGACCTGTGATGACAAAGAGAAAAAGTTACACACATAATATATATTCTTTGCTTCCTGAATACAATACATTTTAAAAACATTCTTGTTTGCCAGCCCTTTCTTTAAAAAAAAGGCAGACTCACTTAAAGAATAAAATACTGTCTGGAGAAATATTCATAGATGCAAAATCTTTACTTTGCTTCTCTATACAACCCAATCAAGAAGTGCTTTTCCCCTGCAGGGTATAAAGTGTGAAACGTGTATTTACAAAACTGCATTGAGCGGACTGGTGCGGGGGATGTGAGAAGTGTACTAACACCGTGAGTGTTCATTCATTATGGAGATGACAAAATAGAGCTGTCTGAAGGCATGAAAGGTTATGATCACTGTATCAAGAGTACAACACTGAAAATTACTGGCATAGCCCCTGAACAGTATACACTAATCACAAAAGGAACTACAGACAGTACAGTTTGGCCAAGCGCAGCTGCTCTACACTAAACACACTTTCTCACACTCGTACAAACTGTATTTACAGACGGCTGAGATACAGGTACATGTTTTGCATTTTTGATTAACTGGGACTCTTTTTGAGGGGATACAATTTAGGAAAAGTTGCTCAATCAATCTTATCGCTCTCGTTGTAGTATAAAACATCCATCATAAAGTGCATTTCAATTGCTCATCAGCTAATTATTTCATAGTAGGATATTTGTGTAATTTATTACTTCCTGGTCTCTGTTTTCAGTTTTATGTGGGATTTTCTTTGATGTTACAACATTACCACCATCAATGATCTACCATGACGTCACAGTAAAATACCAGGAAAAAAAATTTGATTATTTCACAACATGTAGTAAATCAAATCCTGTATACAAACATAACCTTTTAACCAACAACAGCAATTTTTTTCTGTAGGCATTGTGCAGCTAAATATATCAAGAATAATAGTACTACCAATAAAGTGCCCACAAATTCACTGTTAAACAGTGTGATAAGTCAAGACTTTCAAAAAAGCAGCCCTACAAGAGTAGGTTTGGAGAGTTTAAAACTATGATATTCAACTACTTTGTGAATAATACGTCACTTGGTAAGAAAACCAAATAGCATTTACTACTATGTTTGATTAAATAGTAATTTCTAGACAACAATTTATCAATTGCCACTGAATAAATAATAGGGAAAGGAACTGTATTGCAATGCTTCATTAGGATACATTTACTGTTAATGTAATGGGCCCTCGCACATGCCAGTTCATATGTTCAGTGCAAACATTATTTACTTCTTGGATTTAGAGGTACAATACTTAATTGAAAGCTGGGATGATCTGGACCTTTGAGCAAATAATCATGACCTGTACACGGAGTGTAAACACATTTCCATTTTAACTTTCTCACATCTCTCTTTATCCATCTATATTTCTTCCCATACTGTCTGTTTGCGTGCCATTTCCTTTTTTCTCTTCCTGTATCATGCTGTAGTATCATGTGTGTCGTGTTTTTGTGTCCTATTAGTTCACAAGATGCGTTGAGATAAATGAAAAGTGGAAAATGCAATCAGATGGTTAAACATCATAATGATACAGCTCATTGTTACAGGAATTTACGCAAACACAATACAGCAAACTCACTGAAGATGCAAATATGCTATTGTTTGAACAACCTATACGTTTCAAATGATTAAGTGCTCATTTAAATACTGAGGGAGAACAGGGTTTATAATTCATGTGAGGTGGACAGGGTCAGTGGAGCAAAGGGAGCAGATGGATGAATGGTGGCTGATTCGTCCCTTTTGACTGGGATTTAAGACAGCCCCATATACTAACAATACAGGGAGCGTAACTGCCATAATATGATATAATAAGCTACATCTCAAGTGAGTTCTGGGGTTCCCATTGGAGAACATCTACTGCCAGATACAGACAGAAAATAAGGTGTTACCTCTAAATTTAGGTCTGTCTACAGGATAGCACAGGCTCGTAGGAAGTTTAGAAGGAAACTCTGGTGTTGATGGGCAAAATGCTGTGGTTTTAACAAAGATGACAATAAGAGCTACGCGGCTGGAGCATCCATAACTCCATCTCCAACCATCTGGAGACTTCAACCCAAATCTAGCCTCAAACCAAACACTGCATTTCAAAAGAAGCATTGTAAATTAAGCCAGAGCCTGGGTCTTGACCAAACCATTTCACAGGTGCTCTCTCCCAACCAAGCAAAAAACTAAGAAAACTGTAAACAAGAGAAGAAGCTAATGAGAAGATAGGTTTTAAAGGGACAGGCTGTGCTGAAATCAAAGTCCTTCTCCTGCTAGTGTACTGGTTTGCACCCATCTCATAGCCGAGTGAATTGGACAAGCTGGGTTGAGTGTGAGGACATGGCGGACCCCAGAGAAACACTGAGAGAGGTGCTGCGATGTGGGTGGGGATGGCTGCCACTCAGGTAGGACTAGGAGATGATTTTAGCGCCGTGGTCCGTGCGAGCTCGTGCGTTCTCGCAGAAGTTCAGCTTGTAGGACTCAATCTGGTGGCAAAGAAATGGAAAAGCTGTTAGGAAACAACATAAATTGCTGTACATTGACATTCAAAATAACTGACATTTCAAAATAAGAGTGAACCTATCTGTTTCCAATATAAACCAGGTTTGTTCAGTAGTTTAGTTGTTGAATTTGGACTGGGGTATCAAACAGGATGTAGAATTTAAAGCCTTGTTTGAAAGTTTTAAAAACAGCACAAGGTCTTTTTAGTTCATAGCCCTTCTAGTCAGAGAGAATGACAGAATGGTAAATAGATATGATTGAAATTTGAATTTAGTTTGTTCAGTTATTTTATCCTATTAAATACTTTTGTGCACCAGGGTTTAAGAAGTCTACATTTAATTTGCATTAACCAGTAACGTTGCTTGAATTGTAATTCTGTAAATTCTTCTTCTTGTCATTCCAAGTCAAATTTCAGTTCAGTTTCCTGTGGGCTGTGGCCTATTCAATTTGAATTCCGACTTAAGTTCTTGATTGCTAATATACACAATATATTATATCTCTTCAGGTTTCTCTTTTTTAAGGAGTCATATATAAGGGCTGAATATGCCTAGTTTGCACGCACTTGTCCCAGGGATGCGCTTATCCAAGCCCTGGGAGTCCCGGGGCCCCTCTCCCAAAGATGGTACGGGAACGGGAGAATTCTCTTTCAGCCCGTTCTCCTTTGCCGCATTGCCTGCCTGCACAGGTGGAGAGACAGCAGGGAGAGATGGGCTTCCCTCAGATTTCTGCTGAACCCCCTCAGCCTAGAAACACAATGCAAAAGTTTAAAAATGTGGTTACCAGAGACAAACATGCATTTATGTGTGTGTGTGTGTTTCTGTGGAAAATACTGTACATGGAAAACAAAAAACGTTGTTTTATTCTTAGAGTTAAAGGGTTACTCCACCCCAAAATGTAAGTTTTGTCATTAGTCACTTACCCCCATGTCGTTCCAAACCTGTAAAAACTTTGTTCATCTTCGGAACACAATTTAAGATATTTTGGGTGAAAACCGGGAGGCTTGTAACTGTCCCATTGACTGCCAAAAAAGTTAACTCTGTCAAGGCTCAGAAAAGTATAAAAGACATCGTCAAAATAGTCCATCTGCTACGAGAATACTTTTTGTACGCAAAGAAAACAAAAAACAACGACTTTATTCAACAATTTGTCTCCTCCGCGTCAATGTAGCACCATTTTGGAGAGTATCCACTGAATGCAAACAGAGTATGCTGTTCTGTGTCAGCAACACCTCACGGATACGTTTTCTACATTCATTTATGCTTTGATTTGAATGAAAACAGTGTATTCACGTGGTGCAGCTGACACAGAACAACATACTCTGTTTGCGTTCAGTGGATACTCTCCAAAATGGTGCTACATTGACGCGGAGGAAACTAATTGTTGAATAAAGTCGTTATTTCCCTAGGAAAAAAGTATTATATTTAAAATACATTTATTTCATACTAAGTATAGTTCAAATCTATTAACATATTTACTGACAGATAACTCGAGACTTAATGATATAAAAATTATAATTAAACTTTACTTGGCATATTACTTGTGTACAATGCACTTTTCTTAATATTGAGTTTAAAATGTCACTTTTGATGAGGATTGTATGATCTTTGAATAACATCAGACTTTAAATGCAAAATATTTCATGTGTACCTGAAGTATACTTGCAATAGTTCCACTTTAGCACAATAAAATATACTAAATATATCTTTAATTGTACTTCAGCACTACTTCTGCACAATTAAAGTGCATTAAGTACAAAATTAGTTGTTCCAATTTAGCAGACTTTAAGTATACCAGTTTAGTATACTAAAAGTACAATCGCAGGATATTTTATTAAGTACATAAATATACAAATGTATTTGTAGTATACTTATTTATATACGTATTTCAAATACATTTAAGTACATTTATTTTTCACTAGGGTTTTGTTTTCTTTGCGTACAAAACATATTCTCGTAACTTCGTAAAATTACGGTTGAATCACTGATGGCAGATGGACTATTTTGATGATGTCTTTCATACTTTTCTGAGCCTTGACAGTGTTAATTCTTTGGCAGTCAATGGGACAGTCACAAGCCTCCCGGTTTTCATCTAAAATATCGTAATTGTGTTCCGAAGATGAACAAAGCTTTTACGGGATTGGAACGACATGGGGGTGAGTGATGAATGACAAAACTTTCATTTTGGGGTGGAGTAACCCTTTAACAAAATTGACATGAATACTTTCTATACTTTTTTAATTGTACAAGCACATAAGATTTATTATACAAGTACATTATCGTTCAAAAGTTAGGGGGTGGTATGCTTTTAATGTTTTTGAAAAAAGTCTCTTATGCTCACCAATGCTGAATTTTTTTTTTTTTTTTATCAAAAACATAGTAAAACGGTAATATTGTGGCATATTATGACAATATAAAATAACTTTTTTTTATTTGAATATATTCTAATATATTTTGATGGCAAGTCCTCAGTGTCACATGATAGTTCAGAAAAATTCTAATATGCTGATTTGGTGCTCAAGAAACATTTCTTCAATGTTAAAACCAGCATACACTTAATATTTTTGTGGAAACCATGGTACATTTTTTCAGAAATCAGCATTTTGATGAATAGAAAGTTAAAAAGAACTGGATTTATTTGAAACAAATCTTTTGTAACATTATAAATGTCTTTACTGTCATTTTTTATTCAGTAATTTATTTATTGTGCCTTATAAATTGTAGAATTTGTACTATTTACAGTATATCTATACAATCTATATTAAAACTACAACTTCTCAAATGTATCCTTTTTAAATGAATCAAAAGTTTCGGTAACACTTTATTTTAAGTTCTCTTAACTAGCTGCTTATTAGCATGCATATTACTAGGATATTAGCCATTTATTAGTAGTAATTAAGCACATATTAACGGCTTATTCTGCATGACCTTATTCTACATCCCTAATCCTACCCAATACCTAAACCTAACAACTACCACATTAACTATTAATAAGCAGCAAATTAGGAATTTATTGAGGGAAAAGTCGTAGTTAATAGTGAATACGTGTTCCCTATTCTAAAGTGTTAAAGCTTCTTCTTAAATAATACTACAGGAACTACTGTATTTCAAACTTTCTAGCATATTTGCATGGATTTTTCTCAGCTGTTCAGGTTGATGTAATGCTCTCACAGAACATCCATCCACTAGGAAATATCAAATGTCATTATAAAAAAAACTCATAATGCTCAAAACCACTACCAAACACACAAACTGGTGCTCAGCCATGTGAGATGTCATAAAAACCTAAGCACATTTCCATACGCTGAGGGGGTTGAATCTTACAAACTACATCCTTACTTCTGAAAGACCTTCAATAATGAAAAGAGGCACATTCCTAATATGTAATATCCTCTTAAGCTATTTACTACCTTGCCATTGCCTGCTCCTGGTTCCTGGCCTAAATTGTCCATTGATCCCACTTTGGCCTTGGCCTGGACATTAACCTTATGGGATTCAATCTTCACATCACCACTACCTGAGAGAGATCAATCATCATTCACATGGCTATTTATTTCATGCGCTCTCAATGAGACTGCATTTAGAGTAACAGGCAATATTAAAATTGATCCATCGCATACCTGGCTTGTGCTTTATGTTGTCCTTGGATCCACATTTAGAGGTCACTTTGCTCAAGTCAACCTTTTTATTTAAAATCTGAACCTGCACACCAGGAATAAAGAGCTGTTAGGCTAAAGTGTATTTTGTTTTTGATAATGGATGTCCTAAGAGAAAAGAACATTTAAGACACATACTGTACGTGTAACTTATTGCTGTTCTAAGCGTCATATGATGAAAGGGTTAGTTCACCCAAAAATGAAAATTCTGCCATTCATTGTTCACCCTCATGTCGTTCCAGACCCGTAAGACCTTCATTCATCTTCAGAATACAAACTGAGATATTTTTGATGAAATCTAAGAGCTCTCTCACCCTTCAAAGCACGTTCAAGGCCCAGAGCAGTAGTTTAACCATAATTGTATGAAACTACAAGAATACTTTTTGTGCACAAAGAAAACAAAAATAACGACTTTTTCAATAATTTATATTTCTATGTTAGTCTTTGACGCGCATTCACATGAGTACCACAATAAAAGAGAAGAAATTATTGAATAGTTGTTGAAAAGTCATTATTTTTGATTTCTTTGCGCACAAAAAGTATTCTCGTAGCCTCATAAAATTGCAGATGAATCACTGATGTTGCATGGAGAGTTGTTAAGCCAATATGAAACTGTACACTTACATTTCCTCCACCAGGAACATGCTTGATATTGTCCTTGGAGCCACATCGGGAGGTGACATGGCTGAAGTCTAGCTTTTTGTGGACTATCTGAACCTAAACACAGCACAACAGCACAAAGGACACATCGTAAAAGGTTATTCTGCTATTACACATACAAAAAAATAATTATAAAAACAGATACAAATGCTATGAAGGCTGAAAGTGTGTTTAACAATGTACTACTGTAAATTAAAAGTAAAGAGTAGCACTATGCCACTGAAGATACAAAATCATCACGTTCATGTCAAGTAGTGTTGAATGATCAAGCTACTTATTTTCACGCTTGTGTTTTAAGAAGTAAGCTGATTCCTGAACATTTTATGTGGCAGCCATATTAGATTCAAATGTTCATTGTCTGTTGTGCTGTTTGGTGCAGGATTTATTTGTGTGACTCACATATTTGTTTGGACAGAGTAACAGCAGGCCAGGAATACTCTGTCTGACTCAGAGTGTGTTTTTCACAGCCTAAAGCTCACTTTATTGCATTAATCTCAGGTAATTTTTAAACACTCGAGGGGCTACAGTGTAACTCTGTTTGATTTGACCTGCAGTGACAGACCACTGCAGGAAAAGCAAATGTAATTTGGAAATAACTGCAATACTGCATAGCTTGAAGGCTGTGCCGAAAACTGATGAATTTCCTGAAAACAAAAACATGACCATGATGATTCTTTGAGCAGCATCAACACCAGTAGCATTAAAGTCTACTTAGTTTTTGACATGCAAAGCACTGTCAAACAATATCTATGGAACTGCATACATAATGAAGTAGCAGATATAGAGAGGCACAATTTCTCAAAACACACATCTGACATTGTGAAACAGCAGGAGGCTGTAGGTGATCTTGGGAGTGAAAACACAGCGATTTTAAATGCAATGAAAACAGTTTTTAACCATATGCCAGTAATGGATGTTATGCAAGACAATATAATAGAGGTTCTCAAACTTTTGAATCAAAGACAATATTGTCTAATACAATATTTAAAGGCTCATATTCTGTATAATACAATAATAACAACAGATCTATAACTATAATACATTATTATCGATATTAGTATTGATACAGGTAAATAAATGTATTAACCACAATTCATTTTGTGATTACAGAAGTTTCAAGAACTTTATGTTATTCAAAAAAGATAACAGCTCCTGATGGAAAGAAGAAATACAATTCCAGTTAAAATCTTGAGTTGATATTTATTATTTTAAAAATAATTTTACACATTTTAACTCTACCTGAGGCCCCCTTGGAAGTTTTCTGAGCCCCTCTGGTTGAGAACCATTGATATAATATAATATAATATAATGGAGACATTTTTGTCTTTATTATGTCTATAAATATTTTGAAAAGAAATGTATTGTTCAGTTATTCATTTCATGCTATATTAAGTTCCCCAAGAATAATGTCTCATGTGTGGACAGCTGCAAGAAAGGTTATTTATATATAGCACGTATTGTATGCGCAGTGGGAAAGCATTTTTTCCTTAAAAGCAAAAGCAAGAGTGCAAGTATGACAATCCATTGTATGCTAATAAATTAATTGCACTACAGAGTGTTGATACTATTGCTGAGTCTGTACAACATGCAGTTATTATTAGATCGACGTGGTTAGTGCAGAGTTTAAGAACAAAAACACTATGACAATAATCTGGTAACAATTGTAAACCAGACTCTACGAATATTCCACAAAGAGTGGCACAATGATCATGGGTGAACTACTGAGAGACAGAATTGTGTGGTGTTAAATCCACAGAAGACCATATAAAGACCAGGCTGCATTGATCTAAAAACATTCTCTAACACATGTACACTGCCCTCCAAAAGTTTGGAAACGCCCTAGAAAAGTGGGGTTTTGGACAATTTTGGCATGAATCCTTTTTAATTTGTGATAATTTTGCACTGATAAGGGACAACACAAACTACGAAAACATATTTTATTACATAAACAGTTTATATTAAACCGTCTTAAATTTTCAATTCATCAAAATATCCTCCATTAGCAGCTATTACAGCTCTGCATAATCTGGGCATCCGAGCTGTCAGTTTATTCAAACATTGACTTGATATATTACTTCAAGCCTCCTGAAGGATTGCCCAAAGATGATTCACACTGGTTGGACACTTCTTACAGACATCATGGTCCAGTTCCTCCCATAGTAGCTCAATTGGGTTGAGGTCGGGTGATTGGGGAGGCCATTCCATGACAGACATGATGCCATGTTTCCTCTCCAAATAGGATTTGCACAGCTTGGAAGTGTGCTTGGGGTCATTGGCTTGTTGGAAGGTTTAGGAAGGTTTCCAAACTTTTGGAGGGCAGTGTATGGGGACATGTTTATATACTACAACAATGTGCCTGCGTGTTTCCTTATAATTCGGAAAACCACTGTAACCTAATTTTAGTACACAAATTCTCTGCTATTAGGAGTTTTGTGAGTCTGTGTACACTTGTAAAAATTAGGCTTGCATAAACAAGTTTCTACAAGATCTGATGATCTTTGGAAAGACAGCGAGAGTACGAGCAGGAGAGAGAGTGATATTGAGGCAGTGAGTCAGGGAGGTGTCATTGGGAGGGACTCACTTTGCCCTGGCTGGTCTTTGGCAGAGCATCGGTCTTTCCCTGGGCTGCAGAGACCTGAGGAGACAAGCACCCCTTTAGTCAGTGCAGTGCAGGGAGGAGGTACAGAAAGCCCAGGGTCGAAGGTCTCAGAGAGGGAAGTATAGTATTTACCACAATAAGCGATTCAGTAAGCTAAGAATCAGCTGACGGTTTGTGTGTCATCAGTTGCACAGGGGGAAAATAGTGTATTTAACTGTGTCTGTTCTACTAAATACAAAGCCAATTGAAACTTAAGGGATAGCTCACACAACAATGAAATTTCTGTCATCATTTACTCACTCTGTCATTCCAAAAACGGTACAACTTAGTTTTTTTAATATGGAACAGAAGATTATATTTAAAAAAGTGTTTTAGTGTGTTTTTTATCCATACAATTAAAGTCAGTGCTGTTTTTTTGTACTGGCAAAAACATCACTCAAAATATTTTTTTTGTGTTGCACAGAGGACAGAAAGACAATAAGATGATGAGTAAATGATGGCAAATTTTTCAGTTCTGAGTGAACGACATGGAGGTTTCATAAAAATACATTTTAATTTCAATGATGCATTGTGGCTTTTAGTTGACAGTCACCATCTGTAAATATGGAAACAGCCAGCCCTAATGCATTGGGTTCTCTAGATCTTCCCTGAAAAGTGAAAACCCTTCAGGGAATCCTGTTACACAAGGTCTTTTTTATTTCAAAGAGATGGGGAAGGATAGGTGGCTGGGAGATGGCTATGGAAGACAGACAAATCAATTCTACAGATTCAGTAATAAAAGTGGGAGCTTTGTTTTCCACTGGCAGGTGGATGTCAATCACAGAACACTGTTGAAAGCCGTGCATCCATGAGCTCAGTCAAAACTGACAGTATCTAAAAGTTCAGGATCAATCAAATGAATAATATCATTTACATCGACCAGCAGTGACATGAGACGTATGTATGAGAAGCAACTATAACAAAATTTAAAGTTTCATAATGTGTTTAATAGCAGCAATAGTGCAGAACACAAGCTTATGATCATGTGTTGCCAAATTGAATCTAAGTCTGTAAAGAAATGAGGTTGAGTGCAGTATCTATATGTGTCTCTAAAGTCCATATTATTTCATTCCTTGCGCACATGCAAATTCTTCTGGTTTTCTTTTGACCAGTCAACTCACCTTGCCTCCTCCAGGCTGGTACTTCATGTTATCGGTGGAACCGATCTTGGAGCGCACGTTTTTTAGATCCGGCAGTGGTGCGTTGGTGGGCCGGATGTTTCGAGGGGCTCGTGGTACAGGAGGCTTCTTCTCTAGGGGAGTCTGCTTGGGTACGGGGGGTTTGGTGATCCGGGAGGGACGAGGGGTTGGGGTCCCATTGGTGGCTGCTGTGCTGGTGGCAGAAGGTGTTGTGCGATTTGTTCTTGGAGTTGTTTTAACTGCAAAAAAAATGCAAGTCACTGTAGCAGGAAACAACACAATCCAGGAGGTTTAATACAGTATGCATGAAAGGTCACAGACAGATAAATCTTGTTGTCATTGACCTCATGAATGTTTTTTCTCCCTAATTCACCAGAAAAGTGCCAAGCCCTCATCTAAGTGACAAGGTTTTTGGCCGTTGTGTACACAGAGATGTAGAGAGGAGCTGAAAGTTCTATCAGTGTGATGATTTCAGACAGGCCTCTGTGAGTAAGTCTATCCCTGACTATGTCAGCAGCTTCAGATCTGATGACTAACAAACGCACTGGTCAGTGTGTATTAGCTCAGAACTGCTGTGTTTCGGGAAACAGTAGAGGTAAACTTCTCACCCTGCTCTTAAAGCCTCCATCAAATCAGTATTCAGTAACAGATACAGACAAGTAAGCACCTTTATTTGCACACAAGCACCTCTGCTGAGTGCTGGAAAGATCATCTCTCCACTCTTGAATCTGTTGGACAGTTGGTTTATTTAAATTTATTTAATATCATGTAATGGGTGTTATTCAAGTCTCTGCTAATTGAAATGTTTGTCTTAATATTTTGATAACTTGAACAAAAGATATTTCAACACACAGTTTACACACTTTATATTACATCCAGTAACATAGCCTTAGATTGTATAATGATTCATATATTGCACATAAAAATGGTGAGAACTTTCATAATACAACTTCTGAAATTTATAATGCATAGGAATTTATTAGTCCACTGAGAAATAAAATTTAGTTTACAATGTACAACAATGTTACAATAAGCCAAGAAACAAGTAGGCTAGTCACAGTCTAGTGCAAGTGCAACGGAAGACAAACAAGAACGATAACTCATATTTTCAGCAATTAAACCAGAGCAATATGATATAATATTATACTGTATGTAAATACCATTGCCAGGAGGTAGGAGTAAATTTAATGCACTATGTGTAATTTATAACGATGTCTATTTCTAACTGTATTGTGACGAGTTGGCTGCCTCCCCCTTATTATCATCACCACCCCGTCCCTTATTCGCCACCCTTCACCAGTCTCCCGACGGGGGTGGGTGTGTGAGAGAGGAGGGGTGCTGAAACAGCTAGGGCTGGCGGCGTGTGATGAGGCGCACCTGAACAGCCTCATCACTGCCGCTGTTTAAATGCCAAGCGCGCCTCTCCTCGAGAGACCGGTCTCTTCCCCGTGCATGCACACTAGTGTCCTCGTGGGTCCAGGAGGGGAGCGTAGAGGGACTTCCGTGCCGCCAGAGATGTGAGCCGGCGTAAATCCGGACGAAACCGCACCCGTGATACGCCGTCGGGCCACGATGCCGGGCCAACCGAGATGGTCCTCACTGCAGAACACAAGATCCAGGCGGTGTGGTTGGATCTAGATCCAACTCCTCCCACCTTACATATACATAAACCTAACCATCTCCACCAGCTGATCGCTAAACCCACCCATCCCCACCCCTAAACCTACCCATCTCCACCCCTAAACCTACCATCTCCACCCCCTGGATGTGGATCCAACCCCGCCCCATGGATCTTTGTTCTGCAGTGAGGGACTACTGGGCCGACCAGTCCCGTCGAGTGCCGTGGGCAAAGAGGTAGACGAAGCCGCTGGAGAAGCTGCTGCCCCTTGCGCCCCGGACCTCAGAGGGGAGTGTGTGCGGCTGCCGCCCCTTACCCGGACCCTTCCTTCCAGAACACTGCCCCTCCTTCACAAACCCCGCAGCACGACGAGGACACCAGATCCCCTGTTTATTGAGGACGCTTTATCCCCTTTGGACACTTTATTTCATTATTTTTGTTCAATAAAACCTCTCCGAGGCCTGACGCCACACCCACTGTGTCTGTCGTTTGCTCTTCCTGCCATGCACAGTATGTAAAATATTTCTCTGGATAAGAACATTTATTAATTCTCACCTGGTGTTGTCTTTGCACTTGTCTTTTTCCCCTCTCCTGCTTGGTTTTCAGTCTTTGTAGCTGTGAAAACACAGAATCAAATTAAATTATGTAGATTTAAATGTCATTACATGATTATCCTATAAATCACTTTAAATTCTTAACCTGAGCTCCTACAGACCTTAGTGCAATGAAAAGAATCAAAATGAAGATGTGAGGGACAGAAGTGCAAAGCACTGTTGGATTGTTCTGTTGTTTAGCTACTTTCCAATTGTTTGACTGATAAAACACCTTTACAAAATCTTTTAATAAAGTTTAAAAAATATATATTTATGATCGGGGACCTTTTATACTATGCACACAGTTATAAAGACTGTAAGTCTATGACTTGTTTTTCATCATAATAAAATTTTATTAATCTACCCTGACCAAGTTCTGTATGGCTGAACAACTCACCAGAGGAGCGTCGGGCAGATGTGGTGGTTGGGGTGCTAGTAGTGCCGTTTTTAGAATTCGTTGCAGATGCAGCTTTAGCCTTTGGCACTGGAGGGCGACGCTGAGTTGCTGTCTCAGAAGACTGACGAAAACAGTAAGACATCAGAATGCTGAACAACCATGAGAAATAATGAGTTGAAGTCAAGAGGTTGATTAGATGAGTTACATACATAAGGGTGGCGTAATGTTTGAGGGTGATTGTTCAATTTAGGCAGAGTTTGACTCACAAATCTTGAAAAAAATCTATGTTTCATGACATAACCCAGATCTGATATTGGCCTTGATCAACTTTAAAGTGGATTGTGGTATATTGGGTATTGGTGTGCATCTTTGATATTGTCTGTGATTGTAATTACTTTTTTCTATTTTTCTATTTTTTTTTTTTTTTGTAGGCCACAAACCTTTAATTTTCTAATGCAACATGTTACCTAGGAGTCAATGAAGTAAAATAAATCTTTGTTCCAAATTAAAATGTAAAGCACATTATAATATACTACTATAATTTACTAGATTTTCTCTTTATAATAATAATAAAAATTTTAACTAATGGACTAAAATTTCCCCTAAATGAAAAATCACCCATATAGATAATGAGCAAAGATGGCACCAGATAAAAAGGTGAGAATGAATTATAGATTCATAATCTACAAGCACCATGCACGAAAGCTGGAGAAAAAGTAATGGATAACACTTTATTTTAGGGTCTCTTAACTAGTTGCTTATTAGCATGCATATTACTAGAATATTAGCCATTTATTAGTACCAATTAAGCATATTAATGCCTTATTCTAGGGCAGTCGTGGCCTAATGGATAGAGAGTTGGACTTGTAACCCGAAGGTCGTGGGTTTGAGTCTCAGGTCCGGCAGGGATTGTAGGTGGGGGGAGTGAATAACCAACACTCTCTCCACCCTCAATACCATGACTGAGGTGAGACCCTTGAGCAAGGCACCGAACCCCCAACTGCTCCGCGGGCGCCGCAACATTGGCTGCCCACTGCTCCGGGTGTATGTTCACTACTGTGTGTACACTTGGATGGGTTAAATACAGAGCACAAATTCTGAGTATGGGTCACCACACTTGGCCACACACCACTTCCCTTTCCCCTTTCCCTTTTCTATATAACCGTATACTCTACTTCCCTAATCCTACCCAATACCTAAACTTAACAACTACCTTACTAACTATTAATAAAGCAGCAAATTAGGAATTTATTGAGGTAAAAGTCATAGTTAATACTTAAGTGTTGCCTATTCTAAAGTGTTACCAAAGTAATTTACAAGCTGATCTGAAGAGAGAGGCATATAATTAGCCCTGTCAAATTAATTGATATCTGTCCTTGTGAAATATTTAAGAGGCAAAACAAAACTGCACCTTATATTTTATTCAGTAGCCTATAAACATGCCTCTCTCTTGAGATTTTGCTGGTGATAGAACATCGTGAGTTGACAATGACACAGAGGGCAAGCCATGGGTTGATTTTAAGGGAAGAGAGATGGACACCAGAGAAAGTCGCAAATAGTCTCCCCTGTGGATTGTAGGCCGGGTGCCAAACCACAGAGGAGGGAAATGGCATTAACTCACCTTGGCCTTAGTCTCAAGAGTAGATGTGGTGGTGGGGGTTTTCTTGGTGCCAGCAGTGGGGGTTGTTGCCTTGGGTATAGGGCTTTTTTTATTGGCAGAGTTGGTGGTGGGAGAGGTGCGTTTGGTGGCACCTGCACTGTCTCCAGTGGACAGCGAGTTTGGTCTTGCTGAGCTTTGTTTGGTTGACCCAACTGAAGGCTATATGCATGTATTTGCAAAAAGCAAAACAAAACAAAAAAAAAAATGGGAGCATGATAAAAATCAAAGTAGCAGCAATGGCTGTACAAATTGTTCATAAATTGTAAGTTGTGAGTTTGGGTAAGTGATCTTTATTCTTTATAAAGAGTGAAAAATGAGAGCAAACATCTCTTTTTTTTCTCAAATGTGGCAGTTTAAATAAAAAAAGCATATCAAATGAATGAAGACCCTTTGTTTTTCAGACTTACCTTGGCCTTACTATCTGGGCTGGTCACTTCCTTGCTGCCAATAGCTGTTGGAGACTTAGCAGGTCCTTTAGCAGCCGTCACATTCTTCTCAGCTTTGGCTGTCTTGTCCACTGTTTCTCCATTGTCTTTCTTCTCCTCCTTCTCCTTGTTTGTCTTCTCAGGTTTGTCTACTTTCTCAACCTTCTCGTTCTTCTCAGCTTTATTATCCAGTTTTTCCTCTTTCTCAACTTTCTTCTCATCTTTGATGATTTGCTCACTCTTCTGAGTCTTATCCACACTGTCTGTTTTCTTTGTGATCTCATCTTTCTTGTCCAGGTGATCAATCTTCCCAATTTTCTCAGGCTTGTCTTGCTTCTCAATTATGTTGATGTTATCCATCTTCGGAGGAGTTTCCACCTTCTTCATTTTCTCTTTTGCTGTCTTATCTTCTTTCACTTTGAAAAGACAAAGTTGAAATTCTCATGTTTAATCAAGCAAATGTGTATCTACAATTATTATCTTTATAATTGTCATTATGATCAATGTCAGTTTGTTCACACAAGGCTTTTGGTTGTAGCTTGTTGTAATATCCAAGATGTTTTGGAGACACAAATTAGCAGTAAATTACACTTTATGCCTCAGTCTCAGTACATTCTGACAATAAGAATGAAAGTAGAAAAGCATGAGAGGTCATGGAAAAGGGCACAGAAAGTGACAGTGCCTTGAGCGGATAGACAGAAAAGCACATTGTCAGTCTGGATGCCTTATGTAACTTGGCACCATTCACCCCACAAACCGAAAAATCATTGGCCAACGGGAGACCAAAACACCAAAAACCGTGTGTGAGAGAGAGAAAGAGACCGAAAAAAAAACCAACAAAGTAAAAATAAAGGACAGAAAGAAAGAGCACACTGTTCCTGAGACAGGATGATAAATACTCATTGAAAGTTGTGACGGGCTAACATAATGTCAAAAGTATCCAGTTTATTGTTATTATTCATTTTTTTTTACTTTGGTAATATTTTGGTAAAGTATATTTTTAATACTGTGACCATCTTTATTATACTGAAATGAAGAACAAACATAAGTCTGTTTTAAGGTCCAGAGCTCTATATATTCAGACACTTTTTAATAACATTATTGAGGAATAAAATGCTTTTAATGCTTGAAAGATCATTAGTTAGAAAGTTATAAATTTGTAAACAGTTAGCAATGTCAAGAACATTTAGTATGTTTTCAATTTATCGTCTACACAGACCCCCTAGGGTACCTTCAGACACCCTGGATGAAAACCATAACTCTTCTTCTGAAGCTCTTCGCACATACCAGATGGATAAATGGATGGTAATATGCCAAAGTGTATACATGTGAAACGTGGGCTCATCTCAGTACAGCAAAAGCAAATTATGACAAAAGGACATCCAAAGGTTACTCTGTTGATATTTTTGTGTATCCCTGCAAGCGGGCAGTGGCACACACAGCAAATCTTATCCATCTTTCTGTAAATCTCATAACCATATCTATAACCTCTGCATTTGGCAATCTGTCTTCATCAGGTGTGTTAATACACATATGCACATACACAATAAAAACAGCACGCCATCTGCTGGAGCATTTGAGGAAATCTAACCGTAAAACTTCTTTCAATTAACAAATCTTGAAAAGTGTTTTAAAATGTAGAAAATGCATATATGACAAGATGTCAGCAGATTAAGTCCACATTAAAGAGTTAAGTATTCAGTCTATGCTAAATAACAACCCTAAACCTTTCTCTATTTATTTCACTCTATTAGCTATGCACAATATAATTTGCTTGTATAACAGACCGTCTTTGAGTGAAGGTTTGCCACAAAAACAAAATACACTACCATTCAAATGTTTGGGTCAGTGAGATTTAAAAAAAATAATGATAATACATTTATTCAGAAAGGACACATTAAATTGATAAAAACTGACAGTAAAGACTAACACTGTTACAAATTCTTTCTATTTCAAATAAATGTTGTTCTTTTGAGCTGTATATTCATCATAGAATCCTGAAAAATATTAGGCCATTTTGATAATAAAGAAATGTTTCTTGAGCACCAATTCAGCATATTAGAATGATTTTTGAAGGATCATGTGGCACTGATGACTGAAGTAATGGCTTTGCCATCAAAGGAAAACATTACATTTTAAAATATATTCAAATATAAAAAAGATTATTTAAAATTGTATTAATATTCACAATATTACTGTTGAATATATATATATATCTCAGGACCCCAAATGTTTGAATGGTAGTGTATGTTCAGCTTTGTCACACAGATAAACTGAATTACATCTGTTGATGCAAAGACACAAGTAATCCAAGAACCAGAGATCTAGAGATCCAATAGATCCCAATTCTACACTGACACACCACAGAGATCACAGCAGCTGATCTCACCTACCATTACAGACACCTTTATGCTGAATGTCAGGGGATGAAACAGCATTGCCACTTCCCAATGGCTGTGGCGGCAACTGTATCCTTTCAGAACTCTGTGGCACATCAGCAGGCTGTTCTTTCTTTGCAGTAGGGGCTGATGGGATACTCATGGATGGCAGAAGACTCTGTTTGTCCTCTCCGGTGAAGTATTTGATGGAGGTCTGGGGTGGCGGCACATCCTTGCCTGGATATTTATCGGGCAGCTGAAGGCTAGCAGGCACTGTCAGGTGGGTACTGTCTGACATTGTGCGCTGGACCATTCGGTTTTGTTGCACGGGGGGTGACATGGATGGGCGTGTTTCCGTTTTGCCCTCAACTTCGCCCTCCACATAGCTGTCATTCACCACGCCGATCACGCAATAATTTGGCGCGAGGCCTGTTTTCGCGAGGCTGGGGGGTGGATCCCAATCGCTCTCTGAGGATGTCAAGACGCCACTCCTCGGTGAAGGTCCTGATGTCACCCCATTGGTGGAAAGGTCTTTCCATGGAGACAGAGGTGATGGAGAGGACGAGACGCTTGTGGGACTTTCTGCTGCACTGCCCAAATTCTTCTCACCCCTGCTGCTCTGGTGACTGGTTACCCTTTGGTCCACCTCCTGGCTGAGTACTGTCGACTTGGTGGAAAGGTCCTGCTTGTCGTCCTCTAACAGTCTGGAGGATTTCAGACCGCCTGGCTGCCCCTGCTGCCAGTTCCAGCCCTGGGCAGCTGTTGACGATGCCAAGCCTGGCATGGAGGGTGGCACTGAGCACAGATCTCTGCACTCTTTGCGCTGGGATGACATCCTTACAGTCCTTGTCTCTCTAGATATATTTGTTCTGTAGCAAGGTGTCTATCCGTCAGTAAACAGCATTGATTTAAATGTGTAAGTCTACAGCGCTGGTCTCTAAACCTCCCTCAATGCCGAGGTTGAGATGACTCTGCGTCTCTCTCCAAAATCCCCCTCCTCTCTCTCGTTCTCTCTCTCACCCTAATTCTGTCCGCACATTCCTTCCAAGTCTTCGGTCACGTGATCATGCGAGCCGCGTCCTTATTGGATGCTCTGCACAGAAAACCCTTGCTTTTAGCATCCAGCGTGTTTATAAATACCCCTTTCTCTCTCTCACTCACACATTGTCTCGTTTGGTGCTCAGAATGTTCTAGCAGACGCAAGCGAGCACCTTACCCTTAGCGGTGGTGACGGCGGATGTCATCATTGCCTGGTCCTCAGGTACTGTGTCCCTCACTCAACACAATAACATCAGTATCCATCACATTTAGAGTAATCAGCTGAACCATTATATTCCTCCGTCTCACATACGAGGTTGATGGAAGTGTGACCTCTGTTGTGTACTGTGCCTTTCAATCTCTAGAGAGTTCTTATTATTGAGTATTAAAGGTGCAGTTCATCCAAAAAATAGAAATCTAACATCATTTACTCACCCTTGTGTTTTACTAAACCTGTTGGACTTTCTCATGTGAAAAAAAAAGAAAATATTCTGATGCCCCAACTGTCCCATTTAATGTCTTTAGAGTCCACAACCACGTTGGCTGCCACTGACTTTCTTTGTAAAGAAAAAAATATGAAAATTCTTCAGAATATCTTATTTTGTGTTCCATGTCAGTAAATAGTCATTCAGTTTTGGAATGTCAGGATTTGACCAAACGTTCAAGCATTTCACCACAGCGAGGATCCAGAATGCATGCACAAACCAGCAAATGCGATCATATGTCCTGCCTAAATGTGACTATGCCAATGCCTTAGTTTATGATTTTATGCAGTGGTTTTTAAATGTTGGTTGGCGACTCAAAATTGGTCTGTTCTAATAGGACTGCATACAGCAGAGAAAAACAATGGTAAATGCAAATAATTTAATGGAACTATATGCAACAAAAAAGAGGAGAAAACACTCTTTTTTGTTCATGAATTCAAAAGGAGTGTATCCAATCAAACTTCAAAGTATTTACCAGTCAAGCCAGTAAAACTAGACCAATGCCAATATAGACAGGTAGCAGACATGTCCACATCCTTAAATACCATGAACAACACAAGGCAAAAGAAAATGTGACTCAAAATACCCATACTTGCTATGGATAAACATTTTTTGTGCAGATCACAATGTGTTTGTGGCTCTTGAGGGCAAAAAACATCTTTTCTTACACTCAAACTGATAAATCAGATGTCAGACACTAGCCCTTAAAAAAATAATTTCCTTCCAGCCTTTAGACACATCAGTCCCATTCCAGTTCAGTCATGTCCTCTCACTGTCTTCTGTCTTTAAAAAAATGAAGCTTTTATGGTGACACACCATAAAAAAAATCATTAAACATAAATAGGCTGAGCTACATAAATCACTTCCACAATCGGTCACAACAGCAGCGTTCTGCATTATTCAGCACTTTACAGTATGTATCTGCACAGAAATAGCACATACATTTAAACATCTGTATTAGGTAACCTACTAGACCAGTTAATTACAGGCATCCTAACATGAAAAATGTGAGCAGTAAAAACCGTGGTTTTAAAATTATACCAGGGGCACCACAAAACCTGTATTACATATTACTTTTCTGGCTCCCACTGCATACGCCCTTCCAGACTTGAGCAGAGGCATGTGATGTCATAATTCATGTGTAGTCTGATTGGCTCAGGCACCTTAATTAGAGTGAACTTCACACACACACACACACACACACACACACACACACACACACACACACACACACACACAAACTAAAATGCATCAGCAGACTGGCATCCTTCTCTGACTGTCTCATTGCTGTAATGGGCCAGAATCTTGTGAATGGGCTTTGTTGCATAAGGACATGTCAGATGTAATTTACTGTTTACATTCCTCTAAGAACACATTACACCACATCATATGGCTCAATATACAGAGGATATTCCAATTTCCTGTCATTTTATTGCATTTGTTTGTGCATTTTCATCTTAGTTTCTATTCCACAAATAATATTTTGGTTATACTTTATTTTAAGGTGTCCTTTACAGTGTAATTATACACTTAAGTACTGAGAAATATTAGTTTACATGTATTTACTATATTTACATTTAGTCATTTAGCAGACGCTTTTATGCAAAGCGACTTACAAATGAAATATGTAAGTAATATGTATGTATGTAATACATAAGGTTAGGGTTAGGATTAGGGTTACTTGCATGTTTTACAGTACTGCCAGTTTTGAATTCAAGAAGTTATTGGTTATGATTAAATGTTATTATATTATTAATCATATACAAATGTACCTACATTACAATCAATTTCATTTTAGGGTTTCATGATAACTATAAACAGAGCTTTTGAATAAACGGAGCCGTTTTATGCCAGTGCCAACCTCTATATTTTGAAATCTGTTCACAGTAATGAAAATATCAAATGTTCTTCTCCATAATGAAAACACAGCATCAGAAGTGTATTTAACACATTTAGCGTGGGATAGAAGATACACGCTCATTGAGTAATCAGGAAGCTATGTCACAGAGTTTCTATTTCTGGAACATATCCTACAGTTACACCCTAGCTTGTTCTTTGGCAAGTTCTATTTGCTGCATCACCAAGGAAACCGCCTCCCATATCCATGGCAACAGTCTCCCCGTCAATGCAGCTGCTGATATTAGGGTCCTGTGTGGTCGGGACCACCCGAGGGGAGGGAGAGGAAGTGAGTGAGCAAGGGCAAGAAAGGACGAGAAGGCTGATGCGAGTAAAGGAAGGGAATAAAGGGCCAAGATGGGCACCACCTATTTCTGCATTTAAAAGACTGAAATCAAGAGAAGACCAAGTATTGTGTTTAAAAACTAGATGAACAGCTGGATGAATAAACCTGAACAGCTGAAACGCAGCGTCATTCAAGGCGTCATCAGGGATCTCTGTGTTAGCATTTAATCCAAAGATACCGCCCAGTACTCAATATCCCTGCCGGAGTGCAGCACCTCTCAAAACGCCTCTGAACACACCCTAATCACTCGCTATAAAAAGAACAACTATATGAGTCTTATATAATGGTGAATGGCCCAGCCATCAATTTTACATGAGCTGCTGCAAGAGGATGGGAGAGATAGGAAGAGATGTGTATGCGTTTGTGTGTGTGTGTGAGAGAGAGAGAGAGAGAGAGAGAGAGAGAGATGAAAGACAGAGAAAGCCACAGAAATACTATAGGGAGTATGAATTCAACCTATAAATATCACCAACTAAATATAACTAATCCTAACTATTCTGTTCTTGAATCAACTGTTAATTTGATTAGATAAACATCTAGTAAATGGAAATTTTCTTTCACATTAAGTTCTTTAAAGGATTAGTTCACATCCACAATTCTAATTTCCTGATAATTTACTCACCCTCATGTCTTGCAAAATGTAGTGCAAGACGGGCATTTGTGGTTCAAAAGTATATACAGTGCCCTCCAAAAGTATTGGAACAATAAAGACAAAATTGCTCTGTAGACTGTGGAGTCAAGACATTTACAAATATGATTAAAAGATGAATATGAGACAAAACTACAGAATGTCACATTTTATTATTGGGTGATTCAACACAGATGTTTTACCAGCTAAACTGGTAAATTCAACCCTATCTGATGTGAGCATAAGTTTTGGAACAGTTGCCTCACAGGTCTTTCTGTGTGATCAGCTGTGTCCTGTTGCATTAATTCTTCAGATATTAAAAGCAGGGAATGTGTCCTATCAGTTATATCCACACACAAACCAGGATGAAGATGAGGGAGCTGACTTTGAGAGAAAAACAAGCAATTTGGATGCTAAAAGAAAAGGATGTCAGTTAGAGCTATAACAAAAACAAAGGGCATGGAGAAATCAAGAGTTTGGAAACCACCAGCGACACCAGCAACCAACAACGACCTGATCGGTTGAGAAAACAGTAGTTGATGACAGACAAATCATAAAAGCTGTGTAAATGAACCCTAAAAGATGTGTCTGTAAAATCACCAACAACTTCCAGAAAGCTGGGGTGATGCTCTGACAATCTACTGTCCTCAGGAGACTTTGACACAGAATTACAGATGCTACACAGCAAGATGCAAACCTCTGACCAGCACCAAAAATAGAAAGACAAGATTAGAGTTTGCAAAAAATGCACATAGGTGAGCCAGAAGAATTTTGGAACTGTGTTTATGGACCGATGAGACAAAGATGAACCTTTATCTAAGTGATGGGAAAGCAAAAATGTGGAGAAAAAAAGGGAACTGCAAAAGATCCCAAGCATACAGCCTCATCTGTAAACATGGTGGAGGTGGTGTCGTGGCATGGGCATGCATGGCTGTCTCTGGAACAGGCCCTCTCAACTTTACTGATGACTTAATGTATGATGACAGTAGCAGAATAAATTTGGAAGGGTACAAAACCATCTTGCCTACCAATATTTAAGAAAATGCCACCAGAATAATTGGGAAGTGCTTCATATTGCATCAGGACAATGACCCAAAACACCCTGCCAGTTCAGTCAAGGAATTTATAAGGGCAAAGAATTGGAAAGTCTAAGTTTGCCCAAGTCGATCTCCAGATTTAAATCTGATTGAACATGAATTTCACCAGCTGAAGAGGAGAGTAAATGCAGAAACTCCCCAAAACAAGCAACAATTGGAATTGGCTGCATTAAAGGCTGGGGAAAGTATTTCAAAGGATGAGACCAAGAGTCTGGTGATATCTATGGATCACAGACTCACTGCTGTGCGCAAGGGATCTGCCACTAAATAATAGCTTTTAATCTTTTATATCTGCCTTATGTTCAACTGTCCCAATACTTATGCTCACATCAATGAGTGGGATGAACTCTTAAAGTGCTGTTCTTTTTATTTGGTAAAACGAGTTGAAACGGCTAATAATAAAATGTGACATTCTGTAGTTCCCTGTCGATACTACACTCGTACTGCGTCGCGAGACGCTATGGGGAAAAACTCCTTTTTCTCTGAGGACTGAAGACTTTTTCAATCACGCAGTGTGACTGCACGGCCATTGGTTCGTGCAGTAATAAAAAACGAACCAATGGCTCGTCAGTGGTACTGCACGAGCCTATGGCGGCAAAGCCCGCCAGAAGGGGCGGGGTCATCTGGCTATATAAGCGGGCGCTTCGCCATAGGAAAACAGATCAATTCTCCTTCAGCGACGACGATCATCCTTTCGCTGACACTCGAGACTGGAAGACGCTCGCCGTAGAAACGCCTCGCTGTGGATAGAAGCTGCCTTTTCCTCTGCACCCTCTCGCTGCTCTGCCTGCTCTTCGAGCCGCTCCAGCGACCTGTGCAGATGCCAGCCTTGTCCCCTGCGGCCATCCGGTGAGTCTAAAATCAAATTTCTCTGAAAGCAAATTTCAAGTGACGTTGTTGCAAATGTCGCACTGCGAGTGTGGCTCGCGCAGGGAATTCTGCACGATGCAGAAGGGCAGTGAGCGCTTCGCCTCTGTGGGCAATGCCCACACAGACTGCACGTTCATTGAGACAGAATGCTCACTCGAGTATGAGTCTCGCTCTTCTCCACTCGCTGGCCTTCTAGCAAGGCAGCTCCGCTCTTCCGTTTCTCCTCTCTCAGCAAGCTCGGAGAATGAAACGATAGGGCCACGGGGCTAAGTAACCGGTTTTGAGTGATCCCACGCCGGCTCAAGAGCCCGCGTGCTCACTCTTACCGGAGCGCTCTGATCCGCCAGTGTTTTTACACGTGAGAATCACCGCCCCTCGTTACATGAGCGGCTATATCCTCTTGGGCGGACCGGAGTAGAAAGCTATCTTTGACAGCTTTGCGTGTGCGTGTGAGTCGCTAAAGCTGCTCCCTCACAAACAGACTGCTTTCATCGAAAGCCGCCCCTGATTCGCTCACTATAAGGCGCCACTGCCTTCCCCGCTTTCATGTTCCTCTTCTCCCAGACACCTCGGAGGAAGGAACACTTAACTTGCGGAGCGGAGCGATCAGGCTTGAGTGATTGCACGTCAGTTTATCTCGTGTGCTCACTTTAATCTGCCGGAGTGTGTTAAACACGCGAGGATCAGCGCTCCTCATCGCACTGAGTGGCACAATCCATTTATACAGATCTTACAATACTGCGCTGGTTGGCCCCGCCTTCCCCGCTCTCACTCTCTGGAAACTGAGAGATCGCGGGGCTGAGCGGGCAGGCTCGAGTGATTTTTGCGCGCTGGCATAGCCCCGCGTGTTTCACTCTGCACACAGCGCTTTGATCTGCCGGTGTGTTTGCACTAAGGATTAGCGCCTCTCACAGCTCTTTGATCTGCTCGCGCTATTTTCACTATTAAGCTGTCCTTGCTGCGCTCGCGGTTGTACTACTTCAACGAAGTTGGCCCCGCCTCCCCTGCTCTCGTGTTTCTCCCCTCCCAGTTACCTCGGAGAAGAAATATCAAATCGCGGGTTTGAGTGTTCAAGCTTGAGTGAATTTACGCTGGCCAAAGCCCGTGTTTCACTCTCCATACAGCTTTGATCTGACAGCTGACAGTCTGTGTCTTGCCCTGCCTCCCCTCGTCCACTACGAACGGATCTGATGGGATGCGTGCATCAGTTTTTGATCTGCCAGGGTGTTAACACACAAAGATCATCAGCACCCCTCTTCTAATGAGTGTTTTGATCTTTTTAGGCAGATTGATAGAAAGGGCTGTCATTATGATTATCTCTGTCAGGTTCAGACTCTAGACCCCGCCCACGGGGGAGTTAACTGCTCTCCTGATGGAAGCATTGAGTCTAGCGCCGCGAAACGGCCTCTGTCACGCCTCTTAGCTCGGTGTGTCGACGGAAATGTGTTTGTGTACATACTGTTGTGAACTGGGCCCATTTATATAGCGCCCACACAGCCGATCACTACTATAGTGAGGAAAAATAAAACGCAAACATTTTCAAAGGAATAATTTTCTCTTAACAAGTGTGTCGAGTCCCCACACGACGACTCGCCACCCAAATTAATTCCAACACCCTTGCCACACGGGCCGAGGCCTGGCAGGCCATCCCCGGAGTGTCACAGTGGGTTCTGGGGATTATAGAAAGAGGTTATACACTTCAATTCGCTCGAGGACCCCCGCGGTACAGCGGCAGGGTCCCCACCTTAGTGCGAAGCAGCAATGCTCACGTTCTGAGAGCCGAGGTGGAGAAATTGCTGGTGAAAGGAGCTATAGAAATAGTTCCTCCAGCTCAGAGCGAATCAGGCTTCTACAGCCGTTATTTCCTCGTCCCCAAAAAGGATGGCGGCCTCCAGCCCATCCTCGATCTCAGACGTCTGAACCGCGCCCTCATGAGACGGCCATTCAGAATGACTACATTGAAGCAGATCCTCTCGCAAATTCGCCCAGAGGACTGGTTCTTTTTGCTGGATCTGAAAGACGCTTATTTTCACATCCAGATAGCCCCCCATCACAGACGATTCTTGAAATTCGCCTTCGAGGGTGTGGCTTATCAATACACGGTCCTGCCTTTCGGGCTGGCTCTAGCTCCCCGCACTTTTACGAAGTGCATAGACACGGCTCTCTCCCCTCTGAGACAGATGGGAATCCATGTCCTGAATTACCTCGACTCATTCTGGCACAGTCAGAGGCAGAGCTGGTAGCACACAGGTCCCTCCTCCTCAGGCACTTGGAGAACTTGGGACTCAGGATCAATTTAGCCAAGAGCTCCCTGTCCCCCAGCCAACGAACTTCGTTCCTGGGGACAGTTTTCGACTCGCAGAAGTCGCGCCAGATCGCGTTCTGGCCATATGGCAGCTCGCGGCTTCCTTCAAGATTGGAGCCTCCTACCCACTCAAATCGTTTCAAAGAATGCTGGGCCTCATGGCCTCCGCATCGCCAGTTCTTCGGTTGGGCCTTCTCAAGATGAGACCCCTTCAGTACTGGCTGAAACCTCTAATTCCGCCTCATGCGTGGCGTCATGGACGCATTCGGACGTGGACGTGTCAGCCCTGGTCCCCTGGAGGAACCTACGATGGTTCGAAAAAGGCGTGACAATGGGTTTGGTTTACAGAAGGAAGGTTGTTACAACAGATGCTTCCTACACAGGTTGTGGAGCTCTGTGCAACGGCAAACCGACCTTCGGCTCCTGGACGAACGCAGAAGGACAAATGCACATCAACTGCCTCGAAATGGAAGCAGTATGTCGAGCTCTTCAGTTCTTCCTGCCAGTCCTGAAAGGCCACCACGTGCTAGTCCGCTCGGACAGCATGACGGTGGTGTCGTACATAAATCGCCAGGGTGGGCTTACCTCGAAACGCCTTTTCGAGATGGCAGAGCGCCTCTTACTATGGGCACATCTCAACTTGCCTTCACTGAGAGCAGCTCATGTGCCCGGCATTCTGAACCAAGGAGCAGACATGCTCTCTCGGAACAATGTCCCCTCAGAGGAGTGGATGCTCCACCCACAGACGGTTCAAGAAATCTGGTGAATCTTTGGCAGGGCAGAGGTCGACCTCTTCGCCTCCAAAGACAACTCTCACTGCCAGATTTATTTTTCGAAGAGCGAGGACGCGTTGGCCCACGAATGGCCCAACCTCCTTCTTTACGCTTTTCCCCCGATCGCTCTGATTCCTCAGGTAATCAGGCGGATCAGGGAATGCAAGCACAAGGTGCTTCTATTGGCCCCACTCTGGAAGAACCAGCTTTGGATCCCGGAGTTATCGCAGCTGCTAATAGCGGCTCCGTGGCCTATTCCCCTGAGTCGAGACCTCCTCTCCCAGGCGAACAGAACGATCTGGCACCCACAGCCCAAGCTGTGGGACCTGCATCTATGGACACTCGATGGGACTCTGTAGATCTCCCCGAGAATGTCCTGAACATCATTGAACAGGCTAGAGCCCCGTCCACGAGACGCCTCTACACCTCTAAATGGTCGGTTTTCTCCGCCTGGTGTCAAGCCCGCGGTAAAGACCCGACAACATGTGACATATCAGTGATATTTTCATATCTACAGGAGCTGTTGGATAAGGGCCGCGCCCCTTCCACGCTCAAAGTCTACGTGGCAGCTATAGCAGATTCTCACGCTCCTATAGCCGGACAGTCGGTGGGCCGGAACAACCTGGTTGTCCATTTTCTGAGGGGATCTCGGAGGCTCAATCCGCCCCAACCCCTCACAGTCCCTGCATGGGACCTGCCCACGGTCCTGAGAGCCCTTAAGGGCCCTCCTTTTGAGCCACTACAATCTGCAAGCTTAAAAACACTGTCGCTCAAAACCGCTCTGCTACTAGCGCTAGCATCGGTAAAGCATACCTCTTCTTGGGCGTGGTCTAGTGGTGTGTCTATGGCAGACATTTGTGCGGCGGCCGGCTGGGCCTCGCCGTCCACATTTGCCAGGTTCTATAGATTGGATGTCCCGGCCTTACAGGCTAGGTTTCTCTCTGCTTAGATGGCACACACCTGTCTTAAAGCGGTCCCCTCAGGCATTGCCTGATTCTCCAAGAACGCTCTTGACCCTATTCCTGGTGCTGAGGCTGTACTTATGACCGTTGAAACGATTTCTAGGCTGGACTGACCTCTGAAGAGTTCGGTCCTCATGCCTCCTGCAGGATGCTTCCTGCTCATAATTGGTCCCTCTGAGCCTTACTGCTCAAGGCCAGTTTTATGGTTGTCGTTTCTCTTCATGGCATGGCGGGATTGCATTTGTTCCCCATAGCGTCTAGCGACGCAGTACGAGTGTAGTATCGACAGGGAACGTACTCGGTTACTAACGTAACCTCGGTTCCCTTAGATACGGGAACGAGTACTGCGTACTATGCCATGCCATGCAGCTGCACAACTCAGGTCGTCGCTTCAGTCGAATTGGCCTGTTTTCCTATGGCGAAGCGCCCGCTTATATAGCCAGATGACCCCGCCCCTTCTGGCGGGCTTTGCCGCCATAGGCTCGTGCAGTACCACTGACGAGCCATTGGTTCGTTTTTTATTACTGCACGAACCAATAGCCGTGCAGTCACACTGCGTGATTGAAAAAGTCTTCAGTCCTCGGAGAAAAAGGAGTTTTTCCCCATAGCGTCTAGCAACGCAGTACTCGTTCCCGTATCTAAGGGAACCGAGGTTACGTTAGTAACCGAGTACGTTTTGTCTCATATTCATCTTTTAATCATATTTGCAAATGTCTTGACTCCACAGCCAACAGAGCAAATTTGTCTTTACTGTGCCAATACTTATGGAGGGGACTGTACATTTTCTTTTTTTTTTTTTTGAAAATGACCAATTGCTTCACTAGATAAGACACTTATTCCTCGGCTGGAATTGTGTAGAACCCTTTGAAGCTGCATTCAAACTCTAATTTGGACCTTCAACCCATTGGTCCCCATTTAAGTCCACTATATGGAAAAAAAATCCAGGAATGTTTTCCTCAAATACCTTAATTTCTTTTTGACTGAAGAAAGAAAGACATGAACATCTTGGATGACATGGGGGTGAGTAAAGAGGCTTTGAAAAGTAAACATTATACCATGTAGCCTTACGGACAACATTAAGTTTAGATGATTAAGAGATTAAACTAAGCTCAGAAAAAACATTTCTGTCCTCAATTATTTGTTTTATTGATTTCAAATAGGGATGGATGTTATGGCTAAAAAGAGATAAATGGCTGACACTGACATGCTATAGTATTTTTGAAACATAAAACACTAAAAAGTAAAATCAATCTTTATAAATACTACAAGTGATTCAGGCTTCTCAACCTAATGTAAAGTAAGAAAATGGGGTAAAACATCTCAGGTTACGCATGTAACCATGGTTCCCCGAAGGGAACGAGACGCTGTGTCCGAAACGCTTAGGGAACGCCTTCAGCGTGACCGTGCTCTGAATCATCTGTACAATCAGTCCAATGGAAGGGCGAGGCGTCACGGGTGGGTGACGTCACAACCAGGAAGCTTTAAAAGCACGTGAGGTGGAGCCGGCTTCAGCTTCTAGGAATGAAGCAAGCGCTGGCAGGGATGCCGGAGGTATGGCCTCAAGACGCAGCGTCTCGTTCCCTTCGGGGAACCATGGTTACATGCGTAACCTGAGACGGTCCCCTTCAGGAACTGGAGCTGCGTCCAAAACGCTTAGGGAACGAGATACCCATGCCGCCAGACTGACAAGTCCCTGCCTAGTCTGTACTAGGACGAGAGAACAAAAGAGCCCGGAGCGGCTTGCATGTTGAGGTCATAAAACCTTACAAAAGTGAGGGGAGTGGACCACCCAGCAGCGTTGCAGATGTCCTGCATAGTCACACCTGCTAGGAAGGCCATCGGCGAGGGGAGCTGAGAGGACTCATAGGCAATATTAATAGCATCCACTATCCACCTACTGAGGGTCTGCTTAGTAGCAGGAAGACTTAGGAGGACCATAGCACACTAGCAGTTGGTCCGCCTTTCTCCAAAGGGCAGCTCTGTGGATGTACATGCCCAGTGCTCGCACTGGACACATACAATTAAGCTTCTGCTGGTCGGGCTCCCTGAAGGGAGGAGGACAGAAGGCCTGAAGTACAACGGGCTGTGGCATCACAGAGGGAACTTTAGGTACATACCCCACTCGGGGGTAGAGAAAAACTTTGGCCATACCGGGCGCAAAGTCAAGATAGGCAGGGGCCACTGAAAGGGCCTGTAGATCACCAACTCTCTTTAGAGAGGAAATAGCCAGAAGAAAGGCAGTCTTAATGGTGAGGGGTCTGTCAGCTATCTCCTCAATGGGCTCAAAGGGAGCCTTGCAAAGAGCCTCTAGTACCACAGCCAGGTCCCACGTGGGGACACGAGAACGTACTGGCGTCCTCAGCTTCAGCGCACCGCGAAGGAAACGTGTAACTAGGGGGTGTCTACCCACTGACTGACCACCGACAGGAGCGTGGTAGGCCTGCAATGGCCGCCACGTAAACTTTAATGGCGGAGTGGGTTAACCCTGTGGAATGACAGGCCTGCAGAAACTCCAGAACTGTACCAATCGGGCAGTTAACTGGGTCGAGCTGGCGGTCTCCGCACCATGAAGTGAAGAGTGTCTACTTCAGGGCGTACAGTTTCCTCGTAGAGGGAGCTCTGGATTGGAGGATGGTCTCGACAACCTCGGTTGAGAGACCGGAAGCTATGAGCTGTGCCCCCTCAGTGGCCACACCCACAGCTTCCACAACTCTGGGCGAGGGTGGACGATAGTGCTCTCTCCTGACGGGAATCTCCCTGAAGCTGCAACGGGGCCAGTGCCACATCCACACACTTCGTGAAAGTCCGGGGTGAGAGTGCTAGGCCAAAAGGAAGAACTCGATATTAGTAAGCTTCACCCCTGAAAGCAAACCTCAGGAACATCCTGTGACTGGGAAGGATGGAGACATGGAAGTATGCGTCCTTTAGATCTATCGTGACAAACCAGTCCTCGGACCTGATTTGAGACACGACATGTTTGATAGTGAGCATCTTGAACTTCAGTCACATGACTGAGCGGTTCAGCTGACACAGATCTAGAATGGGACGCAAGTCTCCATCCTTCTTTGGAACTATGAAGTACCGGCTGTAAAAACCGGACTGCGCTTCGTGAGGAGGGACCACCTTGATGGCCTCCTTCCTCAGTAAAGTCTCGACTTCTTGTTCCATCCCCAGAGCCTGCTCGGGGCCGACCTGAGTTGGAATGACCCTGTTGAACCGCCGAACTGAATACGATAGCCTTTCTCTACCGTATGCAGGACCCAACGAGATACATTTGGCAGTAGCTTCCACGCTACCAAATAATCTACTAAGGGAATCAGTCTCTCGAGACTGACCTCTGCTGTAAGAGGAGCGGCTAACTGCTGCAGAGACCTCTGAAGAGGTGGCAAGTTTTTCAGCTCCGCTACGTCTCCGAGTGGAAAGAACTGAAAGTAATACTCGTTGGGGACGGCTGCGCCCTGGAACAGCGGCAGGGTTGGCAGACTGATCCCCTGAGGGCACTGAGGCGAGACGGGCACCGTGTAATGCGGTGGGCACCGCTCCACCCCAGTAGGGGTCGCCCTCAGAAGTCCTGGACCACTTACATCAGGACTTCTTCGCTGAGGACCTTCTAGCCTGAATGACGGCCCGCAGATCCGTCTTAGACTTAGAGGTCCCTGGCGCAGAGCCTCGCCCACCTCGGTCTCCCTGCGGGGGCGCACGAGAGGCGACGCTCTGTTTTTATGTGTCCCAATATGAGGAGCTGGTATGCGGGGGGGGGGGGGGGGGGCTGCTCCCGCCCAGCAGCCCCCAGAGTTCGAGAGCGGCGAGGGAGGAACCTCTGGAACGCCACCGCTTGTGTACGAGCCTCCTGGTACCTGTCGACGACTGCATTGACAGTGTCGCCTAACAGGCCAGTGGTTAGGTAACAGTGGTGGCCTCATACGTAGAAAGCGCTCATGTAATCTGCTCCTCTGCGGCTCAGATGTTTTCTCGGCGGGCCAGTCAATGTCTAGCTTGGCAACCGCACGAGTAACCACCTCCAACAGCTCCTCATACTGGGGCGATTGAGGAGGTGAATCCTCATCGACGCTCATCACCTCAACCTCCTCGGAGGAAGAGAGACGAAGCGTCGAGCCCTCACCTCGGGGGGAAGAAACCGCAGAACGGGCTTCCGAACCCAGGGAGAGGGCACCAGATCTGGCAGGCGAAAAAGAAGATAGGGACTCGCCTGTCTCCATTCCCTCTGCCAGATCAGCCTGCGAGCCCCATGAGTGCAGCCGCCGCTCTGCCTCGGCAGCCGCAGGGCCAGCACCGTGGGGAACACTCGCAAAGGCTCCCTTCTCGAAGAGAGCCCTCCGGGAGCGAAGCGTGCATAGCGGAAGCCGCTCGCAGTGCTCGCAGTCGGCTCCACCTCACGTGCTTTTAAAGCTTCCTGGTCGTGACGTCACCCGCCCCATGACGCCTCGCCCTTTCATTGGACTGATTGTACAGATTATTCAGAGCACGGTCACGCTGAAGGTGTTCCCTAAGCGTTTTGGACGCAGCTCGAGTTCCTGAAGGGGAATTTCAGTATAGGGACCAATTCTCACTATTGACTAGTAGCTTATTAGTATTCCTTTTACATATTGGCTTTTTATTAGTAATTATAAAGCACATATTTTGCAAAACCATATTCTACATTCTAATCCTACCCATTACCTAAATTTAACAACTACATTACTAACTATTAAGAAGCAGAAAATTAGGAGATTATTGAGGCAAAAGGCGTTGTTAATGGTTTGTTAATAGCAAGTTTTGGACCTTAAAATAAAGTGTGGCCAAAAATGGATATTCATTTTGAGATTTGATAAAGATTACATTTAACAATTATTTCATTTTTTTGTAAGTGAGCATTAGATGACAGCAAAGATCATCTAAATATATAAACTCCATATAAAAATAGCAAAAGAACTTAGTGAAATAACTGATGAAGTACTGATGTATTGTACATTCCTACTCTCCAAAGATATCAAGAACGCTTCATCTTATAAAGTTCATAATGTATGTATATATAGTGGGCTGTACCCACAATTCACAGTGAGATAATGAGATATTTTCTTACCTGTTTGACATCCAGTATTGTTCAAACAGCGATTAACATGAAAAGAAGAAGAAAAGAACATCACTGAAACATACATGCAAAACTTTCTTTTGCTAGAAATAAAAGGTTAAACACATCTAAAGATAACAATTTCAAAATCTATGTGTAGCAGGTGAATTAGCATACAGACCTCTTAATATCATAAACATTGGATTGACAGTTTTGAACAAGACTAAAGCAGAATAAAGAGTCATATATCATAAGATGGCAAGGAGTGACATACAGAAAGCTGTTCACCCACAGAATGATTAGAAAATGTACAATCCCACATAGACAGTTGACTAGTTGACACACATCTACAAGACGTGCATTTTGAGGGATGCTGTGACCAAGAGAAATCTGAAAATCCAGGGGATGGTAAACTAAAGAATAACAGTTAGTCAGCTGCCAGTCGTGATGCATAGCGATCAGTGTGTTATGACTGCATTGAAATGTTAAACAACTTTATTATAAAAATGGATTGCATGCAGCAAAGGTCCAAGCTATAGAGGACTGACAAAGAAAGAAAGAAAGAAAAAGAAAGAAAGAAAGAAAGAAAGAAAGAAAGAAAGAAAGAAAGAAAGAAAGAAAGAAAGAAAGAAAGAAAGAAAAAGAAAAACATGGAGTACTTAGTGTCTTGCTACAGTATTTTCTGCTACAGAGATAGCTAAGCAGAGGAGGGCCCACTTCATTGAGCCATGCATTATGTAAATCATCTCCATACAGTCTTCATTTTCACCAACCTTCCAGTAGGGGGGGCTGTGCCAACGGGGGCTCCTGCTGCTCTGTTTGTGAAGGGATGAAAGGCGTAGCCTCAGGGTTTAAGTTCACTGTAGTGCTGGGGGGAGTTGTTGGGGAAGAGTGACTAACAGCTGGTGCACTCTGACAGGCAGGGATGTCTGTGCCGATGGACAGTGGGCCAGTGGTCAGATCAGGAGCAGCCTCTGGGGCAGTGCTGTGAGGGATGGGAGTTTTCACGGGGGTGCTCTGGGATGGGGGGCTTGCATCTGGGGTCTGTGCCTGCAGCACAGAGTCAAGAAACATAACAGTCTGAGTTGGACTAAGGGCAAGGGTTGACTTCTGATCAGGATCATTTGGGTCCTTGGGTAACTGATCTGAAGGGTGAATACCAGGCAACTCTAGGTTAGACTTATTGATCTCATCTTTAGTTGATTTATCCTTATCCAACATATCCCTGTTAATCTTGAGAGTTGCGTCATCTATGGGATTCACGAATAAGGAGGTGTTTGCTTGCCCCGGCGGTTGAGGTCTGCATGCTTGGGTGTCCGTGAGGTGCAGAGTCTCAGGTGTGAGTGGGGGCTGTGCACTTCCCTGATCTATGCTAGTACTGGATGGGGGTTTTGAATCACCCAAATTAGGGCTGCTAAAGTCCATTTCCATTACAGTTGAAGGAGCACTCCATTCTTCTGGTAGCTTCATCCTGCTTTTACCCTTCTTGGCCTTGATGCGTCCTCCCCCTCTTTCTTGGATCTCGCTTTCCCACATCTCTTCGTTTCCACTAGGAGGTGAGGGGCAACCATGGTTGGAGCTTTCGGAAGGAGTCTCTTCTGAGTCAGGGGAACCAAGACTGTCCAGAAGGTCATACATTTCTTCCCTGTTCTTGCGTTTCTTCTTTTTTGGCTTCTGCTGCTTTTCGGTTCCTTCCTCGATGGACTTTTCTTCACCGGAAGCTGCATCTTGACTCTGGGAACCCAAGGCATCAGTTCGACTCTGTTCTGCCTTCTTGGAAGCATGGGATTGCTCCGTAGAGAGCATTTCCTCACCTGTCCAAGGGCTTCCCCAAACTTCTTTGTGTACAGAGAGGAAGAGGAAGTGTCACTGACTACCATACAAATCATCGGACAACAAAATTTGAGCATCTCCAACTCATAACAGCTATTAAGTGTCCAAAGAGACATTAGATCAGCTACCTATGAACCACTGATCACTTGCATCATGTGGTGCATTACGCCAGAAGATGATATGAAGACAGACACTATCCACTAATTCACAATGAATAGCGTCATCCAGTATATAGTTCTAAACTCAGAAGAGAATTAGTATTAGCCATGGGTTCCTTTTGAAATTTCCAATGGGTTTTCAGAGGTTATATATATATTTTTTTGAATGATTAAGTGATCTCTCATCTCAGATTAATGTTACTCGAAGAGGCTTTCACAACATACTAAATATACATGCTACCCAGTGTGTGGAAATTGCTGATTCTCCAGCTTGCATTGTGTGAAATATTACAATAGGAGACTAGCCAAGATTCGAACTCGGGATGCCCAAAGCGCAATTGCGCTATGTCTGTGTGCTGCCCACAAGACTACTGGTGGCAAACCAAAATTCTGTGTTTATGAAGCATAAGCAGTCCTCATTTTACTCCATGATTTCAAATGCTAAAAATTTCATCTGTTTTTCTTCAGAACTTGCTAGGTTAAACAGACATGTCATGAATTATGACTTCTGTAAAATTATCAGGTGTTCAAGGGCTTACAACTTCCCTGACTGCCAAAACTTGCACTGTATACTCCTGTTGCCAGCTAGTTCCTAAAAAAGACTACAACAAGCATGTGTAAATATGCTTGACAAACTGGACATTGTATTTCCTATTTAACAACATATTTTCAATTTAAGTATTTAACTTTGGCTTCAAAATTCTAGTCTGAGGTATGACTGTAATTTACATTGTAGAACAAAAGAAAACCCAGTGGAAATTCTCCAGTGGCAAATTAGCCTTCAAAGTTAGCCATATAAACTGAACAGCTCTATAGAAAACAAAATGGCTTTTCAATTCTTTGGATTGTGTTACATCCTGATAAAGGCCTATCACTGATCTTTGCGAAATAGGTAGTTTACCCAAAAATGAAAATTCTGTAATTAATTAATTAATTAGTTTTTGACCTTCCATAGACAGAAACGCAACTAGCACGTTCAAGGCCCAGAAAGGGTACTGTGTGGTATGAATGTCATGTGTCCTGAATGTGTGTCAAAGACAGAGAGAAGAGAGGAAATTGTTGAATAAAGTAATTATTTTTGTTTTCTTTGCACACAAAAAGTATTCCCATAGCGTCATAAAATTAAGGTTGAACCATTGATGTCACATGGACAATTTTATCGATGTCCTTACTAGCTTTCTGTGCCTTGAATGCGGTAGTTGCGTTGTATATCAAAAATATCTTAATTTGTTTTCAGAAGATAAACAAAGGTCTTACAGGTTTGGAACGACATGAGGGAGAGTAATTAATGACAGAATTTTAATTTTTGGGTGAACTATCCCCTTAATGTAAGATAACAGATCTGAGGATATCATGCTCATACTTGCTGCAGAGGGCAGTTAAATGGGTGTAATAGTTTCAGCAGTGGCTGAGAGAGAATGTGCTGAGACTACGATGTGCTCACTTGAGAGCACATCAAGTGAAAGTGCAAATGGGCAAATGAACTCATGGAGAAATAACAGGCATGGATAAAAACAGAGGCAAGTCACAGAGAGACTGACTCAAAGAAAAGCTACAGAGATGAGTCACATGACATGGAATACCCAGTATAAATCTCAGCACTGAGGGCAAATAAAGGTCACTGAAATAAACCAAAATCCATGACAAGACAAACACTTAACACACAATGGCTGACAACATCAAAACACGTTACATTTACAGGGAAACACAACCTACAGCTAACTGAATTTGGATCATGTTTACCAGGGCTATAGTCCAGCCATAAAGGCATAATAAGATGAAAACTAAATTAATTTCTAGATTCAATACCAAACTCTTTTTCTGTTTTAGATCATATTTTTCTATTTTGCATGCCTTTCTTCATTCACTAGACTCAGTGTTCTTCATTGATCAAAGGGTTATAAACAGTCATTTGGAGGAAGTGCCAGTGGTAGTAACATCTATATTTCAGATATGAGGTCTAAAATGTGAAATGGCTCTAAACTGGCTCTGGGCCAGAAGACACATTTCTCTTCTAAGTTTCACAGCCATCACACTCAAAAAGTAATATTACAGAGTGGCCGAAGATAAATATTTAAAATGCCTTGCACCATAATGCGCACTTGAAGACATGCACATGGGCTAGTCAAAGACAAACTGTGAATAATGACCATTGACCATTATGATCCATCATGTAAAATGATTTGGAATGGACATTTCAGCCCGCACGATATTTAGTCTAGTCACTAACTAACTACTTTTTCCACTACCCCTATTTTTCAGGTTATATATACTCATAGTATTCAATACCAGAGTTAACAACATATTGTTTATCACATCAGTAAAATCATACTCATAATAAGTGATATCTTGAAGACCATGAAAAGTATGAAGCAATTATCTTGTGACAAGATATTGATGAGGCATCCATGCCTTGACCGGACAGAGTGGAATGATATGAGAGCTGAGTTCATAGGACATCCTGTGACATAATAATCAATTAGTATCTTAATATCTGTGTTTAAAATCTGTCTTACCTGTTCTAGACTGCAGTGAGGTGCCTTAAGTGGCGATAGACTTTACCTGCAGAATTTTCCAGGCTGTTATGAGGGCTTGTATCACTCAGATTAGCAGTTATCTGGGATGGTTTGGGTGGTTCATTGGCAAACAAGGGTGAGGTCTTCTGAGGTTCACCCATGCTGGGGGGTTTGGAGCTCTGGAAAGGGGCCATGCCAACATTCATATTCATACCAATATTCATTCCAGGCTGAGAGAACCCTGAAGCACAGAGCAGCAGAGCGATAGCGCATTAAAACTTAACAGAGCCTGAGGAAATGAACTGAATCGAACCCACAACCTTAAGTCAGCAAGATCAAACATTGCAGTGGTTACCCAGAAAAGAGTCCATGCTGTTGTCCTTCACAGTAGATCCCATCTGCTGGTTTCCTAATTGGACAGGCTTTTCAATCATTGATGTTGGGCCTAGAATTAGAAGGACATGGACTAATGTCTAGCACATAATTTGATTTTTTGGTGAACTACTTCATTCAATTCTCTTAAGCAAGCCTGACATATTCAATGATCCCACCTGATTGAAAGTCATTATTATACACATATTGTCCAGGCGGGCTGGGATGGATATCTCCCTGAGGGTCCTGACGTTGCCCTCCAGTCTGGCCTGCAGACAAGAACCCAGACCCTGAGAAAAGAGAAAACAGACAAACTGACTCTGTATAAGTGCATCGACACTGTTCGTTTTTAAAACTAAAGGGCAAAGGATTTATGCAGGAAATGCTGTAAATGCTTTTTTCAGCGAGTTATTCACTATATAATACAATACAAGTAAGAAAATGGGTGGAACCCTTTGAGCTAAATTTAATGTTACCACATTTTTCTTCTATAAATATTACAGATTGAAGGTAACACTTTAGCACAGGGACCAATTTTCTCTGTTAACTAGTTGCTCATTAGCATGCCTATTATTAACATACTGTATTTAACTAACCTGTTAGTTAAATATATAAAATATAATTATTAAAAAAATAATAAAAATGCAGCACAGGAAGGTTTCTGAATTCAGACAAAAAAACTGTATCAGACCTATTAAATTTCCTGCCAAATTATAAAATCTCTTTTAAATTATAGTAGCAAGACTGACTATTTTTATTTCTGACTATTTTTTTAAAACATGATCTGTTGGGTAAAATCCAGGACACTGAAACTTAAAAAAATGCATTCAATTAAAAAAATAAACTGTAATGCATTTCACTAATCATTATTAACCAAATAACAACAATAACAAACTTTTTGGCAACAAATGGTCTTTAAATTTAATTTAAATCTATGTGGTAAAATTTCAACATACTCTATTTATTTTCATGTTGTTTTTATGTTATTTTTAAGTTATTTTCCATGATCTGTTGAAATGTATTATATTATGTATTATATATATATTTTTCATTTTAATTTTGAATGACACTAAAACACACCCATAAATGGTTTAATAATAATTCTGTACAGCAATTTTTTGTATGAAATGCTGAATTGCTCAGATACAATTCAAAACACCCACCTGAGAATGACTCATCTTGAATAAGAGGAGTATAATATTTAACAGCGAGATGAACACATCTTCTTCATTAGTAACTTTAGTGATTTAATGGCATTTATTAGGTCCCGTAAATGTAACCTTAATGAAATCTGATTGACTGTCTAGTTTAATGTGTCCCCTGTCAAAGGCAGTGGGGAGGGGCATCCCTGAAAGTAAGCCTGCTCCCATCCATTCCAATATTTAGCCGTTATGAGAAGGGCAACTGGAGATGAGTGATGCTAAGACGATGGGACAGGCTGAGACAGCAGGCCTGTTAACGTAGTTATACAACCAGCTGAGGCTGCTCTACGTTCCCTAGGCAAAGCCATTGTCAGCATCAAAACTGACTGACATGAGGAGCCAGCACTGAACCAGCATTAGCTCAGATACCAGGCCTGGATTAATGATCGAGCTCCCACAGGACTGGGCTGTTCCAGCTCCATGAAATTATCCTCTTTGTGGAACAGGATCGGTGTACATGTCACTGTGAGTCATGCTGTGTCTGCTATATTAGCAAGGATGCAATGGGAATTTGTTGGCCAGGCCTTTGTGTCGAATGTTGATAAGGTAGAGAGGGCTCGACCTTAATGGGTGATTTGTGCGTTTATGCCTCAAGTATCATGTTTTCAATCTTCTTTATGCTCCAGGATGCTGATGGTGTACTAAAATAAACCCCAGCAGAGCAATGGCCATACAAAGAGAAGCATATGAACCTGAAAACAAGCTTCAGTTTTTAAGCCAAAAAATGGAAGAGGGACTAAAAATAGTCACTTTTGTCCCAGACATGAGGCACTTGAGGTGCAGACAGTCAAGTCATGCTGTGGTAGAGAGCCTCCTTTTGCAGTTTAAGGGGGGAGCAGACATCCTATTCAGCACAGCATCGGTTACATAACGTCATAAACCAGTGTTGTACTGTGAGTACCAGCAGCACAGACAAAGAACCAGAGAGTCTCTAACATGCAATATGGTTATAAAAGAGCACAAACATGATACATAATTTTCCTTTATGTAGTAATTCATGTTTATATACCAACTACTCAGTTGACAAGCCTTTTCAGTATTTCAATAACAACTAGACATAAATAACAACCAATGTTGCTATTTTTGTATATTTAAAGACTACAGATCTAATATTTCATATTAAAGATAAATCATATTTAATCTAGTGATAAGAAATTGCTCATGTTTTTTAGCTTTTGTGACAAGTGATGAGTTTTTCTACATCACCCTTCCCACAGATCTCACAACTAAAATGAACAATAAAACTAATTGGCAACCCATGTACAATTCATTACAGCGATATATTAAAAATAATAAACTTGCTATTTTATTGCATATTATACTGCACAATGAAAATAATAATTTCTAACCCAGTTGAATACCCTTGATTTCTGCAACATACAACTGTTTGAAAAGGAAGGTCATGTGAAAGCAGAATAGGACAAGAGCATTGCAAATAATGAGTAATTTGCCAGAATGCAATAATTTCTTCAATTTATTAGATGCAAGACGATGTAAAAATTTTATGACATTAAAAACGACATTAATGAAAATATATATACAATAATGGACTGCAAGTGTAATTTTATTATGATTCCAAGTAGCTGCACATCCTGTAATAGCCAGCATAGTTATTGATTAATCATCTTAACTTGTACTTTGTTCTTTAGAAATGAGCCTCCAAGCGCTTGTCAACAGACAACTTACAGTTTCCATAAATCTTTATTACTTTGTCAATAAACAAGCTTTATTATCTCACACAACCTTTTCAGTGGAAAAAGTGTGGCAGGAAATATATTTTCCTTGTTTGCTAGCTGGCCATAATGTTTTATCAATACTGACAACTTATGCTTAGTAATTATTTCTTAATAAAATTTCAGTTCCAGGAATGATCTGATGAGAAGCTACTACAGCAACACAAGCTTCTGGTATATGCTAACTATGAGATGCTACAGCCTTATCACAGTGAGAGTGCAAGTCTTTACAGTAACATCAAATAAATGGCCATTTCTCTCTCTTAATGGAGGCGGAAATTTAATCTCACTCATTTGGATCTTTGGCCGAAGCTATTAAAAGAATCTGTCACATCTTCTGTAGACAGATCTGCTGATCTCAGCATCTACATACATGCTCCCTTCTGCACACATATACACATACCTTGCTGTTGTTGAGAGGACATCCTGCTGTATTGATGTCTAAGCATTTGTCAAGCACAAGCCCATACTGTATATCATACTGTAAAGGTCAACATTTCTGCATATTCTCTTACATGCAGAAAGCAAAACAAACACTTTCATATGATTAATGCAAAGAGAAATATAAAAGGATGGCCCAATTCCAAAAACCAACCGCTCAAAAGCTTCATCAAAGTTCATCTACCTACAGCTATTTCATAGTCTTTATGTGACCTTTACTAAAACTGTTTGTTTCTAGAACTTAACAAAAAGCACCAGTGTTAAACAATACCAAAGTTAGCATATTTCTTCAGTTGCCTAGACACTATTAGTGCTCTCATGCATACTAGGTAATTAAACTGTAAAAATGTGGCCCAGCCAATAACAAATATATTTTTGAGAATAAATAATGGTGATGGTTGTAACCCAAGAGGAATGATGGTGTTCGCTTAAACGAACCTAGAGTTCACTCGGGAGGGTTTTTGGCAGAAGACAGCATGGTTTGAGGCGGCTGGCGAGGCGAATAAAAAATCTTAGGGGAAATTCTTAGATCTAAGATGTTGCCAACCATGATCAGGCATATGTCCTAGACAAACAAGCATAAAAGCAACCCAAAATACCTTGGAATATCAATGAGTTTTTTCTCATGAAACCAACTTGAACAGGATGTGAAACTAGAGGAAAGGAATAAAATGTGCTTGGCAGATAGAGAAGAGAGAAACACAAATAAACAACCACAAACAGCATCTACTTCAGATTAGATACATCAGATTACAGTCCAATGCAAAAGGAAGACAGTAAATTACAAAAGTGAAAGTGAACAGGCTGTTCCTAATGTTGCATTGTACTACACAATATAACCAACATATCTGCATTAAACAAAAATAATAAATACACTAATGTTCAAAGTTTGAGGACGATATTTCGGTTTTTGAAAGAAAAAAACACCAAAAAAGTAAAACCAGTAATATTGTCAAATACGATAAAAATTTAAATGAACTTCTTTATTTTTCTAATATATATCAAATATAATTTAATTATTTAATTTATTAGTCATTTTAATTTATTAATTATTCCTGTGAATTTTCAGCAACCATTACTCCAGTCACACGATACTTCAGAATTCCTTCTGATTTGATGACTTGGTGCTCAAGGAAAAAAATTGTATTCTAATTAATGTTCCAAACAGTTGTGCTGCTTAATATGTTTGTGGAAAGCGTGATAAATTTAGTTTCTTTGATAAATAAAAAGTTTAAAAGAACAGCACTTTTTTTGAATTTCTGTAACATATTCTAAATGTTTGTCACAAATTATATACTTTTATATATAATACGTTTTTTAATCCATTTGGAAGATTATTGTATGAAAAAAAAGTTGCTTGAACAATCATATCCTTTTTCTTCTCAATTAAAGCATTTTGTTATTGAATAACATTAAGAAAAACTTCTCATTCAAAAACACATACCTTCCCTTTTGCCATCCATCCCATCCAGAAGGGGGCGGTAGTCTGTCTTCCCAAAAGTCTCGCCCACTTTATCATCATAGGTCTGTGCCTCCAACCCAGCCACAAAATCCCTCTTCAGAAGGCTGTCCTGGGTTGCCTTAGGTGCCCCATCTGTGAAGGCATCACGTAAACTGAAGTCCATCCTCCTGTAGAAAAAAAAGGGAGGGCGAGCAGTGAAAACAAAGCAGGCCTGAACACAATTAAAAAGTCATGCAGCTGAAATATATCTTGCTCTAGATAATCCTGCAATAACAATCGATTTGGCCTATTTTCGATCCCTACAACTAACATTCATAAAGTTAATAGATAATAATTCATCCCTTCAAATCAATGATCAATTTAGGATACACTCAGAGAGGTCATACACTCAAAGACTTCTCGTTTAAAGGCTTACAACACACAAATATGGCCAGATGTTCAGATCTAGACAAATCTGATCATCTGCCTGTGCACCACGTATTAAAATCAGGAGCCATTTTGAAGGATGTGTCTGAATGCCAAATGTACAACTGTCATGTAAGTCACATTTTAAAAGGTTAAATTGATGATTTCCTTTAAACAGCAGAACACAATGTTAAATGCTTCTATAAAACACGATTATATACCACGAGCATGTGAACCTGTTTAACATCAGGTGTCACTAGACTAAAATTCAACTTCTTGATTTGCTCAAATTTATCAGTTCACACAAAACGACCTAGGTTACGTATGTAACCCAGGTTCCCTGAAGGGAACGAGAGCTGCGTCAAAACGCATATGGGAACGCCATATGCGTTTTGACGCAGCTCGACGTTCCTGGAAGGGAACAACTACGTATTATGCCAATAAACAGTGTCAGTCAGAGAAAATGAAGGAAAACTCAGAAAAGGATAGTGAGAGAAAGAAAGGGACAGAGAGCTTGTCATTGTGCACTAGCCCAAGGCACGTGTTTGTTTGTCATCGCAGGAGTTTAACTGTGTCTCATTGTTTCTCTAGCTGTCACACGATCCACAATCAGAGAACCCAGATTAACACAATTACACACTGTCCTGTTCAACAAAGTTCCAAAAAAGCAGCAACACTCTTGTGTGACGAACATACAAACCAAAAATCAAGCTGCCGTGCATTTTGACAGCGGGGGGTAAATGAATTAAGAGCCAAACAAATCTCCACAAAGGTTTTGATCTATCCAGTATAGACATTAATGTGATTAAGTCTGTTCAAAGCTAAACATGGGATTAAAATGCTGCTGCCCCAGAACCTAGCCAGAATCTCCTCTTTCCTATTCACTTTTATTACTTATCCACAGCTTTATCTTTGTATTTTCTTCCTCCTTGTTTTCCCCATCCCCCTGTATGTAGATGGATGTAAAGTGTAATTCTGTTGATATCCTGGTAGATGGATGGTAAGAGGCCCAGCTGGTCCAAAAAATGAAGGGATTAGAGGTAGAGTGATTCCCCCTCGTATTTGTCAGCCGGACTGAATCCCCTGCAGACATCACAAAATCATCCCTAAACACTTACTGTAATCAGCTGTTTCTGTACAGCAGCACACACGGACATACAGTAACATTAGACCATATGAACATAAACTTCACATTTGAAGAAACAAACTAGACTATTATAATTCTTAAAATGACTTCTTACAGAGATCTTTCTTCATCGTCCCATTCAATTTTGTTGATAATTCGATATGTAAGCATATTTTCATGAATGATCTTATAGCAAATTCTGGTTTGCTCATCAGTGTTTTTTATTATTATTACTGTTTATATACTATTATAGCGATTTTCAATTAGCTTGATCAGTTTTCATATTAATTTTAGTTTAGCTTTTAGTAATTCTGTTATGTTTCTTTGTCATTTTTAATTTCCATTTAGCTTTAATTTATTGTATTTAAGTTTTAGTCATTTTAATTTATAAAAACTTGATAAAGTTAAAAATATTAAATTAATATGACTAAGCATTAATATATTTAGTTAATAATATTATGTCAATAATAATACATTTCAGTTTCCAAGGCAATCCAATGTTCGTTTGTTTTTTAAAGATTAAAGGGATAGTTCACCCCAAAAATTAGTCACCCTCAAGTTGTTCCAAATCTGTAAGATATTAAGATATTTTTGATGAAATCGGAGAGCTTTCTGACCCTTCATAGACAGCAACGCAATTACCACGTTCAAGGCCCAGAAAGATAGTAAGGACTATCATTAAAATAATTTATGGGTGAACTATGACTTTAAGTGTTTCATATAATATTTACATTTTATTTTATTTTAGGTGTATTTCAGTCACCAAAAATGATCTTTATTAAGTTTTAGATTTGGTTAAAAATAACAACACTGTATTATTAAAGCTAGAGAGAAAAAACAAACAAAAAAACATGTCATATGGCAGGTCATATGGTGTGGTATCCTAAGGCTTACTCATCAGACCGTGGCAAATGAGACACAGGTACATCCCTGCACTTTTACTGCTCTGACTCTGACACGGCCCTGTGTCCTGCTGTGATTCAGCAGTTTTTCTTTGCGCCCTGTGTGATGTCACCAGCCCTAGCACAAAGTGGCATCTCACAGAGTGCCATCACTCTCTGTTTTGGAGGGACACTCTTGTTCACTTAAATCATCCGTTTGATTCGAGGGGCCTGAACACTGTGGGTGGGTGTATGCGTGTAAGTAAGTACAGTGCTCATCCAAAAGTCTGAGACTACACTGAACATCTGAGGCTGTATTGAATAAACTATTGGTCTTAATTCTTGGCTATTAGAAAAAAATTCTACTTCTAAAGTGAAATTACCATGGTTACTATGCAGATAGGATAAGTCCTGTAATACAGCCCTGTAATACATGTTAATAAATTAATTTACTACATTTAAATTAAGATATTCTGCCCAGTTTTAGGTCACTAATCAAGTAAGTGAATGTGTGACACTGATCATTTGACACTTTACAGAGAGTCAGATGTCCTTCTTCACACAAGATGCACAAGATGCTCTTTGAATCATGCTGGAGAACATGATCGTCAGGTTTAACACACTTGGAATACTCCACCCAAAAATTACATTCCGTCATCAATTACTCACCCTTATGTAATTCCAAACCTGTATGACTTGCTTTCTTCTGTGGAACGTGAAGATATTTTGAGAAATATTTTTGTCTATAAAATGATTGAAGTCAGTGGACTTCAATGCTGGCTTCATAATGTTCCTCAAAATTTATCCTTTTGTGACTCACAGAAGAAAGAAATGCATAAAGGTTTGGAACAACATGAGGGTGAGTTCATTTTTGGGTGGACTATTCCTAAGAAGTAAAAAAGACAGAATACAAGGACATTATTAAATTCATGTGTTTTTTTTTTTTTAATTCAAATAGTTTGAGCTTGTGTAAATATAGGGATTCAGCAATGAACCAGATGTGTCTCTTCAAATGTCGCTCAATCCAAATGTTCTAAAATCTAGACAGAGTCTGACAGAAGCGCACGCTCTGTCCTCGTGCGGTTTAAAAGGCGAGCTCACAAGAGTTTTTGAGAAGAAACTACTGGGCTGGCATTTGGCAGCCATTTGTGTTGCTGTGTAAACGCTGTATTCCAACCATTCCTGTATGAATGCACACAGAACGTGGGATGGGGTTCTGGCTCAATGTGTTCCATTGTGTGCCAAAGCCACTGAGCATGCGGTTACTGGCTGCCACTCATTGTGACAGGGTTTATGTATCTGCGCCTCTACCAGTCTCTGTCTGTTTCTTAGTTATTCTGAGTAAAAGTGAGGCATACAAAAATAAGGGACTGTCAAGTGCTGAGTTGGATTGTAGTGTTGCATTATTATCAGCTAACCTGATATTTTTGTAACAAAATATGATCTTGTATATTTCTCACCCTCAGCTTACATCATCGTCCTAAAATGGGGAGAGTGCTATTGGCCCCCCTTATAAACATCCAGCCCGTGGTCACAGCACAACAGCGGAGGGGGGGTTTCTGTGCGGATTAGAGTCAGAGGCCATCAGTGAGGGGAGTGAAGATTATGTATGACGGGACGCAGGGCATCACAACAGGCCGGCAGGCCCTGACCTGACACCCCAGAATCACGGCTGTCCAGAAAACAGCATGCCATCTTACAGAGCTTCCCTTTCCCAGCAACATATGATGACACTGTTGGTCCACAATATATTTACATAAAACTTTTTTTTTTTTTTAAATGATTTACGGGACATTTTCATGTTCATGATGGAGCACAGAAAAAAACGTTTTGTATTCCTTAGGTTTTTTTTTTGTGAAATTGCAACCACACTAAGTGTAAATGTATCATTTAAATAACAATTAACCCCTTAACTGTCACCCTCTTTTTGAATATAGACATGAATGTGCACTATACAAACTTAAACAGTTAAAATTCATTAACAAATATGTTTTATAATATGATTTTAAAGTATAATTTCCATGGTAATGCAATGTCTGATTTTAAAAAGGTTTTAAGCTTTCATTTGATATATAGTTTATGATGATTACTAAAACATGAAAGGGAAAAAGGCAACAAAAAAGACTTTTTGTGACAAAGGTCAGAACTCCTGTTATGATGTAGATCCGTAAAAATATGATGATTAATGATCATAATCCATCAGAACAGGTTTAAAGTTTACCAAGCAAATATAGATTGTTTTGCAAAGCCAAATCATCAATTAAAATGCACAGCAATAGTTGTATATTAATAGCAATAGTATATTATTTATAAAGGCTTTTGTTTGAGAGGAACATTTGTGTGCTTCCTAAGATCATTTACATGTTAAAGCGCAATCATGTCAGGCAAATGAAAACATTTGCAGAATGACAACAACCTTTGTGGCATTAGTCACTGCTATATTTAATCCTGATATTTAAAAGTGAATCGATCTTTAAACATATTAGTCCCAGTTTACATGCAAAGATAAGAAAATACAGACAAGAAAACAGACTCAAGAAGGACACATCCTTGTCCTTCACACCAGCTTTACCTGAATAAACACCACTGACATTTGTTCATGACCTGTATGCAAAACAAACAAAGCCAGTCACAGTGCAAAGAAGGAGAAATAACATGCAATAACTGAATAAGGAATAAGACTTAAGGGGGTGTGGTCAAAGTGTTGTTCCTCTGTCCCTCTATAATGCAACAATTCAGAATATCAAACAAGAAAAAGAGGCCATGAGAGAATAGCCACGTTTTATAACACATATGAACGTCTCCTACAGTCCAACATATCCATACATGACCCTCAATGCGTCGGTTCCTGGTCGTCTGTCCCATTTCAATTGCATTTAACAGCATGACGCATGTCCATGAGGCATGTTGAAGAGGTGCACTGCGGAGAGCCGAGCACGCGATGCACAGACCCAGTATGAATGAGAACGATGCGATGCGATGCGATGCGACGCGACAGACTAGAACGCGCTTGTTACAATCAAACCAGCTTCGTTTTATTATTAACAGACGCGTTCTGGTTTGTCGCGTCGCTCGCTTGCAGTTCATATGGAGAGTAAAGCTCAAAACGTCCTTTATAAGGAACCTCGCACGATTTCATCATCCACAATATCCACAACGTTGAAGCAATATGTGGCACTGTACTGAAGTTATGTAACTAGAGTAGCTTTCTATAGAGGTTTGCTGCTGCGGAGGACACCTGTCCTGAGCATCCAAACTGCGGCAGTACCCAAACAAAGAAATCTCGGCAGGTCGACGTGTTTGGGAACGTTTGGGAACGAAAGAGCGATGAGTCATGGACACCCTTTATTTACATCGCATGGTTATCTCGCGTGCATGCAACAATAACTAACGCCTGTCAAGCAGGGACTGCGACTGCATCACAATCTTTTGTCTTCATTACGCGTAGCTATTTTAATGCAAAGCCATTTCCTATAGTGAGGTTGTATATTGTGAGCGCTAATCACAATGTCAAAGTGCACTTACCCGTTGTTGTTGTTGTTTTTAAAATTCAGTACGCTGTAGAGTTGGCCGATGTGCAGAGTCAGATCCGCCCTCTCGTACAGTGCGCCTCTGTGATCTCAGGGCAACGCCCCGCCCCTTATTCCCCTCGACCAAACACAATTCAGGAAAATTGTACTCGTTCCGCTATTTTCCCTATATTCACTGTGCTGCTCTTGGACTTGAGCATCCTCTCTGTTCTTACATGCGTCCCCCACCAGTATTGATTGACAGCTAATGGACACAATGAGTATGCTGATGACTGATGAGAGGCAGGGAGATTCGCCAATCAATACATCAGCAACAGCGCGCTGAATAGATCTATTTTGGCGTCAGACCAGATGACATTGTATCGAGGAACATCAGACTGTCCGATGAGACGTGATACCCTTGTCGTTTCCTGTCCTTTATGCGAAAATGCATTTGAAAATCCCCTGAATGTAACTTCATACATTTATGACACCCTTACAAAAAATAGGCTGCTAGTGTAAAAGAGCATCAAGCATTGTGGAAGGACGGAATTCCTCTATTATATTGTGTATCCGGTTCTGGAACATGATTAAGGAGCATAAATATAAAAATATAACAATAATAGGCTAAGTGCAGGACTCCCTTTATTTTGGTAAATGGGTGTGTCTCTTTCTGCTGGTTTCCTATTACACTGAACCTGAGTTTCCTTTCAGGAGCTATGCTTGAATAAACAGTTCAATGAATTTTCCTTCATATATGCTAGTGGTCTCAAAGTCATATTGCCAGGTTGAACTGTGTTTATTGTTTGGATATGTTTCTATTTTAAATATTTAGGTGGGCCTTTTCTTATGCTTATTTGATTCTGAAAAGATATTTCAAAGGACAGTTAGAGATTAGGTTGAGAGCAAAACAAGAAGTAGCAATGAGCAGAAGGATATACATCACTTTTAGACTCACACCAGCTTCCTGTTTTAATTTAGCAGTACAGTGGAAATGGGGTAGAGACTTTCAGTTTCCCCCTCTAGCTCTATGGATTGAATCCACAGACATAAATATCAAAGCCGTGAAAATGGATTTCATTGGTGTTTTCTGGCAGCAGCACTGCAGCAGAGGTGGTGACATTTAGAAAAAGAAAAGCATTATTTTTGACACCAGATAAACACAAGGAAAGGTTGACTGTTCTCATTCATTCAGTCAGATAAGACGTGTTTCATAAACTTCAAAAGACTTGTGAATTATGTGAATTAATTTATTCAGTGTGAATTTGATTATAAGTTAATAAGACAAAAAAAATCACAATAATCAATTTATGGTAAGCTAACAATAAATATTCCTACTTAGGATTGCAATAAATTACATGCTATAATATATAAGAACATTCCAAGCTATACTCTTTCTATAAATCACATTCCCTATAAATATCTTTCACATTTATAGTATGGCTTACTACTGGATGTGTTTGGCATGAACCAGTGCTAACTGATTATATTATGTATTATATATGTATATTTCAACAGTAATTGCACTAATGATATAGATTATGATCAAAATGGATTTTCATTCATAAACTGTCTAAATTACATTTAACACATTTTGACCCCTTGGCCAAACTGATGATTATATATTTAGAGCGATAACATATTCTCAAGCGAAAATCTGTGCAATGGATGGCCTTGAAAGATATAAACACATGCTTTCAGTCATGTACACTACTGGCATGTTATTCAGCAGGATTCACCATTGTTCCCTGGAATCACTCACTCTGAGGTATTTCAGCTACTAGAAATGAGCTTCGGGTTCCTCCACCTGAGATAAAATGTCCAAATGGCCATTCAAGTCCTAATAAATCATACTCCGATGGGACTTTCCAATGTATTTCTATAATATGTCCAAGACTTCCAAACAAACACAAATTCAAAACCACACTGTTAAAAAATGTATATGCTAATACATATCATTACATTGACACCTCAAAATAACAAGAGAACACTTTCGTAAAATAAATAAAACATTTTCATTGAGAGGCAGGTAAAAACCACAAGTACCGTTAGACCAGCTAACACAAAAGTACCAATCTACAGGGACATTAATGATGCCTCTACGTTAGACTTTCTGAGGTAATTAATATAAACCTGAAGTAGAAGGTCTTCAAAACATCCTGCCAACATTGCTGTGGTCCATCAGGATGCATGCATTGTTTTCCACTGAGATGCTGAACAAAATATCCAATCTTAACACCCAGGATTAGAGCCATGTTGTTTTTGGATTGAGGAATCATCCTCTACATGATCTACGCGTCTTGAACACTCCAAATCTAACCTCAGTCCAGATTGTGGATGGTGAACAATTGCAATAGGCTCCGCATCTAAAAAACTATAACTACCTCGATTAACTATGACTGTTTGTTGGTGATCAGTGCGAGCTGTAAGATAATCAGGGATATTTGCTGCATTGTGGCCTATGCTATGTGGCCATCGTCCCATATAAGCCCCAGAAGGAGTCTCAGAGGAGGGCTGTAAGGAAGAGTCCAGGAGCTGGAGCTCCATTGCACCTGATAGACTTTCACTGGAATTTTTGGGACTCTCAGCAGTTGGGACTCTCAAGTCGTGGGGGTCAAGTATCTAGGAAGAATCCAAGAGAATTAATTAAATACTCATATGAGATTGAAAATTGATGACAGTGGTTTGAAAGTCTGTGAAATACCTCAGAGAGAATGGCTGGCATTTCTGTCTCTAAAGGGTTGACAGGATGGACCCGTTTTTGGCCTGGTTTGGGTGGATTTGGAGATGCCTCTATAGGGGACGTCACAGAGCTGTAGGCTGGTGGAACCAGCACCATCTGCCTCTGAAGCAACTGCATTATGGCCCCCATGTCTGTTGACATGCGCTTCTCCAATCTTTGAAAAAACAAGATGACAAACACAGCTCAAGGTATATGGAGTGAAGGATGCCAAGATAGCAACACTGCTGCAGTGGGATCTCACCGGTGGAGCTGTCTCTGCATCATTTCCAGTCTATTCTCTACATCAGTGCAATGACGATGGGTAACACTGTGCAGAACAGTATTAGAGGGCAACGAAGATGAGGGTAAGGACATGCTGTGGCTGGGTACTTCCTGGTACTGATGGCCACGACTGTCCCCCCAGAAGCTGAAGATGTTAGAAACCCCAGAAAGAGCACCTAATTTAAGATAAGGGTAATGTCAAAACTGTGCATTCACTGCAAGAGAAGACTTCCCCCAAAAGTGAAAATTCTGTCATTATATTTACACATGCTCATGTTGTTCCAAACCTGAATTTTGTAAGAATATCCTGATGAGTTATTTCACTGGAGCATAAAGCACCATGAGTCTTCTGAAGTTAAAGTGGTTATACAATGAAAACCAGCCCAAATGATTCATTCATGAATCACATCTGGTTCTTGAGTTCTCACTGACTCAATGATCTGGCCGTAATGGTTAATAGCTCACTGGTTTGAAAGATTATCAGTGAATAATGACTTATATTTTATAATATTTGTGTGGTGCTTCTGCATCCTTTCGGAAGCTTGAAACCTTCAAAACCTTTAGGCTAAGAGTGACCACTACCTTTGCTATTTTGTTTTTCACAGATGAGAGAAGCTTATACAGGTTTGGAACAACATGAGGGTGACAAAATGTTCATTTTTTTCTGAATGTATCCTTTAAAAGTGTTAGCTCAGCCAAAAAAAAAGAAACTTCTGTCATAATTTCCTCACACTCATGTTGTTCCCAATCCATTAGATTTTCACTCATCTTCGAAACACAAAAAGATGTTTTAATGAACCTTGAAAGATTTTGGTAACGTAAATCAAACACATGAATCAAACAGTTTAATCCAATACTTCTGAAGATAAACAATCATTTTATATACAGATTTAATTAGTTATTTATTCATAAAAAAATTGATCAACACATACATACAGCACATCAAATATGGCAAAATGGAAGCTCAAACATGCTTGCTTGACATGCGAGAACCAATCATGTTTGTTTGTTTGTTTACCGTTTTTGATGAGCTATGTGTGTTGTTGATGTGAATAAAAGCTTTTAATTCTTTTTAATTCATCATTATGATTGTGTCTCTTTAGAAAAGATGGACTGCTCGATTTGTATGGATTTCTTTTATATCTTTTATTGAACTTTTTGAAGAATCAAAATTTTTGTAATGGAGGTTCAATCAAGGGACAAAGATCTCTCAGGGTTCATCAATATCTTCATTTATGTTTCAAGGATGAAGGAAAGTCTTATAGTCTAGTAGCCAAGTAGGTGAACCCGGAAATGTTGAGTACACCAAAGTTTTATTGCAGAAATGTGAAGTATGGGTCCCCAGCATACAGAAACTACCGGATGCTAATTTGCATATGTTGAGCAATTTGCATAATTTGCATAATTAGCATTATTAGCTTAATCGTCCATTTTGACCACATATTTTGCACTGAATGGCCAATTTCTACAATATGTGAGTGGTTTTAGAGGTTTTAGAGGATGCTGATTTCATTTCTGGCATTTTCAGATTTCAAAGAGCTAATTTTAGTACATATTTTGATTTAGGCAAATTTTGATTACTTTCAGTCATAATTTTAGGTTATTTTTATGGTAAACAAAATATTTCAGAATCATGAGTGCTCTTGTGAATGTTGATGCATTGTTTTCAGGGTGTAGAGAGGCTGAATCCCCTCCTGACAGTTTTGAAGATTCAAAATTGCTTTTTGGATAAACAATGAATATTTGTTAGGCTGAATGTTATGCATTTCTGGATGAAAAAGCAATGCGGGTATTTGACATAACTTGGATCCTGCAACTGTACGATACATATTAATGGGGTAGCTCTTTAAGACACCCAATGAGATGACATCACCTAAGCCCATCACCATGTGTGATCAACGAACTATGTACAAATATACACTATATACATGCCATATAAGACAGGCCCTGCAAGTCGCTAGGGCAACGGCCGAATGGCAGAAGGGCTGCCCAGGTTGGTCCGCAAGTCGCAAGATCCAACGGGGACCCAATTAAAACTTCGCCAGGCGCAAGAGTTAAAACTGAATCTGGGCAACCCGGGTCAGCCCGCCAGACGCAAGGCTAACCAAGAGGGCTTCACCTTTGCACCACGCCAAACATGTAAATATTCAATATATACATGCCATACAAGACAGGCCCCGCAAGTCGCTAGGGCCATGCCAGAATGGCAGAAGGGCTGTCCAGGTTGGTCCGCAAGTCGCAAGATCCAACGAGGACCCAGTTAAAACTCCGCCAAACGCAAGAGTTAAAACTGAGTCTGGGCAGCCCGGGTCAGCCCGCAAGACTAACCAAGAGGGCCTCACCTCCACACCACACAAAGCACACACTGGCTACCACCTTCAGGCAAACTGCTATGCCTCACAATTAATTAACAATGAAGGGGTGGTGATGGTGCAGTGAATAAGACACATGCCTTTGGTGTGAGAGACCCGGGTTCGAATCCACTGCGAGACACCAATGTGTCCCTGAGCAAGACACTTAACCCCTAGTTGCTCCAGAGGCGTGCGACCTCTGACATATATAGCAATTGTAAGTCGCTTTGGATAAAAAAGCGGCACTTTGCTGATGTGCAAGGTTTCAACCCGGCTTTGCAACCACAGCTGACAACATCTAACAAAGCAGGAGGAGCAACTGGACTTGAATCCTGGGTGGGCATAATCAGTTCCTCTCCTTCCTTTAGACCCATCTTCTTGTCCCATCCAAACAAGGTGATATCCACAGCCGGTGGATCAGGGTGGTCAGCTGCTTTCCATAGCAGCACCTGTAGGTGGGCACGTCTTCCATGAAGGCGCATATTGCGCTCTGTAGGAGGTAGTGCCTTCAGTGCTGGGGGCCTTTTGCGCTTTTAGTAAATTTCATACCGGGCCCCATCCAAGGTTACAGAGTTCCTCTGATTGTACAGAGCCAGAAAGAAAGCCCTTGTTGCTTTTGTGATCTGTAAATCTGTGGCTTCTGCCTCTCCAATACAGTGGAGAAGCTTACCAGGTACGACTCTCATGGCCTTGAGTGCAGACACCTTCCCCTTCCCGACAGGATATGAGGTGGTATCACATCCCGAAAGAGCATGCATGGCCAGAATGGAACCACATTGGTCACCCAGATTCTCTGCAGTTGCATTTATGCTGAGAACAGTGCCATTTCATTTTTCCATCTGTAGGTTAGTTGTGATACCAGCCTTCCAACACCAATAAACCATAAGCACAAAGACATCTGTGTCATCACTGAGAATGTGAACAGTTGAAGCCCCATGTCTGACAGCATCTAACATGTAAGATATAAGTGATATATCGGCCTCATCATGAGTGTCAATGCTGTCAGCTTTACTGACCATCATGATCTTACTTCCTACATTGAAAGTATACAGGAGTTCGCTCAGCCTTTGTTTGTTGTGCTTGTTTTTCAAGACTTTGTCTCGACTAGGTAGAGGTGTAGTCAATGAGAGCTTGTACTCTGTGGAGCTCTCTCCTGCTCTTCTATGTCTCTCATGGTCCTTGGCAGACACCTGCAAATATCTGTCAAAGATGACAAAAGTTTGGGTATCGTAACAATTAAGCTGACGTCCCATGCTGGCTGCAAGATCTGCCACTGTCCCAGACGATGGCCAAACCACGTGATAAATGATCTGGGGTGCATCCACGATGACAACATCTGGTGGCTGGGGATTGCAGACTGGAAATCGCAAGAAGTGAATTTTAAACAAAGAAGAATACAACAATTTTAAATTATGGTAACTAATTTTAGAACACCAGATTCACCCACAAAATGGATCTGAATAGAAATTCACAATGTACTGAACAATACTGTCATTATAACTCTGTCCACCTTTTATCTTAATGTGAAAACATAAGTAATGCCAACATTAAAATGTCAACATTAAATCCCTTGACTGACTTTTGTACGAATATTAAGGCGATATAAGAATATAAAAATATTTGCAAGGTGAATTTTGACTTTAAATCTAGACTATAACTACAACAGCTCACTGCTACAGCTTATTTGCATAAAAACATGACCGGACCTCAAGAAATGTAAACAAATTGAGGTTATCAACATTCACATCAAAGAGCAAGAGTTCTTGTGATTCTGAAATGTGAGAATATTGTGTTTACCATGAAAATAACCTAAAATTTTGTCCGAAATTAATAAAAAATGTGTCTAAATTTATCCAAATTTGTTATAGAATTACCATTTTGAAGTCTGAAAGTGCCAGAAATGAAATCAGCATCCTCTAAAACCACTCACATATTGTAGAAATTCGCCATACAGTGCAAAATATGTGGCCAAAATGGACGATTAAGCTAATAATGCTAATTATGCTAATTATCCAAATTGCTCAACATATGCAAATTAGCATCCGGCAGTTTCTGTATGCTGGGGACCCATACTTCACATTTCTGCAATAAAACTTTGGTGTACTCAACATTTCCGGGTTCATAATGGGGCTCTATGGGCTGGCTACTAGACTATTATGGGTTTAGAATGACATGAGGGTGAGTAAATGATGACAACTTAAGCTTTTGGTTGAACTAACTTCGTAATTGAAAATAAATCCAGTTATGTCATTCAAATTAACATAAATGTTAAGATCTTTGTAATTCTTTTCCTCATATTTTTTTCCAAGTCCTCTTTTTTCAGATAAGTAAGCAAATACATAACACTTATATAATACACCTAATGTAAATTAGACAGTAAGCCGGTAATAACAGGAAAGAGATTAGTCACAGTTCACATTATCAGAATCCTACCTGACAGTGCATTGAAAGAGTTGCTGCTGTTGTGGTTCTCGTCTCTATTAGCATTGCTGACACTAGCGATACGGCTCTGAGAGCAGTCTACTATCACAGCAGGCTGTCGGGTCTCTTCCTCTTCATCACTGCTGGACTGGGAGTCAAAAATGTCTGAGTCCCGATGAGCAGCTTGTCTATCCTTGTGCTGCTTGCTTGAATTCTGAGTTCTGAAAATCGCCTTGAGATTTTCTTCAGTCTTCTCTGTATCTGCTACTAAGAGAATTTGCAGGAGAAATGAAATCCAAGAATCTGAAAGAATCTAGAAGCTATCACACAGTGTTTGCTCTTACCTTGTGGGATAGAGCTTCTTTTGGACTGGAAGAACAGCTTTGCTCTTCGTGTTTGATGGTCAAGACAGCCATGGTCAGAATCTTCAGTGTCACTGCTCATTGACCCAGCTTTAGTGTTAGTCTGTAGAGAAGATAAAGACAAATGTTCAAAAGCGCACCTACTATTAAAGTACTATTAAAGCAGAGACATGTGTGAGCTTACATCTCTCAAGTTGAAGGTGATCTCCAGGTTGCTCCAGAAGTAGTCTGAGAACTCTGGATACATGTCCAAGACCTCCACTATATCATCTCTGTGGATTTTATGCAGGTCACAGTATGTCAGTGCTCTCACATTAGAACTTGACTTTCCAGGACGCGCATATAAGTTAATGGGCTCTCCGAATATATCATTCTTGCCTGAGTATAAGCCAAAGGAAGAGATTTTGAGTCACATAATGCATCTTTCCTCAGGTAAAAGACATTAAACACTTTGAATTCATACTTCCACCCAGTTCTATTTTTGCAATATAAGGCAGAAACAGTAAAGGGCCAGTCACACTACACTATTCGTTCCATTGATTTCATTTTTAAAAAGACACTACAGAGTGTGATGTCATACCACGACTGTTGAGGGTCTGAAGGAATTTTGCATGCTCAAAGTCTAGTGTGATCACCGCTTAAGAATAATATGCAGTATGCTAGTATGTTATTCCAAATTCTTCCTTAGAAAACATGTTTTTATGCATAAACAACAGATGGTGCTGTGTCATTAAAAAAAACTAGCAGGAAAAATAATCAAATGTCCACAAGATGGAGCCATACAATAACAGCTTTCTCATTTCTCAAACATCTTCAATGCACCAAGGATGAATAAAATAAAAATAATTATTGACATGTTTGCTCTTCTATTCTGCATTTATAAGTGCACTAATTCTGCAGTCATAATAATCTGTAAAATTAATCAGAATCAATTTAAAATGAATTTGTTTTATTGCTTCTCCTCAAGTTTATATATCTAAAAGTACTCTAATGGTGGGTAGAAAAAAATATATTGTCACAGTAAGAGTCTTTAAATATGAAAAGATATTCATATAAATATATAAATATTATCAGAACTGTTGTAAAACAAAAATTCACATCTGAGTACATTCAGTATGCTTCTTTTTTTCAAATAAAAACAAATAATCAAAACATAAAATGGTCAACAGACCAACATACACATTGGTTGAAGCTCATGTGTATTAGATATAAAGATGTTTACTCTAACTGAACATAGAAATTCATGGAAGACATTTTTTACTCATTTTTTAAAGCATATTGCCATATAAAACAGTGCGATCACCTGAATATGAACAATATGAACTAAAACAAGACTGTATTTATCTATACAGTCTTTTTATTTAATGTTGAAATTATCAAAAGTATTCTAATGGTAGGTAGAATAAAGATAGTGTCACTGTAATAGAATGAATACAAATTCTAGATAATATTTTACATATGTTCATATTGAAAAGGTCTTTAAAGATGAAAAGATATAGCTGCTTTTATATTTTAGGGATATTTTTTGGGGGAAGGGCTCCATGGAATGCCCTGATATAAGCATATGACCACAATTAGATGGTCCGATTTTTTTGACCTCATCGCTTTGATTTATCACTTACCCAAAATGGCCACTACCACATCTCCCTTTAAGATCTCAATGGAGCCACGAGAAATGAAGTACAGCGCTGAAATGACATCACCAGCGTGGACCAAGGTGTCTCCAGGTGGAGCGTGAGTAGTCTTGAACTTCATAGCCAATGCACGTAAGCAACCTTTAGTGGAGCCCTTGAAAGCTTTACAGTTCTGCAGCAGTGTACGATTCAGATGCAAACAGATGTCTGCCTGTAAGCACTCTGGGAACCCCTTCAGCACCTGCAATGTGATAAAACACAGGTTAATGTGATAAATGGTACCACGTTATATGCTCTGTCATGTGTGTATGCAAAAATAAACAGGGTGGAAAAAATAGAGTACGCCCAGGTGTTCACAAGAGGGCTATTCTGTATGTGGCTCTGTGACTCACAGCATTCATGTCAATGCCATTAGTGTAGGACCAAGCATGCTGAAAATACTCCTCCAGCCTTTGCCTGAGTGGGTTGGGGATCTGGTGGAAACGGATGAACTCCCGAACCCGCAGCATCTGAGTGTGGTAACGCGCGGTGCCAGAGTACAGCCTCTGAATGATGGCTGACACATTTCCAAATATGCTAGCATACATCAGCGCTGTGAAGAAAACAACACACACTGTGTTAATCCACTCAGAAAAGATTGATCCACTTTAGTCTTCAAAGTTCCCCGCAAAAGGCAGGTCTACTAATCAAGTTTTGTGGGGAAATTTACTATTATTGATCTTTTATAAGTAGGGCTTTTATCAGACCATAGCAATTTGGTTTTATTGAAAGTTTAGACCAGGGGTTTTTAAAGAAAAGACCCTCAAATATGATAATATCCTTGTGAGGGACCCCCTTCCTAAAATATAAATACTGTGCATGAAAATATCAAATATTAATCATAAATGATAAATAAAAAATTCATATTATATTATATTTTTGTGATCCTATTCACTACTGTTCAAAAGAGTGGGGTCAGTAATATCACTTTATTTTTTTACTTATCAGAGCTGTTGCAAAACAGAAATTCACATCTGAGTTCCCTCATTATGCACTGGAAACGTAAGTGGTTGCAAACAATTTATTTTAGCTACATTTAAATAAAAACAAAATGTTGAAATTTAGTCAACTAAATTTGTTTATTTATATGTAGCTAAAATAAATCGATTGCAACCACTTACCTTAAAAAAAATTGGAAACTCAATTAATCAGGTTTTTTTTCAGTGTGCTTTTGTTTTTCTCATAAAACCAAATAATCAAAATATAAGATGACGTCATCAGACCCACACATATATTGGTTGAAGCTCATGTTCATGAAATATAAAGATGTTTACACTAACTGTACATACAGATTCATGGAGGACGTTTTCCTTCGTTTTTTAAAGACTTTGTGGCATACTGCAAGTTTTTTTTCCTTTTTAGGTAATGTTGAAAATATCACTGAATCATGTAAATATGAAATGAACGAATAGCAATTTCATCAATAACGACAAGTCACTTGCATTATTTAAGACTGTACTGTTGATTTTTGCAATGTAACAAACAAAACTCCAATAACAACTAGCCATTGTCAATCAGAGAGGTTCCTGAATCTCCAGAGATTTTATGTGTGTGTGTGTGAATATTTTGCCCACGGGATGGACTGGAGTGATGGCAGCTGAAATATCAGCTTTACCATGACAGGAATACATTACAATTTAAAACATATTAAAATAGAACATTTTTTGTTACAGAATTTTGTTACGGTATTTTGATCAAATAAATGCAGCCTAAATATATAAATGCAGAACATACAGGACAAAAAAAATCCCTAAACATGATGTATTGATCCTACAGTAGCACAAAATTGCGGATCCCAATTTGGAAAAAAAGTAAATCATATGAATAAACACTAACCTCCAATAAGCATGACACAGATGGAGAAGATCTTCTCAGAGTTGGTGTTTGGGGAGACATTTCCAAATCCCACACTGGTGAGGCTGCTGAAGGTGAAATATAGGGCGGTGACATATTTATCTTTAATAGAGGGCCCTGATGCAGGATTCGTCTTATTATACGGCTTCCCCAGGTGTTCACCCAAAGAATCAAGCCAACCGATCCGAGACGGGCCGTTCCTCTCCAAATTCCCAATAGCATACCAGATGCAGGCCAGCCAGTGAGCAATTAGAGCAAAGGTGCACATGAGGAGAAAGAGCACCGCGGCTCCATACTCGGAGTAGCGATCAAGTTTACGTGCCACACGCACTAATCGCAGCAGCCGAGCAGTCTTCAACAGACCAATCAGAGTCGTCGTCTGTCAATACAGGATAACAATGAGGATTGAAAGGTTAAGAGAAGGTTAGCAGAAGCTATAACAGCACAATAAAAAAAGAATACTTCAAATTGAACATTTTCTGAAAATGTACTCACCCTCAGGACATCAAAGATGTAGATGAGTTTATTTCTTTATCAGTACAGATTTGAAGATATTTAGCATTAAATCACTTGTTCACCAATGGATCCTCTGCAGTCAATGGGTGCCGTCAGAATGAGAAAGCAATATTATTGATAGAAAACTTGTATTTTAGCCAGAAGTAATGGTTTGAAGTTAAAAATGTCTTGATGGATTTTTAACAGACATTTTTTTTGGTCTCCCATTATTGTGATTTTTATCAGCTGTTTTGACTCTCATTCTGACGGCACCCATTGTCTGTGGTGAGCAAGTAATGTAATAATGCTAAATTTCTCCAAATCTGTTCTGATTAAGAAACAAACACATCTACATCGTCAATGGCCCAAGAGTTTTCAGCAAATCTTCATTTTTTTTTTTTTAGCTATTCCTTTAAAAACCAAAATTACCCATAAGTTCACTCACATCTTCTACAGAGCGATAAATGAGCAAGTCGAAAGGAATGGCAGCCACCATGTCAATGAGGAACCAGCCTTTAAAATAGTGGATGGCTATTCGGCCAGGCTGACTGACCACTTCATCGTTGCTGTTCACGTAGGTTGTGCGAAAGTTAATTACAATGTCAACTACGAACATGATATCCACAATGAGGTCCACCACGTTGAGTGGACTGCAAGAGTAACCGCAGCGCTGCATGGCGGCCTCTTCCTCATCGCTGAGCAGGAACGCAGCCGAATAAGGTGTAAAGATCGCCGTATAGATGACCAGCAGCAAGATGACCCAGTCCCAGACTGCTTTGAAGGGGCTGTAGTGTAAAATGGTCCATTTGTGGATTCGGGGAGCCTGGAGCTTATACTCAGGAAGGACATCTGCACCCAGAGACAGCACCTGAGGAGAAATATACTTCACAATGAGAGCTCTTTTCAGATTATGAGATGAATTATGACTGTTGAGATGTTGAAGTGCTTCAGATAAAAACACCTTCTGCTCAAACTATGCAGCAAAAGCATTTGGACAATTACAATGACATTATATATGTTTTTTAAAACATGTTTTAAACAATAAATGACCATTTTTTAAAGAAATTAATACTTTATTAAGCAAGGATACATTAAATTGATCAAAAAGATCAAAGGATTTATATTTCAAATTAATGCTATTCTTTTGTACTTACTATTCATCCACGTTTCACAGTCTCCATAACAGCAACGATTGTATTTTTAATTATTTCGTTATTCATTTATTTTTTATAATAAGAACTGTCTCTTGAGCAGCAAGTCAGCATATTAGAAGGATCATGTGACTGGAGTAATGGCTGATGAAAATTCAGCATTGCCTTTACACAAATAAATTATATTTTAAGATACATTCAAATAGAAAAGAGTAATTTTGAATTGTAATAATATTTCATAATAATAACTGTTTTGACTGTATTTTATTTGTATTAAATAAATGCAGGCTTTGTGACAGTAATATAATTCTTTTAAAATAATTTTTAAAAACTCTTACTGACCTCAACCTTTTTGAAGGGTAGTGTACAACTCTATGAACAATTTAATTTAATAATTTAGTTTTTTAAATTAGATTTTAGTATAATACAACAAAGATCACAGATTATTTGTGCCACCAGTTTTCATACTGAAATGCTGCATAAATGTAAAAAAAAAAAAAAATTGGAAAAGAAAAAATGGCATATAAATATGTTCTCATAAGAACAAAATACAATTAAAAGCAAATTTTATTGAAAATTAAACTTATTCCTAGGACTCACAGATTTTCTGAGTTAAAAAAACTCATATTTTCATAGACCAGCAAGTTAAACTAGAAACTGTTTAGTCCGATTTCCCCATTCTTCCAAACCTCTTACAAAGCTCGCTGTAGGACAGAAATATTATCATGTTTCTGACAGGAACCGAGTGGGCCGTAACTCAGCGTGGGTGAAGTAATGAAGCTGTGTTTAGTCTCCGAGATATCCACTGAGTACACATCACTGCAGGGAGAACATTAATGCTTTACACTTGTAAACACCCTCTTAGGCAGCAAACTTCACCTAATTATTTTTCCAGGCCCCTAAAGAGGTGACCAGCGTTTAGTCATTTGCTCAAAGCTCCAGTGAGAGAGTTTTAATCACTCTTACTTGTAATCTACTGTCTTGAATATACTAACAAACACACCAACACAAATATTATTCATAAAGTATTTAAACTTTTCTTCAGAGCTCATAGGTACAAATATTTGTATGTATTTAAGATTAATTTAATGTAAATAAAAGTTCAAATGATTTTCTGTTTCACGACAGCCTTGAACTTAATCTACCAAAGGCCAGGGAAGCAGAATCATAATTCATTTATGTTAATCTAATACTTCTCTTGCTCATTATGTACCATTAGGATGAAGAAATACATCCGCAGCAAACTGAAAAGCAAGTGGGAGAAAAAAACAGATCTTCTAGACTTTATGGAAATCAAAGGCTATTTTCATAATCAAAAGACCTCATCCCACTGATGCTTGTCCTCACAAATAATGCCTGCACTAAATGGCTCATAAAATCAAAATCTCAATTAGCTTCCAGATTAATTATGTTTAATTCATGCATCTATTTTTGTAACTAGGTTAAAAATCTATGAAAATCCATGACTTGCCTCAGCACTCATTAACTTGAGGAACAAGCGAAACATGGACAGACAACAACTGACCCTCTAAACTAATAATCCACATAAATGAATAAATATTTCAAACTTAAAGTCTCTGGCTGCTCTTACCTCCCTGCTCTCCTGGCCAAGAATGGTACTTGTCTTGTCCCAAAAGCGGAAGCTCTGAGAGCTTTGTTTGCAAGGCATGTGTGTCTGAAATGAAGGGTGAGGCTGAACAGAAGATGCACAGGACTGGAAGAGCTTGTTCAGTGGATGTAGCACCAAGGTCAGAATCATGATCCACAAATAATCTTCCGACCACCACTGCTCACGGCTGAAGTGGCAGAATGCCTTACTCCTCTAGCATTCCTGGAGAACGGTGAGTTAAGCAATGATTGATTATTATGTCCTTTGTTAGGATCCAGGACCTGTCCACCCCCTATATCTATGCTTCTTTTCTGCTGACTTCTACGTCCATTTAGTGGTTGTTTCTCTGGTATCTTTCAGTCCATCTACTGCTATGCTCGTTGCTGTGTAACTATTGCTCTAAAACACTTTGATAAAAAAAATCCAAAGGTTTGATGTAAAGCCATTTTTGAAACTGAATGTCCTGTTTGTGCTACTGCTCTGATTGAGATGCAGAATAGCTGCCAGTCACTTAAATATACATACAGAGAGAGAGAGAGAGAGAGAGAGAAAGAACATTGGAAGAGGGCGCACCAAACTCTTGTGATTGAACTGTTGTTGTTTTTTCCAAAATAAAATAATAGTTGTTAAGGAGAAAACTGAATATGAATATATATATATATATTTTTTTTTTCAGTCTTAAGGCGCTGGGGTATATTTGTAGCAATAGCCAATAATACATTGTATGGGTCAAAATGATACATTTTTCTTTTATGCCAAAAATCATTTGGATATTAAGTAAAGATCATGGTCCATTTAGAAATGTTGTAAATTTCCTACTGTAAATATGTCAAAACTTCATTATTGATTAGTAATATTCATTGCTAAGGACTTCATTTGGACAATTTTAAAGGTGATTTTCTCAATATTTAGATTTTTTGCACCCTCAGATTCCAGATTCCAGTCCTATCCTAACAAATCATACATCAATGGAAAACTTATTTACTCAGCTTTCAGGTGGTGTATAAATCTCAGTTTCACAAAATTGACCTTTATGACTGGTTTTGTGGTCCAGGGTCACATTTTATTACACTACTATTATTTACACTACATACAAACAGCAATAGATGCTATTTACACTAAGTGAAAATAGCATATTTTCTTAGCGAAAGATTCTATTTACACTAAGTGTAAATAGCAATGGATTCTATTTACACTAAGTGGAAATAACATTTTTTAGTGATATTTTATTTACACTGTGTAAATAGTTATAGATTATATTTACACTATGTTAAAATAGCAGGATTTTCTGCTTTTTACATTACTTATTGCAAATAGTGGCAATTATGTGCACCTCGTTATTGTAGTACAGTCATGGCCAAACATATCGGCACCCTTGGTAAATATGATCAAAGAATGCTGTGAAAATTAATCTGCATTGCTAATCCTTTTGAACTTTTATTTTAAAAATTCACAAAAATCTAACCTTTCATTGGATAATACGAATTTAAAACGGGGGGAAATAAATGTTTTTCTCAAATACACGTTGGACAATTATTGGCACCCCTATAAATTCTTCTGAGTAAAATATCTCTGAAGTATATTCCCAGTCATATTCACAATTTTGAGCACTCCAGGGTGATTATGAACATGAAATTATCCAGCCATGACTTCCTGTTTCACCAAAATATAAATAGGAGGGAAAACAAAGGCCAAATTCCCTTAATCATCCATTACAATGAGAAAAACCAAAGAATATATTTATGATGTGCAGCAAAAGATAATTGAGCTTCACAAATTAGTGAAGTGGCTTTAAGAAAAGAGCTAGAGCAGTGAAAATTCCAATTTCCACCATCAGGGCAATAATTAAGAATTTCCAATCAACAGAAAATGTTACAAAACTGCCTGGAAGAGGACGTGTGACTATATCGTCTTAATGCACGGTGAGGTGGAGAATTTGAGTGGCTAAAGACTTTCCAAGGACCACAGCTGGAGAATTTCAGAAAATAGCAGAGTCTCGGAGTCAGAAAACCTTTAAACAAATTGTCAAACAGCCCCTACATCACCACATGTTGTTTGGGAGGGTTTCAAGAAAAATTCTCCTCGCTCATTTAAAAACAAACTCCAGCATATTCAGTTATCAGACATGACTGGAACTTCAAATGGGACCGGTTTCAATGGTCAGATGAAACTAAAAAATGAGCTTTTTAGCAGCAAACACTCAAGATGGGTTTGGTGAACACAGAGATAAAAAGTACCCCATGTGTACAATGAAATATACTGCTGTATTGTTGATGTTGTGGGCCTATATTTCTGCTGGAGGTCCTGGACATCTTGTTTAGATACATGGCATGGATTCTATCAAATACCAACAGATAAAAAAAATCAATAAGTAACTGACCCTGTTAGAAATCTTATAACGGGCCCTGTTTGGATCTTCCAACCGTACAATAATCCAAACAAAAACCTCAAAAACAACAAAAAAATGGGTCACTGAGCACAAAACCAAGCTTCTGCCATGGCCATTCCAGTCCTCTTACCTGAACCCTGTAGAAAATGAGTGTTGTGAACTGAAGAGGAGAAGCACCGTCATGGAGCTGTGAATCTAAAGGATCTGGAGTGATTCTGGATGAAGGAATGGTCTCTGATCTCTTGTCAAGTGTTCTCTAACCTCATCAGGCATTATAGAAGAAAATTTAGAGCTGTTAAACTGGCAAATGGAGGTTTCAAAAAGTATTGAATAAAAGGGTGCTGTTAATTGTGGCCAATGTGTATTAGAGAAAAACATTTCATAATGATATTTTCCCCAATTTTAAATTCTTATTATCCAGAAAGACTTTTAATTTTTTAAAATAAAAGATCAAAAGGATTAACAATGCAGATTCATTTTCACAGCCTTCGTTGATCATATTTACCAAGGGTGCTGATATTTTTGACTGTATATTATAAGACAGTGTGCAATAATAACATATTGAGTGTAAATGATCATTTTAACTCAAATTACTAAACGGGTGCCACCTTATTGGGACAATAAAGCCCTCCCTAGAGCTACCCTAACCCCACCTGTTTGAATATTTCCTTATTTTTTATTGAAAATAAATGTCTTTCCGGTGTGATAAGATTTGAAAGGGAGGGAAAAAAGTTCAGCAAAACTGCCAACAAGGTGGGTTATTTGCACTTTATGTAAATTACGCTCTGAAAAAAAAAAAATATTCTTGGGCCTCTTGCAAGTTTACGTCCTGGACATCTTGTTTAGACACATGGTATCATGGATTCTATCAAATACCAACAGATAAAAAAAATCAATAAGTGACTGACCCTGTTAGAAATCTTATAATGGGCCCTGTTTGGATCTTCCAACCATAGATAGCAACGCAACTGTAATGTCCCCAGGTCCAGAAACGTAGTAAGGACATCGGTAAAACAGTCCAGTCCAGCATTCAGTTTTGTGAAGCTACGAGAATACTTTTTGAGCGTGAAGAAAATAAAAAAAATGTGCTATTTTAGAGAGTATCACAACGTATACGTACGCTTTCCCCAAAGCGTAAATAACGCTGATTACGCAGATTACGTTCATGCACACGCTTTCCCCCCGAACGTAAACGATGCTGATTACTTCGATTAAGCTCTTGGGTACTCTCTAAAATGGCAGAAGACGTAACTCGGGGGGAAAAGAATTGTTGAATAAATTGTTATTGTTGTTTTCTTTGGACTCAAAAAGTATTCTCATAGCTTTGCAAAACTGAAGTTGAGCCACTGATGTCACATGGACTGTTTTACCGATGTCCTTGCTACGTTTCTGGACCTGGGAACATTATAGTTGCGTGGCTGTCTATGGAGGGTCAGAGAACTCTCACATTTCATCAAAAATATCTTAATTTCTGTTCCGAAGATGAACAAAGTTCTTATGGGTTTGGAACGACATGAGGGTGAGTAATTAATGACAGAACTGTAATTTTTGGGTTGAACTAACCCTTTAAGTGACTTACAACAAAGAAGTTGTTCCATGAAGAAATATAAAGGCAAATAAGGAAACAAACATAAATGCTTTGATACACTTGAATGGCAGTAAAAAAAAAGAAATGCTATAAGAAAAGTGGCAAAAATGAAATAGTGTGACTTTTTCTCTTTGAAGTTCACCCATTAAGCTGTTCTGCAAAGATGCTAATTGTATTTTATCTCTAGTAAAAATATTTTCTTCCTTGTTTTATTAATATCCAGAGTATAGGAGGAGTTAACTTTGAGACCTTCAATCAATACTTCAATTGTCTTGAAGATGAACCTGCAGAAACGTGCATTACCATTATTGAATTTCTGTCAACTCAAATAATAAATCACACCAAAATCCTTCTGTGTTCCTCATCTCTAAGCCTGATTTACTCAGTGCTGATTACCCAGCATCATCTCACATGAAATTACAAGGCCGCTGGCTCCAAAGAGCACAATTTGATATCTCTATATTTATTATTTTATACTCCTTATAGACGGAGTTGATCTGTAGAAAAAAAAAAGAAGAAAAAAAAAACTTTGCCGTGTATTTGCTGCAGAAACACAGTGGGGTGTTGATGCAGGATGGTGATTTGATGGTGAACTCAGTCCAAGCTTATTATATAACAAGCAGTAATTATATGTTTTTCTTATTATTCTTCTGTTTTATATCAGAGAGGTTATAGATGTTATTTGGGTCAGTTTTTCTAGATGAACTTTTCCTACAGATTTAATTGAACCTTCCCTCAAACATAACATCAAGTGGGACGGTTTTTTTGGTCACTGCGACAATGCCATTTTTGCTTTCCACAGGTGTGACCAGCATTGTAATTGCAGCTTACAGATATTTTTTTAATGTAACTGCTGTAAACAATACACTTTATAATTCAAATCTAGTACTTGCATTACATTCAATCAAACATTATATTTCACATCAGGTTCAATTTACCCATGTCTCCCAAAATTGGTGACAAATATATTTGGCTCCTGTGGCATGATTACACTGTACTTGTGAATTAGCTGTGCGTGTTTGTCGGGGTGAAGGGGTGGACTTGTCTGTCCAAGGCCAGTGTGAGATGAGAACACAGCAGGGGTAGGAAAGGGAGAGGACGTGAGGGTGAAGGAACCGGCCTTGGGACTCAAAATAGCCTTCTGGGACGGAACCGCAATGAAGCTCCAACAAACCATAAAAAAACTGTTATCCTTACTGGCTCCTTGTTCACTGACTCACCAGACAGTTTACAGCTTTGATCTACAGCCAAGACATCTATTACCTTACAGAGCTCTATGCAGTGAAACCTGAAGTAAACACGCTTTTAATTTATCAGATTAGATGCCATATGTTGGCAAGGAATCAGTGTTTTATTTTATATATACAGTGCCCTCCATAAGTATTGTAACAGTGAAGACAAAATTGCACTGTTGGCTGTGGAGTCAAGACATTTGCAAATATGATTAATAGATGAATATGAGACAAAACTGCAGAATGTCACATTTTATTATTAGCCGTTTCAACACATACATGTTTTACCAAATAAAAAGAACAGCACTTTTAGAGTTCATCCCACTCATTGATGTGAGCATAAGTATTAGGACAGTTGAACATAAGGCAGATATAAAAGATTAAAAGCTATTATTTAGTTGCAGATCCCTTGCACACAATCACAGCAGTGAGTCTGTGACCCATAGACATCACCAGACTCTTGGTCTCATCCTTTCAAATACTTTTCCAGCCTTTAATGCAGCCAATTCCAATTGTTGTTTGTTTTGGGGAGTTTCTGCATTTACTCTCCTCTTCAGCTGGTGAAATTCATGTTCAATCAGATTTAAATCTGGAGATTGACTTGGGCAATCTAAGACTTTCCCTTTCTTTGCCCTTATAAATTCCTTGACTGAACTGGCAGGGTGTTTTGGATCATTGTCCTGATGCAATATGAAGCACTTCCCAATGAATATGGTGGCATTTTCTTGAATATTGGTAGGCAAGATGGTTTTGCACCCTTCTAAATTCATTCTGCTACTGTCATCATACATTAAGTCATCAGTAAAGTTGAGAGGGCCTGTTCCAGAGACAGCCATACATGCCCATGCCATGACACCACCTCCACCATGTTTACAGATGAGGCTGTATGCTTGGGATCATTGGCAGTTCCTTTTTTTTCTCCACATTTTTGCTTTCCCATTATTTAAAGGTTAATAAGGTTCATAAGATAAAGGTTGATAAGATAAAGGTTCAGCTTTGTCTCATCGGTCCATAACCACAGTTCCAAAACTTTTCTGCCTCACCTTTGTGCTTTTTTGTAAACTCTAATCTTGTCTTTCTATTTTTGGTGCTGGTCAGAAGTTTGCATCTTGCTGTGTAGCATCTGTAATTCTGTGTCAATGTCTCCTGAGGACAGTAGATTGTCAGATCATCACCTCAGCTTTCTGGAAGTGGTTGGTGATTTTTTTATGTCTTTTAGGATTCATTTTCACAGCTTTTATGATTTGTCTGTCATCAACTACTGTTGTTTTCTCAGCCGATCAGGTAGTTGTTGGTCGCTGGTGGTTTCCAAACTCTGGATTTCTCCATGCCCTTTATTTTTGCTATAGCTCTAATTGACTTCCTCTTTTCTTTTAGCATCTAAATTGCTTGCTTTTCTCTCAAAGTCAGCTTCCTCATCTTCATCCTGGTTTGTGTGTGTCATCATCGAATGCAAGATTCAGAATACAGAAGTAATGGATATAACTGATACAACACTTTCCCTTCTTTTAATATCTGAAGAATTAATGCAACAGGACACAGCTGATCACTTAGAAAGACCTGTGAGGCAACTGTTCCAATATTTATGCTCACATCAGATAGAGGGATGAAACTCGAAAAGTGCTGAATTTCTTAGCTGGTAAAACATATATGTGTTGAATCACCCAATAATAAAATGTGACATTCTGTAGTTTTGTCTTTACTGTTCCAATACTTTTGGAGGGCACTGTATATCTATGTGTTCTGATATAAACTGATCTCCCACTAACCTTTGCTCTTGTTGACAGAATATTAAACTATGCTATATCCATCCCTTGTGTGTTGTTTCAGGCTTATAATGCTTCAACGCGAAAACTTTCCTGATCTCCTACCTCACACCAGCTGTCCACCAATGTCATGACATGAAGTCCTCACACAGAAAGACCCTCCATTAAAAAACCATTACTAAGGTACATAATAATCTCCCACAAATCAATTAACAATGCTGCTCAACAGCCTTCAAACAGCAACCAGCCGATATCCAGCTCCAGAGCATCCTGATCTGACTGTGAACAAACATCGCAGGTAGAAGGTTTAGATTTATTGAACTGAAGAAGAGAGCTGTCATTTGAAACGTAGAAGATAATCTCACAGGGAAGCAGTCAGAAAGGGCAACCATCGATCAAGGAAGCTCCATACCATAGGGCACTGCCATTTGCAGTGAGCAATTGTCTCAGTGCCTCACAGACGGTGGTGTGGCAGTCAAGGGCATCCTTGTGTTGAGATGAATGTAGGGTGCTTGACCTGACTGCTGTGACTGTGGTGAGCAGAGCCCAGTTCTGACACCACAACACCAATCTTACACACCGCCAACACAAGGCTCTGGGCAGAGACAAATGCCAGTGTTTCTTTCCTGTGCCAGTGTTCAAGTACTGTGTTTTCATCACATTAAATACAGGAACGGGCACACCCTACTGTAACCATTTACGGTGGATAGTTCACCCCAAAATGAAATTCTAGAATCATTTACTCACCCTCATGTCGACTATTATTTTTGAGTGAACTATCTCAAGTGCACAAGGAAATAATAATGTGAAATAATTCAGTCATTTTAGAAAGTAAAATTGCAATCCTTTTTTCCTTTCTATGAATTTACTGCAGTGAATATGAAAGGGTAACATTCACATTTTGTAACAATTTGTAACAATGATAATGATGGGAATGCTTTTATATACGCTGTCCAGAATACTCCAGTAATTCCTGAAATATTGCTTCACTCCAGTCTCTCAAAACTGGAGACAAATCACACACAGACTACCATTAGATTACAATTGATTTAAAAATCAATGTTTCCTTTTACTTAAAATATCAGCCCAATCTCATGAAAATGCGTAGGTCTATAAATAGCATGCCAAAATAAAAATTAAAACTCGTGGTATTGATACGAAAAAATTGACTTTGGCGTATATATGACACGCGCGTGTTGGTGTGCATATAATACGCAGCTTTCACGTGCATATGATATGAAATTTGTTGGCGTGCATACGCATCTACCCCACAACCCTAACCCTACCCATCGCATAGCATATACACGCCAAAGTCCATTTTTGCGTATAATACCATGAGTTTTCGTTTTTATTTGGCATACTATTTTTACGCACATTCATGAGATCGGGTAGTAAAATATACAGAACATTACCGAATTCCAAAGAATTTAACTATGCATATTCTGAGTTTACCAATACTTCAATGTAAAATACACTACCGTTTAAATGTTTGGAGTCGTAAGATTTTTTTAAAATGTTTTTGAAAGAAGTCTCTTATGTTCAGCAAGGCTGCATTTAACTGAATAAAATTACAGTAAAAATAATACTATTAAATAAAAGTATTTATTAAATAACAGTAAAAATAATACTGTGAAATATTATTACAATTAAAAAAAGTTTTATGTTATATGTTTTAAAACATATTTTATTCCTGTGATGGAAAAGTTGAATGTACTTCACAAATCATTCTAATATGTTGATTGGGTGCTCAGGAACCTTTCTTATTATAATACACTGAAAACATTTGTGCTGCTTAATATTTTATTTTCAGTACTTTTTAAATGAATAGAATATTTAAAAGAACAGCATTTATTTGAAATAGAAATCTTCTGTAACATTATAAGTATTTTTACTATCACTTTTGATCAGTTTAATGTGTTCTTGCTGACCGAAAAAAAATTATTACCGACCACAAACATTTGCACAGCAGTGTATATCAAGTAGTGTAAAAACAAATTGTACCTTCCTTAGGAACTCACCTCTTGTGCGACAATACTAGAGATGCGAACAGCCCTCTTGACCCGAGTGTTTTTCCACTCATTGCTCCCTTGCGTCCCCTCTTGAGGAATGCTGCCTCTGGCACTAAAGGACATAGTTCTGCCCCATACAGATGTCTAAACGCCACTGTTCATCTCACCTACTGCTCGTAGGAACAGCCAACACTCTCATCCTCTGGGATGGACCGCTTTGGTTCCATTGGTCTGAACGCTTCTCTGGATCTCTTAAGTAACTTCCAACAAAAGCCTGATTGGTCTTTAAATTCCGCTCACTTTTTCCATCCTTCAAAGTTGGAAAGCAAATCATCCAGACTTTCAAGTCCTACCGCTGCTCAGTACCTTTCCCAGCTGTTTTGGTCACTCCAAGTGAATCAGCACAACATGAATAAACTGTCCATCTTCACATTCGATTCTCGCACAAAAATCAGAAAAGAGAATATGAGTCTGAACGGCAGCAGCATGGATCTATCGTCACGCTGTCAGGGCAGCTGTTCCACTTTTTGCACGCTTTGCCTTTTAAAGAGAGTAAACTGCCTGTGGTATCCCTCTCCATTCCTCCCTCCCTCCCTCGCTTTCAGAAACACTGTTTGTGTGTGTTCCTCTCGCTCTTTCTCTCTCTCTCTTCTCTGTGGATGTCCCACTCAGGAAGAGATGTAATTGCAGCTGGCTGTCTGATCCACCTCCTCGCTCTCAGTAGCCCAGCTGCAGAGCTTGATGGATATCCTCTGTTCCCCTGATAAGCACAAACACGCTAAAAAAAAAAAAAAATCTCTATGTGCCCAGCTCCCAGGCATGTTACAGACCCTCACCTCTAACTCGCTTCTCTTATGATAATTTTCACCCACATTAGGTTTAATCATACTTAAATTACATGTGTGAAATTAAAGCCAAGCCAGTGTATGCCGTAAATAACCGCTCTCTACCAAACGTTGGTCATTACTCACATATACACATTGATAGGGAACACTTTACAATAAGCTTCAGTTTGTTAACATCAGGTATCATGAACTGACAATGAACACCATTCTTACAGCATTAATAATGGTTAATAGTAATCTAATAGTAATCATATAATACACTAATTCATACAGCTTGAAGTGCTAAAAATGTATTAATGTACACTACTATTTTAAGATATTAAAATAGAAAGATATTTTAACGCTTTTAAAATATAATTTATTCATGTGACGGCAAAGCTTAATTTTCATTATGACAGTTTTCATTGTTACATGATCCTTCAGAAATCATTGTAATATACTGATTTGCTCCTCAAGAAACATTAGTTTTTTTTATTATTATCAGTCTTGAAAACAACTGCTTAATATTTTTGTGGAAACTACAGACCACCTTCTTTTTGATGAATAGAAAGGTCCAAAGAACAGCATTTGTAGCTTCTGAATAAAAGTGATCAAATGTTTGAAGAGTAAAGTGCATGCAAAAATGTACATTACTTTTACAACATTCATTAAGGTAGGTTATTGTTAATTGTTGGTTCATGATACCAAATGAATTAGCTATCTGAATCTTATTGTAACGTGTTACCAAAATACATTACTAAGCACTCACTGCCAAGCAACTATTAAAACAAAGCTCTAGACCCTTCTAAATGCATCTCTGGCCATTCACTTATTTATTTATTTTTGGTATGTGCTGTTAGCATTCGCTATGAAAACAATTGATTGGTAATTACTTGCCCATGACTGACATCATGCATGTTAAGTCACCTTTCACATGTGTCAACAAAGATCCCACTGAGAGCCATCTAGTTCAATTAATAATGACACTGCATATGAGACACAATGTAAAAATAGCTATTTTTAATGACAGGAGTCAGGATGACTAACTCCTGTCAAAAAAAATCATTGGCAAAGATAATAAGATTTCTTTGAATATACTACCACTTTAGGCTGCTTTGAATGTGACTCCAATGTTTTCTCTCTGAAGGCAGACACTAAGGTCACTGAGCTGATCGTAAAGATAGTAAACCTAGACAAAACTAAGAAATAATTTTATGCCACTACAACAAACAATACTTAATATCAGTGGGAATTGATCAAGCTCCCAGAATAATGCATAATCATATCAGGCTTGGGTTTATGAGTAAAGACAGAAAAGAAGAGCAGGCTGTTGTGAAGATAAACAGTATATTAAAATGAAGATGCCTGAAGTCATTATACATAATTCTGAAGGAATGATAAATTATTCAAAAGTCTCCCACAAACAGTTCTTTGGAAAGAAATGGTGTTCAAGTATTTTTATTATGTCACAGTCTTTGTGAATTTACCATCCACTCTGCTGAGTTATTCCCATGGGCATTATGCATTGTTTTCAGAATACATCATTTGGATTCATATCAGAATTTTAAATTTGTATGTGCTAGTGTTTTAACGTCAGACTTTTGTGTAAATGCCTGCTCTCAAACTGTCAATATCTTCTTTCTACTTTCATTGTCTATTCTATCTAAAAGTCCCTTATTTATTTAATACTTTAAAGGAATAGTTCACCCAAAAATTTAAATTAGCGGAAAATTGACTCGCCCTCATGCCGTCTACGATGTAGATCTTTTTTCATTTTTTTATGTCTTCATCAGAATAGATTTGGAGAAATTTAACATTACATTAACTTGCACTTGAATCATTACTTGGGGATTATTGTGATGTTTTTAGCAGCTATTTGGACTCTCATTCTGACGGCACCCATTCACTGCAGTGGATCCATTTGTGAGCAAGTGATGCAATGCTAAATTTCTCCAAATGTGTTCCTTTAATAAAAAAAAAAAAGATATCCAGGACTCCTACATTTGCACAGATGTTCACTGCTGACAATTTAAAAACTAGTTAATCATATAATTATTAAACACCCATACAATTTTAACTGCATGTTTACTGTTAAAATAATAAAACCCCTCTGCAGTCTGTTGGGAGATGTACATAATTTAAAGATGAACAACATATCTAAAGGCACTGAATTGTCATTGTGCTAAACCTGCTCAGTTAGACGCATGAATTTCAACTGACCTTGCATGATATACTCATAGCTAAAGGCACATTTCATGATGACTAATGGCAAACCTTGCACATCCATCATGATGTATTATGGAACGGGGCACTGTTCAGATCATTTTGGTGAAACAATCAAATAATAGGCTCTATGCACGGTCACTTCCGCGATTTTCCTCAGGACCCTTACTTACATCCGGTGCTGCGCCGGAAGCCATTGTTCTTAACAAAGAGCTTTCAAAGTGACCGAGGAGAAGATGACTTTTCAGTTTACAAGAACTTCCCTGAATTATTGTAAATGCTGTTCATCGCATTGCGAGTCTGCCAGCTGTCATACCAAAATGGAGAAAGGCACTTTAAAGAGATTCAAGTTACATCGAAGTTAAGGCTGGATAACGCTGCATGACCTTTGCGCCGATTTGATCAACACTTAAATAGAGTTTAGCTTTAAGCGCCATTCACTTTAAGTTTTATGACCCCTTAATCCACGGTTGTTTGCATCTGTCATGTGGCTCGGAGTGTTTGCTTTGATGAACGTCTTCAATTGATATTTAAGTATTTTAAATACTGTACCTATTTTTAGATTGCCATATATCGTAAGACACCTTAATTCTGACAGTTTATACTTATATTTTCAATTATTTTATTATCTGTACCCTGAAGCTTGAATTGATTGTTTACATTTAATATAGCAGTTTTCTAACACAAACATGGTGAAGCTGTTCAGTAAAAAAAGCAAACAAGATCAGAAATGGTTAAGGGATAGGGACATCCTTTTAAATATTACTGAACAGTGTATTGCGTTTGTAATATTATACAGATTATTAATTCTTCATAATTTAATTCAAAATATATGTTCATTTACAATGTAACAATTTAAAATGCAACAAAGTAATTCAAAATGTATCTGAATTCAATTCGGTATGTAATCCAATTTAATTATCTGCACAGATTGTTCCTCCTGTACATAACTGCACTGAAATGGAGCAGAGTTGGCAAAAACCTTGGACAGTGGTAAGTGTAAGAGAATTATCAAATACTTTAATGAATGACATATATAATTAATAAACTTAACATGCCCCACTGGTATGCCTAGACAGTCAAGCCAGGGCCTGTCAGTGGGATGGTGGTCCTGTTTGCAAGACTCACTGAGACGGTAAGGTAGGAGTAGACTGTAAATGTATCACAGTCTAATATTGTTACATTATCTTTTCAAATCTTGCTATATTCATAATATATAACATGCCTATATGATTAGGCCTTGCAGAAAAAGACAAAACACAATCATAGTGGATATGGTACTGTTCATAATGTATGCAACATTTTTATGGTCAATTTACCCTGTATCTTTGTATGCTTTTTCTCAGGAGAACACTTTGGTGTCACCAGCGAGCTGCCTGGCCTATCAGTACTTCAGGTGGCAGAAGTATTAAAAAAAGATCATTACACTATCACAGTTATTCATATTTAATGTATTAGTATTTTACATAAACATTTTACATACATCAAAGTTACTTATATTTACATGGTATCGATGTTTATTATATTTACATGTTTAGATTACACCGGTGAGCAAGAAACAGTATTGAAGTTATATATACACACACACACACATTACATTCAATTTACATTTTATATAACAGTTTGTACAAATAAAAACACAATAATTCAGTTGTTTTGTGTGAGGCCAGATCTCTCTACCGACTGAAAGGTGGACCATGAAGAGGAAGAACTCAAAGATGGGCTGCAGAAACTGACAGTGTCAAAATTAATTTTTAATAATTATGATACATATAATGCATGTAATGTGTGCATCAAAAGAGAAAAATAAATATAAATAACATTTATTTTCTATCTCTGTCACAAACAATACAATATCAATATTTACCATTGCATTGCTTGTTATTCCAAATGTACTCTTCGTTATAGCTGTCCCTTGCTCTGGTGACACGAACCATGTTGTGGGATGCAGGTTCACCAAGTCTCCAAAAGTGCATTTGGGCATAGATCGCAAATCTAGATGGGATGCAAAACATGTTTTCAGAATATACACACCACAAAATCTAATAACAATGCAAGTTAGTTTGTCTACACTGAACCTGAAGCTTACTTTAAAAATGTATGGTTGTAATGCACTGACATGCAAGTACTTTTTTTTTTTTTTAAGCAAATCATCTAATAACTAGTTAACATGTATTGCCCAGACCCATAGAAGAGGTTTTAAATAAACACTGTTCACAACAGGCATACAATGTGCTCGGTAATATAGTAAATTATTAAGTCTTACCTGATGTAGAACCACTTATTGAGATTTTTTTTCATCCAGGGGATGTTGTTGGGACAAAACGGGACACAGCAATAGCGGGACAAACCACCCTCACTGATGTTTAAACTTTATGGAACTCTGTTAAATAAATTTTGTATTATATTACTATGGTATACTTACTGTGTTATATTCTAACAATACAAGTTAGAAATATTAGTTTATATTAATCGTTCACTGACAAAAGATTGCGGCTAGTAACGCATTGACGATATGGTTGAATATAGACCGGAAGCTTGTAAGCGGCCTGAGATTTAACCGGAAATACGTAGGGTACGTCCTATATATGCATAGAGCCCATTGCCTCTAAAAGGAAACTTAGCAGCATCCCTTCCGGCAAAAATCTTACAAAACCGCAACGATGAACACTACTTTTTGAAGTCCCTGCAGCCTGGAAGATATGGTTAATTGGAACATGACTAACTGTCTGGCGTCCAGTATTTTACTTCATTTCTTTATGAGGTTTTTATATTATGATTGTAATTGGCCATTGCTAAGAGTCCTCTAATGCAGTTTTGCAAACTAATGGAGTTTCTGGATCCAGTCCAGTGCCATTTAGCGAGACGGCAAAATAAGTCTGTTACCACAAAAGGATGTTAACATTACAGCACCCAGAGGGCAAAAATACTCAAGTGTAATGCCTTTGATTTGATCATTTGATATAAACCTTTTACTTTACAGCCTTCATCGGTGAAATCTCTGCTAGTTATTGCTGAGAAATTAATTTATACATTAAATAAAAATTAGATGCATTAGTGCATTCATGCAAAATGAACTTGCAGTCATGAAAAGATGATAGTAGTACTAACAAAAGCATTTATGTCTCTCCAGTCTACACATTGACACTGGAACGTTATTCAAGTAAGATAAGGCTTACATAATATACGTTTGCTCTATTTTTTTATTATATGCCCCATAAGCTATATTTGCTCACTCGTTTATTAACAGTGTGCTCGGTGATGGTGTATTCAAGGGTACAGCCTGTTATAACCAGAAAGTCACAAACAATGAAAATGAAATATCAGTGGATTTGTTTCACAAGTTCCTTACAGTCACAGTTTATATTCTTTGAATACTTCAAGTTACTATGTACTGAAGTCATTTGTATCAACTACAGATATCCACAGTGAAAATCTCTTTGGCTTAAGTAATAACATTTAGAGTCAAGACAGATCCTCCAATCGGTTTCAACTCCAAACAGCCCAACTCTCTAAAGAGCCAATTTTAAGACTTACCCTCATTATAAACAATATTTATGGATAACATATGCATAAATGTGAAAATCCGGACCACTATGAGGCCAGAGAAGAGAAAGCATCACTTCTAATGGTTATTTCATCTAATGCTTTATTAGAAAAAAATGCAAATGATTACCTTAAACATCCTTATTAAAACAATTAATCGATTACATAAATTATCAAAACTGCTGCTCAGTTAAATTTATATTTGGGTTGTTAATTTAACGTCTTAATCTACTACAATTCATTAAAAATGTGATAAAATATAAGTTATGCCCCTTGAGCTCAGCATAAATTTCATAGATTTTTGTTCTACCATCAACACAAGTACCATCAAAACATTTGTAATTTCTGGCCCCAGCTGTTGTTTAGGTAAGTACAGGCATAAAAAAACATGAAAAAGATAGTCGGGAGAGCAGCCCAGTGTTTAAACACATCTGGGACACCATTTCACCATTTGAACTGATTCAGTCAAAAAATAAATAAGGTCAGTAATGCATTTCTCACAAGAAATGCTTTCATCTGTCTGGATTCCATAGCAGAATCTACTACACTTGGTGAAAACCACGAACTAGCACTTGTGAGTAAATGAAACATCATACACTGCCTTTTTTGAGTATCAAGGTGGGAGTTGAGTTATAAAAGCAAAATCCTCTCTTAGAACATCTCCGAGCTAATACTGATCACTGCGCAAACTCACTGTGCATCCCACACAAGCTGATCAATGCAGCATGTAATCATCTAACATTGTCCACCTGGTTAGGAAACAGGAAATATGTCAAGAGCCTGAGATAAAAAATAAAATGTGCTTTAAATATGCTGCATTTCTGCCTTTCAATTTGATTATCTATATACTGTAAATGTATTTGACGTACATTTGACAAAGTGTGAGGTTGCAATTTAAAAGAAATATTTTGCAATACACTTTAAAACATAATCTGTGATGGCAAAGCTGAATTTTCAGCATGATTACGCCAGTCTTCAGTGTCTTATGATTCTTCAGAAAATCATTCCAATATATTGATTTGCTACTCAACTAAAGGATTATTAGGAACACCATACTAATACTGTGTTTCACCCCCTTTCGCCTTCAGAACTGCCTTAATTCTACGTGGCATTGATTCAACAAGGTGCTGAAAGCATTCTTTAGAAATGTTGGCCCATATTGATAGGATAGCATCTTGCAGTTTATGGAGATTTGTGGGATGCACATCCAGGGCACGAAGCTCCTGTTCCACCACATCCCAAAGATGCTCTATTGGGTTGAGATCTGGTGACTGTGGGGGCCATTTTAGTACAGTGAAGTCACTGTCATGTTCAAGAAACCAATTTGAAATGATTCGAGCTTTGTGACATGGTGCATTATCCTGCTGGAAGTAGCCATCAGAGGATGGGTACATGGTGGTCATAAAGGGATGGACATGGTCAGAAACAATGCTCAGGTAGGCCGTGGCATTTAAACGATGCCCAATTGGCACTAAGGGGCCTAAAGTGTGCCAAGAAAACATCCCCCATACCATTACACCACCACCACCAGCTTGCACAGTGGTAACAAGGCATGATGGATCCATGTTCTCATTCTGTTTACGTCAAATTCTGACTCTACCATCTGAATGTCTCAACAGAAATCGAGACTCATCAGACCAGGCAACATTTTTCCAGTCTTCAACCGTCCAATTTTGGTGAGCTCGTGCAAATTGTAGCCTCTTTTTCCTATTTGTAGTGGAGATGAGTGGTACCCGGTGGGGTCTTCTGCTGTTGTAGCCCATCCGCCTCAAGGTTGTGCGTGTTGTGGCTTCACAAATGCTTTGCTGCATACCTCGGTTGTAACGAGTGGTTATTTCAGTTATAGTTGCTCTTCTATCAGCTTGAATCAGTCGGCCCATTCTCCTCTGACCTCTAGCATCAACAAGGCATTTTCGCCCACAGGACTGCCGCATACTGGATGTTTTTCCCTTTTCACACCATTCTTTGTAAACCCTAGAAATAAACCCTAGGTTGTGCGTGAAAATCCCAGTAACTGAGCAGATTGTGAAATACTCAGACCGGCCCGTCTGGCACCAACAACCATGCCACGCTCAAAATTGCTTAAATCACCTTTCTTTCCCATTCTGACATTCAGTTTGGAGTTCAGGAGATTGTCTTGACCAGGACCACACCCCTAAATGCATTGAAGCAACTGCCATGTGATTGGTTGATTAGATAATTGCATTAATGAGAAATTGAACAGGTGTTCCTAATAATCCTTTAGGTGAGTGTATATATATATATATATATATATATATATATATATATATATATATATATATATATATATATATATATTTTTTTTTTTTTTTTTTTTTTTTTTTTTTTTTTTTTGACATACTGACAAGTATGGTGACCCATACTCGGAATTCATGCTTTTTCCATACATGGAATTCGAGCATTTGTATTTAAAAATATGATTTTTATAAGATTTTGTTTTTTTAAGAAAATTTGGCTGGGATCGTGTAGAGCCCTTTGAAGCTGCAATGAAACTGCTATTTGGACCTTCAACCCATTGGCTGCCATTGAAGTCCACAATATGGGGAAAAATCCTGAATGTTGTCCTTAAAAACCTTAATTTATTTTCGACTGAAGAAAGAAAGACACGGATATCTTGGATGACATGGGAGTGAGTAATTTATCAGGAAATTTTTACTCTGGAAGTGAACTAATCCTTTAAAATTTTGCTCCATTCACTCCGTCTAGGTATTTTTGAATGCAAAAACGCATCTTGCAAAAGGTCTCCTGCTAAACCACAGCTGCTAAATGGGAAGCCCGTTTAGTCACACCTTCACCTGAGTTGGCTTAGCAGCTTCATTAGCTATTCTCTGTTTGCATGATCTCAGAATGAATGTCTATCAACATCAATTTAGGATCAGCCGTATGGCTTAGCTATTAACATGGTAGTATTGAAGTATTTTACAGAAGCTGGAGACTGTAAAAACATCATCACATTGTCAGTAGGTGGAAGTGACAGACTGAAACGCAAAAGACTGCAGGCCAGCCTCTCATGAGTTTTGTCTACAAGCAAATACAATTTGATCTGTTCCATAACATTTCCATACTGCATAATTTATTAACTAAACAAACCGTTTTTGTCGTCCTACCCAATAATTCCAGGACCCACCATCCACACCAACCCACACATACAACAACAGAGAAATAATGAAGAGCTTCTGATGGAAAGAGCTTATTGCTTGGGGTGGTTGTACCAGCAGGTCAGGCAAGAGCTCAGGCCTCCTGTGAGTGTGCCAATGTGATTAATGAACTAATGACACTTTAAGTGGGTTGGGGCTCTGGAGATAAACACCAGAGACGCCACTTCTGTGAGGGGATAGACAGAGGTAGAGGAAAGGGATGAGGTATCCCTCTATTTCCCTACAGTATTATATTGACCAAAATAACACATAAATCCCTGTTAAAGAGAGTCAGATGTTCCTCTGGCACACATCAGCAATTCACAACTACTGCAGCTGCAAGTCACCTATGCAAAACACAACTTAGTGAAATCACCTTCCTTACAAGAAACAAAAATATTGTCTGCGCTGAAAAATAAGTGCTGAACTAATTTATTTTATTCAAATAATAAATAAATACAGATACACTGCTGTTCAAAAGTTTGGGATTGTAAGATTTTTGAAAGAAGTCACCAAGGCTTCATTTATTGGTAAAAATAACATTAAAAACAGTACTATTGTGAAATATTATTATTATTTTAAATAACTGTTTTCTATTGAAATAGTTATACAGATATAAAAAAGCCATTACTCCAGTCTTCAGTGTTACATTATAGTTTAGAAAGCATTATTAAAGGCTAATTTTGGTGCTCAAAAGAACAACTTTTTTGAAAAAAAAAAAAAAAAAAAAAAAGTGTAATCTTTTGAGCAATTTGATTTAAACGTATTAAAATCTTAATGATGCATACATTTATGATTACGCTATACACACTAAAATCTTTTTAAACTTGATCAAAAAAAAAAAAAAAAGAACTCTAATACTACAATAAAAACAGTTAATTTTGAATTATATTTAGATATGTCATGGATGTATAAACTTCAATTAAAGTAAATTAAAACCTAAAAATGTGAAACTACTGATTATGTCAACAGGGCACTACTCTAAACAGTGACAAATGACTAAGCATCTCTGAACACACATCCACATGAGTGCTAATGGCTACTCAGTTGTGGAGATATAGATCTTTCTGTCATGGGGCATCCAGATAACTCAGCTGAAAATGAAAGGACACCTCGCGGCATGTGCCATGTGACCTTAGGCATGACCTCATTCCCTCTGCGCTCTGTTGGAATGCCCTTCATGGAGGATAAGTGTCTGTTCAGCCAGCCATGTGCAGCTGTCACCTATATGACCCTGACCGGGATGCTGCATTAACCCCAGGTAAGAGATATTCCCGTGGGATAGTTATAAAAGATTGCATGAATGAACTGCATCTGCATTAACTACAGTTTTTTACATTGCTGTGGAGAATGCCCTCAGACCACAGTTTAAAATCCCACCTAAATGACCAATGCTACATCCATATGTATTACATAAAAGCTGTTTTGTACTGCCACCAACTGGATAAAAAAAAACCAGCAAAAGTCCACTGCATAATCTACACCATCATATAAGGGAGGGTGAAATAACATTGACCTATGCAGTGACAGACCTATATATCAGTCAGGCTAATTAATCAGCTGATTTTTTTGCATTCTTATTGATAAACGTCAGCTTGGCCAAGTATATATATATATATATATATATATATATATATCTGTGTGTGTGTATTTACAATTGTGGAGTCTGTAAGATTTTTGATTTGATTGATTTTATCCTCACCAAGACTGCATTTATTTGAAAAATACAGTAAAAACAGTATTATTAGGAAATATTGTGACAATTTAAATCATAAGTATTAATATGTCATTCCTGTGATGGATCGATGTTTCAGAAATCATTATATGCTGATTTGTTTATTATCACTATCAATGTTGAAAACAGTTGCTGCTTAATTATTTATTTTTTATCCCCGTGTTCACCAAACCAATCTTGAATGTTTGCTGCTAAAAAGCAAAATTTTTAGTTACATCTGACCATAGACGTTCCAGTCGTGTCTGACAACTGAATATGCTGGAGATTGTTTTTTTTGATGAAAGCATTTTCTTTCCTTGATTTTTTTTCTTGAAGCCCTCCCAAACAACATGTGGTGATGAAAGTGCTGTTTGATCATTTTTTTATGCCGTTTTCTGACCCCAACACTCAACCTTTTTCTGCAATTCTCCAGCTGTGTTCCTTGAAGAGTCTTTGGCCACTCAAACTCTCCTTCTCACCGTGCATTAGGACGATATAGACATGTCCTCTTCCAGATTCATAACATTTTATGTTGATTGGAAATTCTTAATTATTGCCCTGATGGTGGAAATGGGAATTTTCACTGCTCTAGCTTTTTTCTTAAAGTCACTTTCTAATTTGTGAAGCTCAATGATCTTTTGCTGCACATCAGAAATATATTCTTTGGTTTTTCTCATTGTGATGGGTGATTAATTTGGAATTTGGCCTTTGTTTTCCCTCCTATTTATATTTCTGCGAAACAAGAAGCCATGGCTGGATGATTTCATGTTCATAATCATGCTGGTGTGCTCAAAATTGTGAATATGAATGGCAATATATTTCAGATATATTTTACACATAAGAATTTCTAGGGGTACCAGTAACTGTGTCCAACATGTATTTGAGAAAAAAAATTTTTTATTTCATAATGATATTTCCCCCCGTTTTAAATTCTTATTCTCCAACGAAAGCTTAGATTTTTGTGATTTTTTTTAAATAAAAGATCAAAAGGATTAACAATGCACATTTATTTTCACAGCCTTCTTTGATCATATTTACCAAGTGTACCAACAATTCTGACCACGTGTGTATATTATATTACACACACACTTTCCATAGACTTCTATTATTTTAATACTGACCAAACAATATTTTCTATCCCCTAACCCTAAACCTACCCCTTACAGAAAAGCTGTTTGCATTGTGACACTTTCAGATAAACATCATTTACCATTTTTAATATTTTTTTTTCCCCCGTGGGGACTGTACGCCAGGTCCAACAATGTCCAAAATTTTAGGTTTTACTATCCTTGTGGGAACATTTGGTCCCCACAATGTAGCACTCACCTGAGTGACTTTTTCTGTCACATTATGGGTCCGGTCTATTAGTTTGCAGGGGGCAATGATGTCAATCTCACCCGGTGGAACAGCTATTAAGGGGTCTGGCTTCATATCTATTAAGGTGTGTGATATTCGGGGGCCCTGAGCTGAGGTCCGGAGCCGAATGAGATCCGAGTCGGAAGTAGCATTATGCAAGCTGGCTTTGCGGTGCATGGCACCTAGAAGAAAATAAAACAAAGATCTAATTAATCTCATTTTCTATTACTTTGCATTCGTTTTCAATTATCACACGTCTCTCTGGAATACTTCATTCTTATTGGTCAGTTGCAACTGTTCAGGGGTCACATTTTTTGCATAGTGACCATTAAACTGTTTACTGGACTGTAATCCATGTTCATGCTATTCTCTTATAACTCTTTTCTTCGCAACACAAGTTAGAATACTACCAACTGGTTGTGCCATTACCTGTGCTACTGGGTCTGACGGGCAGCTTCCTGTCCCAGTTGAAGTCATTGGTGGAGGGTGAGGGCCGCATGCCACACAGACTCTCGCAGGAGCGGCTGTGTGTCATGCTGCAGCTGGACGGAGATTCCTCTGAGACGAGGTTGTGCAGACGAGTGGAGGGCTGAGAGAAGCCCTGAGGAAGGGGAGGGGATGCTTCTGATGGCCTTGGCTCACTTTCAGGCTCAATCTGTGCCTTATCTTCCCAGAAAAACAGCTGAGATCCTCCCAGTGCAGAGCGCTCAGGCAGGGAGAGCAATTTGTCCAGGGCTACTGACTCATGGCCCATATGGGGCATCGGCTGAGTGTACCCTCTTTCAGAATCTTCATTCACAGACTGTTTACTGCCACTCAGGGAGTGCAGCAAAGGCAGAGGCAACCTGAGATGCTGTCTTTTTGCTGAAGAAATACCAAAGAGTAAGGAAGTTAGGTCTTTGTCAGATAATTGCTACATTATGCATAACAGCCTGAAAGCATCTTTATTGACAGTCATTTAAAAATAGGCGTGTAATCTGGCAACATAAAACGTTTGACAAGCAGCATATAAATGTTACATTATAGATGCTTTGCTAGTGAATTATTGACTCTTAAAAGCATAAATTTGATTATGATTACGACAATATTTATGTTATTTTTCCACTTTATTGAAACTAATCAGTTCTTCAAAACTAAGTCAACCAATAAATATCGTTAAATATCAACAATTCCATTACGCAACAGTGTGTGTAACAGGAAACAATTGTGCTTACAGGACAAGTAACCAACCCATTGTTTACATATATTATTCAACTTTAAGTAAGGGCCAGTCATTCTGAATAATGAAACACATCAATAAACAGACAACGATAAACAGAATGAGAGATAGAGAAATACAATGATGTAGTAAGTCTTGTAAAATTGTTGGCGTTCTTGTTGTTCTAATTAAAATAATGCATCTTCATAAGATTTATAATATTATGCTATACTGTATTCTAAAAACAATGAAAAACTGGTTTGTCATTTTCAGATCATACAAAAATGAATAGTGATCAGTCTCAAGTTTAAACATACATTCTTAGGAGTTGCAAGCTACTTCTACTAAAGTACATGAATTAATTGTGCAACACAAAAAATTCCTGACCATAATTACAAACATAATGAACCAACACCAGAACTAAAATACAAATTCAATATAATGTACTGTAATATAATGAATCAAATTTGTCAGTCCCATCTGAGTACCTTTAGAGAGCCATGAGATGGTGTTTTTGTGTTTGTGGATCTCTCTGGCTGGTGAGCTGTCGAGGGGTCTGTCCTGCTGATCTGCCAGCTCAAAATTCAGGATAAACATGATGACTAAACCATCCTCATTCTTAACTGGAACCACATCCACAAAGCACGGCAAACACACACCTGCGAAAAGGGGAGAAATCTCAACTTTTCCAATAATGTTCACTCAACATCTCTTGACACATTCTGTCACCACTAGTGGGCAGCCTACAACAAAAGATCCCCATTAAACCGCAAACACATAGTTGATGCAGACAGGATTTAACCATTTAAGTGGGTTTATTATCATTCACAACCGGTCCACCTCAAATGCTATTACAATCAATGAGCGCGGCAAAGGTCTGTGTTAAGGTCTGCGATAACCAGCTTGGCAGATGTCCTGAGCCCCGACTGTTCACTGTGACAACTGATAGCCATCCCACATTGGCACTGTGGTTCCTGTTCTCTCACAATGCCAAACCAATCAGCCCCTCTCTGTTCCAGTTTGATGGGCCAGTATTGATGGCCAGGAGTGCTTCACAGTGAGATGAACTCAAGGGCAGACAGGACAACAATGGAACCGGGAACATGATGCCATCTCTCAGGGATTATAGAGTGAAACACACTCCTCTATTCCTCTGTAAATCATTTCATTCATACCAGCAGCATCTGCTTCTGTAAAACACAGTCACGAAGAGCATGACCATCTGCTGCTTAACACCGGCATCTTCTGCGTCATAATTTTCAGAGGGTAAAAGGTATCAGACGATTACAGGCAAGCAGAAATACTGATGTGTTATTATACATGCTAAATGCACCATAAAGGCATTTTATATCCAAATTTCTGAAGAAATAACACTGTTAGTGAAAAACAAAAGGGTGTGACTTGGCCACTGACAATCTAATTTGTAAAAGCAAGCCTTTCAAGAGATTCCCGCACATATTCCCAAATGAATCTCACAGTCTAATTTGTAAATGTCAAGGTATGTCTGTTTACATCCATGAAAAAGGCAAGCTTTCATTTGCAAACCTAACAAACTAAATCGGATTTGGACTTTTTCCAGTACCAAGGACAGAGGCGGCTATTAGGACGAGGGAGGTTAATGCCACCAGAGGAAATTGTATTGTTTTCATAAGAACATAAGCACCATAGAAAACTGAAATTAATAATGGGATTTAGTGGCTCTAAAGCCTGTGACACACCCCCTCATCTTTCTCTTCCTCCTCTCCACCACATCCTCTTGTTAGGTTTAGATGCACTGTATCAATTTCATCCTGTGGTTTCGGCTAGATATTCCAGAAAACCAACCAGTGCGATGAGAAAACAAGTTTTTCCTGCAAGTGTTGGTTATAGTATAAAAATACTAACTGATCAGTTTAAAATCCTTTTTGTGGCCTTGATTTATCACATTCTGATAACCTGTAGAACCTTTTTCCACTGTCACGTGTGCAGTAGAGAAGTTCTATATGGTTTAACAGCACTTCACTGAACCATTGATAACAATAAAGAACCTTTACTTTTAAGAGTATAACATATCCATTATGTTAAGACTATATCCAAAATAATTATAGAATTATCATATTTTTTCATAATTATATTTTAAAATTTCTCAAGCTCTCAAAGTGGGTTGTAATGGCAATCTATTCCCCCATTTACATGGAGACTGGCACAAAGGATTTGATGCATAAAACCAAAAACTTGCAGTGTAACAGTTTACTTTCCATTTTCCAGGATACAACAAAAACCAAAAATCAAAGTTAAGAATTATTTACACTTTTTTCAAGCTTCAAATTAGATATGTTTCAAATAATGGTCAAGAGACTGTCTAACACAAAGTCTCTTTCTTCTTCTTCAAACTATCAACGGTTGCTTATGCATACGTATATCATATATCAAATAACAATCACTCTTAAAATACAGAATATAACAATAATATAGAAAAATATTACAAATGTTCTTAGTGTTCTTTATGGCTCTAACATGGGTTCTAGCATTAGTCACATTCTAGTATTTGTTTCTGAAAGCACTATCAAATGAGCCAAAATAAACAAAATGTAACTGCAAAAATTCTACAGAATGGATTAAATATGGTACAATAAATACTACACTCTTACTTTCAGCAGAAAGCACTATCAAATTAGCTAGAATACTTAATAAATACACAGTGGCTGAGCGGCATACGTAACTATGTGCATGAGTTGCATACAAATTACTTCAGAAATGTGCAAAACTCTATCATTTTAGCTTTATTGTTTGCATGGTGGCTAAGTATTTATTCTTGAGAATACCTGCTGCAATAAAGTAAGCAAGATGTAGCAGGCAGCTCTGTATCACCAGAATGTGTCCTCGTGCCTGCTATCCTCTCGATTTACTAGTAGGTTTTGAATATCATAAAACAAATAGCATGCAAATTTAGATAATAGCCTGAGGTTTGAGCTGAACTGCTGGCGTATTTGCGACTCCTCTTAGGAAAACACCAACTACAAGCCTCGAAATTTGAGCAGTGAAACACATTTTGAACCTGTGGCATGTAATAAAATAAACAATATGTATATGTGTGATGCTCTGTCTCTGTTTTTAGGGTGACCTTTTAACATTCTGTCAAAGGTCTACAGATGAAAAATAGCCTTTTGGGCTAATTCTGGCACGTTTACATTTGTTTATTAATGTGCATTGCCCCTGTAAATAAATAAACTAAAAACAAAATTGTCAATAAGTCAGTGGACAAACAAAAGGTTTAAATACAATGTTCTTTTAGGAGCAAAATAAATATATAATAACTAACATTAAACAATTAAAACAGAATTGGACTAGAAGATGATTGTATAGCAGATGATCTATTAACATAAAGATTAAATGTATTTGATCATTTTCTGTCACTTGTAAAGTATTCATCAAGTTTGACTCTAACTTTGGTGATCTTATGGTGATACCATCTGCAAAACCAGGTTAACAACATACAAACTAATAAATGCATAAGGTCTATCAGCATCTGACAACTCCAAACTCTGATGAACACTGAGGAGGGCTTCCTGACTAGACTCTCCTATGAGTGTTCAGGGATGAAGAACGGACATTTAAATAATTAACTCCCAGAGATGGTTTCAGTCATTACTCTGTCTAATTATAGCTGAGGAGGCAATTACCAGAATATGGAGACTGATGAGCAGGGTCATCCTCGGTCTTATCTGTTGATCAGAGGTCTTCCATTGGATCTTTCCTTGTTACGCTCATAATTGGGTCATGTTTTAGAATCTTTTATTATTCAGTGCCTACTTATATTTTCTGTATTGTTATTAAAAATACTAATTAAAAAGTAATTTATACTTATAAGACAGTCCAGAGAAGATGGGCGAACTATGCTGGAAATACTTTGTCCACCTATTAAAGTGACAGTTGTTGTCTTAAACTATTCATGTTACAATACTTAGATTCTTTATTTTACCTTTTTAAAGGAATAGTTCACCCAAAAATGAAAATTTGCTCTCCCTCATGTCATCCAAAGACAGAACAGATCTGGAGAAATTTTACATTACATCACTTGCTCACCTATGGATCCTCTGCAGTGAATGGGTGCCGTTAGAATGAGAGTACAAAAACTGATACAAACATCACAATCACAATCCCCACAACTCCAGGGCATTAGTTAATATTTTGAGAAGTAAAAAGCTGTGTTTATATATGTAACAATAAGGCATTTTAACTTTAAACATTCACTTCTGAGCAAAATACGAGTCCCTAATCCTTAATAATGCTTCCTCTATGCAAAAAGTCCATCCCCTGTTGTCCGCTTATATCAAAATCCACCGGCATTTGTTTATAAGCGTTTTGGTCTTTGTTCACTTGTAGATGGTGCTTGATTTGTGCATATTTTTATCCAGACGATTCAGACGAGATTACTTGTTACTGGAAAAAGAAATATTATGGACTCATTTTAGCTGGAATAAACTGTTTGAAGTTATAAACGTCTTAATGATAAATTTGTTTTATAAAAACACACATTTTATTTTTACAAGACACTTGAACAACTGAAATTTTAATTAATGGAGTGGGTTACTTGTCATGTTTTTTCATCAGCTCTTCGGATGATCCATCGGTGAGCAAGCAATGTAACACTAAATTTGACATATTATCGGCAAGTTTTCATTTTTGGGTGAACAATTCCTTTAATGAAAATAAATGGGTTCATAGACTGTCAAGCTCCAAAAAGGACAAAAAGCATCATGAAAAGTATTTCAGAATTTTCTGAAGTCATACAATAGATTATGCGAGGAACAGGTTTTATTATTGGAAAGAGAAGCTTGGTTATTCCACTATAAATAACTATTGTTGCATGAAGGCAAGCAACAAATTACAGAATTTTCAGTTTGGGTAAAGTATTCCTTAAAAAGAAAAGAATAATACCATTATTTTCCATCAAACATAAAGCTCAAACTAATGAGGCTCTGTTTATCTCATTAAGGTGAAGAAAATTTTTTTTTTTGAAATGGGGAGTTCCTATTAAAAGTCATCCCCAGATCATTTACTGCAAGAGCATAATCTGCCTCAGGGGTCATCATTAAGTGATCATTTGCTATGCTTTATACATTTCACAATCATTTCCTCATAGATAAACCTCAGAGGACCAACAGGCTTTAAAGAGGGTTGGACAGTCACTAATTGGAATTGCTCTTTTGTTGGAGGATTACTGGTGCAACCACCATTAGTTCCACGCTTTGCTTTCAAAGTCCTTCCCAAGGACTCTTAAGAGGCAAGGATCTTCGCCTTTACAGGAAAATGGGCATTGGTGCACTGGGTAACATAATGAGAAGCCACTATTTCCTTAGGTTCATAAAACAAAATAATTTATGCTGATTATACTAATTTTCTAATCAGAAATACATTTTTGTACATCCCTAAAAGGTTTTGAATGCACCCCACGGCCTTCCTGTGTATTGCAGAATTTCGCTGAAGCATCATTATCCTTCAAAGTTCCCTCGGAGGAGCTTTTTGTGTGTCCTTCCAGCAGGTAATTTGTGCAGAGACTTCCAGTAGTCCTCTCCAGACTGCAGAACGTTATTACTGACCATGACACCTTCATTACCTCACATTAGTTTTCAGTAATAAATGACCCTCTGGACTATAGCCACCTACACATTTATAACACATCTTAGTTGTATTCATGGTTTAGAGTAACTAAAAAATCTCGGTGCAAAGGCCTACTGATTAATAATTCTTAGGGTTTTGATTGATACACAAGCACATCTCTTCCAATACCATTTACACTGAATGTTGCTGAATGTTGAAGGCTGATCCATTTTTTCTTTGTGTATTATTTGCATGAAATATCTTTTGGAGTATTTTATTGAGGTCAATTATAAATTAAATGTATGTTTGTATTTTTATGGGTGACAATTGATCCCACTGACAAATAGGAGAAGCCATGATTTCATCAGTAATCGTATGTATTTATATGCAAACTGTGCTACTGACACACATTTTCGTACATTTGCATAGACATTGAACATACATTTTCATAAAATGTAAATAAATATTTTATGTATGCACAACTTTAGAGAGCTACAAATGTTTTCAAATCTATTTCACTTAATTGAAGATTTAATTTGATTGATTTCATTGTATTTAAATCTATTAAATTAATTAAATATGCTAAATGCCATTACATTTAACATATCTGTTTGAACATTATAACAATTTAATTCTGGTCTGTGTGATTTCTGTTGGCGCATTTCACGCTTTTAGACAGACTTCGTCACTTTACACTGGATGCACTTTATACAATTTTAAAATATTAAATGACAATTCTGCCAACATTTAATCATTACTTAATAATTAGATTTTTATTTTATTTGCTGTGGCTACAAATTAATTGACATATGCACACTAAAATGATTATAAAATCAATTCATTCTATTACTGGATTGCATTTCTGGTCTTATAAAGTCAGTTAGCTCTGTGGCAGAAAAAGACCTCATTTAATTTAGAAAAAAATCTTTATAGTATTTATATTTATTATTATATATTATACATTTATTAGTATTTATATTTATACATTTTAACTAAAATGATTTATTCTGCACTTATCTGCCTATTATGTTTTTTAGGGCTTAAAACTGTAAAATGTAACTACATTAATATATTTATGATTTAATTTAAAAGAAAAGTTTTTACATTTCTGCAGCATACATTAATATTTTACATTTTAAATGCTGTCAATATGTCCATAAGCCTCAGCACAAATCCAAACAAACAAACGGTCTGAAAAATAGCTATTACAATAAAGCTCTGGTAACCGTCATCAACCTCATCTGTACTGGAAATGTACAAGAATTTCACATAATGCATTTTACACATCCTTCATAAAACATGCTTAAACTTTCAAACATGGCATCTGAACACCAACAATAGCTTATATTTATATTGCTACTGTATTCTGATACACATACTGAACATGCCGTCCAATTACAATCCTGATAAGCATAAGGTGATGGATTTGACATGTAGGTTACAGTGACACAACACCCACAGACCCCATGACAAAACCATGATTGTATATATATATATATATATATATATATATACTGTCACCAATAACATACTGTAATGAAATGTAGACGACAGCAAAAGGAAGTCAAAAAACTGAGCGTATTCTCATATTTAGGAACTACTAAATGTAGCCTGAGCACACCTGAGAAATTTAGGGTGGTTAGGTTACAAAGGGTCACACTGAGAAGTATTCCGAACATCCAGATCAGTGGAAAAATACCCTGTGCTCGGACATGCTGCCTAAACCCTAGGATGGATTATGTGTACATTTATCCACTCTGTTAACATGTTAGCATATTCTTCCCTTTACATTAGTCATACAGGAGCATTTTCTGGTTGCTCATGGATGTTGATAAGTTGCTGACTTGTTAGTATCGTAGACTCAAATCCGCACTGTATGCATTGTCCTCTGCCCTGAGCACCACTAGAGGACACAATGTTATGACGCCCTTATGGAACCATTTGGATTACTAGCATATAGCACTGGGAATTGATCTGGATAGTGAGAAATTGTACTTTGCAATTATGTCTTCTATGACTATTGTTCCTATTCTCAAACAACCAGCTGTCCTGGAAATCAATACATCATCCAGAAATGCTATCTTTAAATAGGAGAGGACAGAAATAGAAATAATTAGAATAACCCTTGTACTGTAATCCTCATCTTTCAGTTGAGTATCCATAATAAAGAATGGCATGGGTAAGAGAGACTGCCACAAGAGTGGCTAAACTCCAAGATCAATCATCAAGGGACACATCAAATGTCAAAGAAGGTTTCAGCAGAAAAGACAATGTAACAATGTTTAGGGAGTAAGTATTAGTGGGTCCAAAGAAATACAACGAGTGCAAGGTTGCAAGTCACTCACAAACATCTATCAAATGAATACAAGTGCATGAAATTGTTTGTGGTCATGTTATGCTTCTAGGTCAGTTTTTTAAAGTGTCACTGTAATGACACCTACAAAATGAATGTTTAAATATACAAATATAAGAAACACCTCCAGAAACTCACCATCTTTCCTATATAGGGAGATCTCCACTTTCCTTTCTTCAGAGCCCAGTAAGGCTTTGGCCATCTGTGCCACCGCTGGTCGTCCAGTATGCGGTCCATACAGAAAACTGCAGGTACACGGCTTCTGCATGACCTCTGCACGTGTGTAGCCGCACATGCTGCAAAAACCATCATTGCAGAAGATAATGGCGCAGTTTTCAACTCGAGCATTGGCGATGATGAATTTGCGATCTGTTGAGGTAAAGAGATGCAAGACACTCATAAATCACATTCTTGTAGAAACAAAAAACAAGCTCCCATTGTGAATGAAAGCATGTCTGTTTTACCTAAGTTAAAAGAAACTTACAGTAATATGCACCACAATTAAATAAATTATTAAAATCAAGTTATTATTAATGTCACAGTTGTTAAGACACTTTTCACAGAACAAAACTTCACACAATCTCATATATATATATATATATATATATATATATAATATCATACATGTATGTGTTGAATACATTTACATCAAAATTCTGTTTATTGAAATAAAAATGTAAATAATGTCCATCTCCTATATTGGTGCTGTGAATTCTATAGTTACTACTAATGGACAGTTTCTCCCAGTTATCACACATTCAAATGATCAAAAAGAACATTTAATAATAATAATAACCATCATCATCGTAAAATTATCATAAAAGTCTAAAAAACGTATAACGATAATGAAATTATTAAAATTGTGAAAAATAATCATCATCATAAACATCTTAACAACATATTCAGTGTTCATTTAACGAAACAAGCAAACAAACAAAAGTCATTCACTTACTTTGACCCTCGAACTTCCTAATGATGGTGTCCAGGAAGGTGTTCTGAGGCGCAACGTGTCCCCGTCGAACAGGCATTATGTCCTACTTTAGTGGGGCAAAAAGTTCTGCAAGTTCCGCCAGAGCTTGTGTTTATTTTCAACGAGAGATATATTGACTGCGCCGCCAGGACTCACACATGCACACAAGCTTTACATTTACACCTCATCGACGTAAAAGCAACACGAGCGCGCGCCTCTTTAATGTCTCACAGTAATTACGCTTCGAATCTGTCAGTGCGCGCATCCTCGCGCTCAGTAAATCATCTGTCTGACCAATTACCTCACTTTACCTGCTTCCTTTTTTTTTTGCATATGTGGATGCAAATCAACTTTGTCCCAGTCCACTCAATCACTTGCTCCTACAAGCTGTGAAACAGCCCCTCTCTGTGTTTGGGAGCGCTTAAAAATAAGATTGAGTAACGTTACTGGTGTATAGCTTGGAAAGGGTGGGGAAGGAGTCAAGGATGTGGAGAACCGCATGATTCACTCATCCTGATGTTCCCTCTCAGTGTGCCACTCTTCAGCGAGCACAAATCCGATTTAGAGTAGCAAGTTAGACCAGGTCGAGCTCGAACTATAATACAGTGGTAGAAGAAAATCTAAGAAAATGGTAAAACTACTATATTTGGATAACTTGGATAGTGTAACCTCGAGATGATTTCCATGGAATTGCAAATGACCTTCCTTTCTTTAAACGTACAGCAAGTATGTATAAGTTAAATATAAAGACGTATAAGTGGATTCTTAGTTTGGATCCATTTTTTTCTACTGGGGGTCCAAGAGGGTACTGCAGATTTCTTAAGTTGTTTTAAATGTACAAATGTATATACTGCACGTGGATACTGAACATGTTAAAGCAGTGGCTCTGAACTTCAGTCCTGGGCACCTGATTCATCATCAGCTTCACAAACTGAGCCGTGTGTGACAGATAAGACAGACATTACAAGTGGGTCCCCTGGACCGGTGTTATTGTCAACATCAAATTTACCGTCTTGCTGACTGCTTAAAGTACATTGATTAAAATATGCATATTACTGAAACACAAATGAAGCACAATTGTTATTGTATTATTCAGTTATTAGAGCCACAATAGTAATATTCAGCAGACAGACACAAGCACTCTTATATAAATTTCATTAAATGACAACTAGAATTAAATCCCTGGAAGTTTGTGAACAGTTTTGTAGCATTTTAAAATGCTGGTTTAACGTAGTAAGGCAGTGATGCTAAAAAGACATGCAGATGAGGCCAGAATATTAATGCATTTGTTTACTTGCACGTTAAGCGTTTTCGCCCCTTTAGAAATCAAATCTCGATGCAGAATGAAAGACAAACAGTGCTGACATTTTCAACAATCATAACAGAAAATCAAAATACTGCCCTGAACTCAATAACGGAACGGCAGCGCGATCCTCTCAAAATGGCGGATAAACAAAGCAGTTTCCCTGAACTCTAGGTGGCGTGACGTCAACTTCACATTCTCTATAACCTACCTTTTTTTCTTTTGAGGCTGTCTTGTTTTAGTGCATGTGTATTGAATTTGCAGTAAATTAAAAATCATAACTGGCTCTTTTATACATCAGTAGATTAGCATATGAGAGAGAGAGAGACAGAGAGATCGTCTAAGCATGCAAGATTACCTTCCTTCTTCAGGTCTAGTCATATATTTGTGGAAAAAAGTTTGCCATCAGATGAAAGCGATATCTTTGTCATAACATCCTTTCAGCGTTTAAGGGGATTTCCCATCACTGCATCAGCCATGTTCAGTGTACTGAATTTGGCACTGTTCATGAAGTGAAACATCAGCTTCAGCATTACCCAGGTAATGCGTTGGTCGTCGATCGAGCCTTGTAAAGTGGTGCTTAGTGTTAAATTATTTTCAACATCTTTGGTTCACGAATGATGCATTTT